>NW_026018611.1:3893182-3953275 GCF_020466585.1 Dendroctonus ponderosae
GGATAAAGTGGTTGAAAGTTCGTCAAGAATGATGTAAAAATTATCGTTTTTGCTCATTTTGGCATAATCTTGCACCTAAATGTCTGATATTCAGATTTCGCTTTCTAGGTCAAGTTTCCACACGCATGTTGCCGCCCCAGAACCTAAGGAAGTTAACGACTGACTTCCCTAGAACCTGAGTTGGACGAAAACATCAATTTATTCTGAATATTAATAGTTGATCCGCAACTTTCAAACATCTTTAAAATAAGGGAGCAGGATTGAACAACAGCAGCCCTCAAAACTGTGGGTTTTGATACGATTCCCTCAATAATCAACCTCACAGATGCTCCAATAAATCGAGCACCAGATAAAGCGCAAGCTGCTTGAAGTTCGAAAACAAATTTTCCAGAGTAGTGACCGAGTGAAAACCGTTTGTGAGCTTATTGTGACCGAGTAAAGTCCACGGCAATTTAAGCACCAGTTACTTATGCGATTTGCTTTGGACACAAACAGTTGCATGATTGAGGCCACAGGATGGTTTCCAGACCGCTGGCCAGCTCTATTATTCGATAAATAAGCAAACTTGTGGAGCAATTCAGATTTACATATTTAACGGCTCCGTTTGAACGTGGCCCCCACAATAATAACCAGTCTGGATGGTTTAAATATTGGCGTGGCGCTGTATGACCATTTACGATTAAGGGAAATAATTACCGGATTTATGGGGCTGGTTTCGATTGCCTCTCACAGAGGAAATACTGGATTAATGCACTCGCACGATTAGCGAAAGTGAACCATAGCGAAACGGCTGGTTAGGAGGGCTCTATTGCAATTTGCAACCGGAATAATAAAACGGGGCTCTAATGGCGCAGCCTTAAAATTTGCCAAATAATTATAACCTGATTTAAGTGCAAACCGAGGACATTTTACCGAATTCCACTCAACGTAATTGCGTCTGGTGATTTGTTTAAATAGGCAAACCATGTTTCGTTCTAAATAATTATGAAACTCGTATATTACTCGGTGGCTTTCAATTTTAGGACCGCAAACATTTATGTAAGTAGTTTAAGCGACCCAAACTGCTGACTGATTGCAAACGGCCGTATAGTCGTGTTTAGGCACTGGGGAACATTTTCACTCCACAAAAAATATGCAGGTTGTTTGAGGTTTTCATCAGATTTTCAAAAAATGCAGACGTTTGGAGTGCAATAAATTTGAAATATCTAAACCACGAGATTAGTTTGCTTTTTGTAAGGACATGAATCGGGACATTCGCAAGCTTTGTTTGGACAAGCAAAGGGCGTGTGACAAAATTCTCACCAGAAGATGAGCCAAAAAACGGAACCAAAATGTTCAGATGATAAAAAAAATTTAAATCCACGCTTCAGATGAGCATGAGGATGGAAGTGAACGGTAGGAGCCAAATTAGGAAATTGACTGTCATAAGTAAAGAGAAGAAAGAAAGCTATTTTCCACTAAAGGATCCGAGTTGTCATCTACCTGGAGTCTTTAATAAACGAATAACTACTAACAAAAAATCAAATGTTTGCGATACGGCAATCAGAAGAAATCCTCATTAAGATATCTAAATTCTTCAACAGCCTCCCCCTGAAACTTGATAACAAAATAATGTGTTCTTCAAAGTATTTAAAGTATGAGCAAAACGGTCATAGCTAGAATGGAATGAGCACAAAGAACAACACTGAGAAGAACACAAACAAAAGCTCAGATGGACATCAACGCAAAAGCAAACTAACCTCTTCCAGATGTTACTCAAAAAACGGATTCTTAAAATATCAAGGATCGATCAAGCGACCAAGAAAACGCTAGAAAACATTGGATATGAACACGATTAATGGAAGAAAAATGGATCTCCAAAGAAAGTACTTGGAAAGAGTGGACCTGGAAGGAGCAAGATCAAGAATATGTTTAGAGCAGCGGCCAAAAAACCCGTTGTAGCTAAAATTAAATAGACAATTTAAGCACTAGAAGAGCTGGGTGTTAAGACAGACCAATTCTCCTTAAATACACCGAAGTCAATTTCATGTTGTCATACAAAAGCAAAACTAAACAATGAAATACAAACCTCCAAGAGAAAATGGTTGGAAATGTTTAGAATAGCGGTCAACAAGGTCTTGAAAGCTAGAAGACAGTCGAACAAGCAGAAGAAGATCCACAGCTTAAGTGACATGAAAAGTTGACCCTTCCTTTGCATGCAGTTTCCTAATTACTTCAGCTTCAGCTTTACATAATTTATAAAGTAAATTATATTAAAAACCACATGTTTGCTTAACTTTCACTTTAAATTGAGTAAAACCATTCTTAGAATACCATGAATCGATACAGGGATAAAGGAAACAGTGGTAGAAAAACATGAGAAAGAAAAAGGGACATGACTATTAGAAGCAGAAAGGAGCATCTCGAAGAGAGAATAAAAAAATCCATCAAATATGTATAAAGCTTCAAGGGAAACTCTTAGGAAATAAACGACCTGGAAGAAAAATAAGAAGCAAATGTTTAGAGCGGCAGAATAGACAATAGAAGAAGCAGATGTACCATCACACAATAAATTGGCATGATTCTTTTGAAGAACGTTTTGTGATCACATCCCGAACCAGAACTGAAGATGTTGAAATCAATTTCATTTTCATTTCAACACTAAACTGGAACTCGATACACATCAAGCTTCTCTTTGAAGATATTTGGCTGCATCCATTTGAAAATTACGATAAAAATCTCATGTTTGCTTGACCGACTGAAGGAGAACCGGACTTTTTGAAATGTTGCTCAAAAAAAAAGTTTTGAATATCATGGATCCAATTGATCATGAAAACAGTACGAAAAAATGGGAAAGCAACAAAGCCAAGAGTATTGAAAAAAACGGGCGCATTCCCCACATAGAATGCAAAATTACATCAAATACTAGCCTCAAGGGAAAAGTGTTTGGAAATAGACCACCTGGAAGAAGAACGCCAAGAAATGTTTAGAGCAGGAGAATAAATAGTTGAAGAAGCAGAAACAGAGGAATTTAATGCGCTTCTTGTAAAGAACTTTCTGTGCAAACACTCCACTCCAGAGCTGAAGATATAATGTTTAGATCATTTTTAGTTTGGTCTCGACACAATAAATACAATTAAATAAAATCAACGTGTATTTGCTAAACTACTGCCAAAACCCATTCCAAAAAAGTCATTAGCTTCCTAACCAATTATCGTTGTGCAAAAATAGAATTTATTTAAAAATCTGGGCCGGTCACTTTTATGTCTGGCTAAATAAATTATCGACTGCATCAGCGATTAAAATTTAAAAACGGATTTTGATTTCGTCATGATAAATGCCACTGTTCGTCAAAAACGAGTGCACTGACTGCGGGTAAAAGCCAATCGAATATACTTTTGGCTCTAAACAATTTCAATCCTTGCATTCATTATGCGATTGTTTTCCATTAATGAATGTTCTGTGAACGTTTGTTGGATACAATTAACTGTTTATTACGGTTGGTTCGAAAAGTAAAAACCTATGCGGATTTTAGGTTTTGAAGTCCAAAAAATGCCGTCGGTGTAAATGTGGAATTGCTGACGAAAACAGAATCCTAAACAAATTCTCTTGTGAGTTAAATCATACCTATTTATCTGCAGAATATGACTCAACTCTCTACAGACTTTGGAAGCTGATAGAGCAGTAGTATAATACGATTTTGCAGCCAAAAGCCGCAATTCCACTGAAACAAGATGTGTGGATCGGTGTTTTCTGATTGTCCCCGAGAAGATTTGTATGGCAATTCCCATAATTTATAGACCAACATGACCCGGATGCACTGATTATTGTTGGCGAGAATATTGGCAGGTAACGACCACAATCGCATGTTATTCTGCTTATGACGGACGACAGTAATTGAAATACCCGGTCATGAAAAGGCGGTATTCCGGATTGAGAACAACAGGATTGCGCGTTGAACCGTTGTATTGACTAAACAGCGACCATTTACTAGTTGGAAAACATACATCAGTATGTTGTGCTTGCTGATACATTGAAAAAGCTGCGCTTTGTCTCAGGCGATTACGTACACTAAAAGACAGTTTTTCACGTAATGGCAAGCATGGAACATTTCCAAAGGCGCTCGAGGCTTTCCCATTAATATCCGCAATGAAAGAATAGAACTCGCCCCAAGTTCAGTTGAGCTGATGTCTTCAGAACGAGGTTCTTCGATCGAGCTGAAATCGATGTGGGCAAAAACCTGATTTTCCCTATCTGGGCAATTAGTTGCAAAATTTCGCTCCGTCATCATAGATTCTCCATTATCGGGTCGTTCAAAAGCTCCTCACCTGTTGATCCGAAGGCTGAACGATGAACGAAAGAAAATGTGCGTGTTCGACTAACTAGGAGAAATAATCCGCGTGGTAAAAGGGTGAGCAAAAACCGCCCTTATTCTTTGCAATGCCGCTGGGAACAATTAAATAGGGCATCAAACAAAATTAGTGTCGGTTAAGTTGAACCGCACAATTAGTTATTAGAGTTCACTGGAAATCAGTCACTCCTTCGAAGAATTCCATGTTTTCTCGAGCAACTCCACGAAGCCGGTCTGAAAGCATATTAAAAACCTTCCTGGAACATTTTCTCTGCCAGGAAAATATTTCGTCAAAGCAAAACAAGTTCTGGCTTCTGGCAATAAAAGCCGTATTCATTTTTGAGGCAGTGGGGAGGTTGGGTGAAGTCTATAAATGGAAATTCTGCAAAAAATGCCCATATCGACTTGAAAACGTCTCGGGTTTCAGATGGTTGTCGCAAAAATTCCATTATTCTAGCTGTTAAGTTCCGACTCTTTTGCGTCCGATGCCGTATTTATCATGCAGAAGAGAATTGCTTCCATGCTATGTTAATTCGGCATGTCATTGCGGTTCGAAACTACACTCCTGTGGCGGTCAGCGCCAAAGGGAGCCGGCTAGCGCACTATTCCAGAATATCTGAAGATCATTAACATGTACCAGCATCTAATAAGGAAATAACTGGAAACAGTTCAGCCCAGTTTGGAAGCAATTTCCCAAGCTATTCCCCAATCAATCGCGATACGTTCCAGGCATTCGAATAAAAAAACGGCAACAAAGAATAATCCAGAAAAGGTATCAAAAAATCCACATTGCAGAAACATTGTAAAAGAGACAAAAAGTGAGAACGTGATTAAGTGATTCACAATGCACAAGGACATGCGACTCGTTGTTCAACGCAATAAAAATCCCGCATCGAATCTGAAAAAGTCCTCATTAAAACGACAAGCACAAATCCGTTCTTTTGTGATCTTAGTCACATGAGAGCTGCAGCTTAATTTAAATACTCCGCGTAAAACGCCCGACAAATTTATCTATGCGCATTCAACACTTCGCTTTGCAGATCTATTCTCCAGGGGCAAATTAATGATCTCCACTACCCGATTCAATAACATCTATTCGATGGAGCGTTATAGCCTGATTAATTTCGCGAATTTCAGAAAGAAGTTTACTCACGAACGTACAAAAATGCGCCATTTTATAAAAGGGAGTCGAAAATAAAGCACGTCGTTCGAGTAGTTTTGTTGAGTGGAAATTGATTGGAAATGAGCGGCGCTCCTTTCATACGGTCTGCCATTTTTGCGACATCAATTTGTTCACACCATCACTCCCACTAATATAACCGTTGAAGACAAAGAAAACTCATTTTTCTCGAAACGCAGTGGGAAATTGTTAGATTGTTTCATCAAGAACATGGTGATTGATAAGACAATCAGCAGGTTTACTTTAGAGTTCTGAAAACAACCAGAAAGAGAACTGCAATAAAAGAAAGACAGGTGAACATTTATAAGGCGGACATAAAAATACAACAAAAGTAAAGAACGAGAAGAATGCCACAAGCGAGTGTTGAACCAACGCATTAAAAAGGAACGAAACTAAAGAAAATAATGAGGATCCAACTGCAGCAACCACAAATTAGCGCTAGGAAAAACGGATTTTGCAAAACTAAGTTTTTACGTTAAACAGGATAAGTGAAGATATTCAAAGAACCTTTGAATTTAAATTAAAATACTGAGCATCAATAGGAGCGGAAGCCAACTTATTGAACAACGGAACAAGGACAATGAAATCAATCACAAGAGAAAAAAGGACAAGACGAGACCGATAAGAAATCAAGACGAACGAAGTTGGAAAAAACGAGCCAAATGTTCAACAAATAAAATCCCTTGAACCATGAAGCATTGAAACGTTTCATAAACCAAAGAAAAAAAGCCCTGACTATGTTAAGGAAACCGTACAAAAGCATATTGAGTTCAGAAAATACAAAAACAAATCGGATGAGAAATTGAAAGAAACAATCGCAAGACTTTGAAAAAAGACAGTGTAAGACAAACCATTAACAAAACAACATAGAGCTTGAATATAACTTTGTTAACAAGAAGAATATTATGCTAACGGTAATCCGAAGCTTTTATTTAGATTATTTAAAACACCAAGCAAAGAGAATGGAAGACAGGAAAAAAGAAAATGCGACGCACGATAAAAAGGCAACAAAATAAATCGAGTGATTAGAGAAACTTAATGTGGACAACATTGGATTTGTAAGAGACACAGAAGAACACCATGAACGAGCAAGTGAACACTGATGAGGAGAGAAGAAATGACAGCCAATAGATAAAGGTGGAACTAAGAAAATTAATGGAGAACCAGTTGAAGCAAATGCAAATGGCGCTCAAAAAACGGAATGAGCAAAACCAGCTGTTCGCATTAAAACAAATGACACAGACTGAAAAAAATTCATAAAGAATATCTTGTATGTATTTGCAAATAATTAAAGAGTCTTTGACAATGTACCAACAATTTTACTAAAAATAAATCTGCACAAGAGAAAGCAAAAGTCGCGGCAGTAAAGGAGTGAAACATTCTGAACAATTTGTGGCGAGACATGAATAAGATAAGAAACAAGAAATTAACCCAGATGAAGGAAATGACAGCGAAAAAAAATGAAGACTGGATTACTTAGATAAACGCTGCTAATGTCCAAAGAAAGAAACAATTTGCTAAAATTTCATGATAGTTGAGGCGTTCCAAATGCTGAGGTTTAAACATCCCGATAAAAACATTTATAAAACGAACCAAGAAATCCGGTGAAAAAATCAAAAGGAAAATTTCAATTTCTTCGTTTGAGACAAGTATTTAACGACCCAAAATAGATCGTAAACATAACTTTACAAGTTTCTTTCACTGTATTTTTTGCAAAATTAGCATAGAAAGTATATTTTTCTTTATTTATTGTTCTCCCTATATGAGATAAGCTGAACGTGAAAACGTGACCTTCTTGATTATTCTTTTACGAATTCTTGCCGAAAAAAAATCCCTCTTATTTGCTCAATTTATTTCCAATTCAAAATAAATCTGCTGTCATTCCGGAATCGCGGGGCGCGTCTTCGGAAAAACACTGGTATTGTACTGAAATCGGCATATTTTTTCCTCGACGCTAAAATAAGACGAAAAAATTTAAATATGTCACGCAGATCATAAAGCCGAGAGAGAAAATGTGGGATTCGTAGATCCATATCGATGGGGGATTTCCTTTCGGAAAATAAAAATGCGAAATCCTATTTGTTCTCAGCGCGAATCATTAAAATTGATACATGGAATTGCGTTATTTTTTGCGCGGAACGAGATGGATGTTTGCCTTAATATGCCCGAGATTTAGCTTGGATTTAGGTATTTCGGTTCATTAAAATTCCGGCAGCGAAGCGCCGAAAATAACTACTATTGTGATGGCTAGTAAAGTGTCATTTATTTCTGAAATTATATAAAAATTGACAAATTCGTTTTCAAATAAACTGTATGTGAAAATCGTTGGTGGAACACAAAGAGTGCGATAACGATGGAAGTTTTTCCACTGTGCTAAAGAACTTTCCCAATATTTTCAAAAGCATTTATCTCACCAATTAGATGTTTATCGAAACAGACAAACTGCTAAATATGTCTCCAATAATACAACATTTTCGTCGCACGGAAGCGGAAAATCTAGCAAATTAATGGGAAATGTTTTCTCGGAAAGACATTTTATTTATGTATATTGGGATCTTTCTACAGTTCGAAATCCATCGAGACAATCCTTTGAGCTCAAAAAGCATCCAAGTAAATTTTTTCTGAAAATATAAAAACTCTCAAAATGCCTCGAATTCTATCTCAATTTTATCGCAAATATAAGAGGAATGCAACGAGCTGATTAAAAACACGGTGAAAGATTTTGTTCTGAAGTAATCGTCAATTTTGGACTAAGTTAAGTGGTTTTTGAGCTGCTGTAATTTTTATTTTACATCTGTATATTGGAAAGATTTTTAAGTCGAACACAATCCATTGAGCTGAAAAAACTTGCAAATGAAAAATGATTTTTTACCGAAAATTTCTTAAGGGGTGGACGTCGATTTTTGAAGGACGAACTCATAGAAAAACACACTAGAAGCTTCAGTTTTAAATTAATCGGCATTTGTGGCTTGTTTTAAGCGATTTTTGATCTCCGAGAATATTTAACCCACGATATCTTCCTTACTAGAGACCAAAATACTTTATGTGCGCATATTAGTGAAGTTTTTTTTATCCGGAAACAATCCATTCAGTTCAAAAAACACACACAAAAAACAACTCATTTGATATGAGTAGAACTAGAGTTTTTCAAAAAATATAAAAACTCTCAAAATACCTCGATTTCTACATGATCTATATCTTAAAAATACAAGAAATGCAACGCGCTTATGAAAAACACGCTAGAAGACTTAGTTTTACGATAATGGAAATTTTTGGCCTGTTTTAAGCAAGTTTTGATCCCCGAGGATCTTTAACCCACGATATCTTCCTTGCTAGAGACCGAAATACTTTATGTGTGCATATTAGTTAGTTTTTTTATGTCGGAAACAATCCATTCAGTTCAAAAAACACACATGGGAAATTTAAGATTTTGACCGAAATTTTGATATGAGTAGAACTAGAGTTTTTCAAAAAATATAAAAACACTCAAAATACCTCGATTTCTACATGATCTATATCTTAAAAATACAAGAAATTCAACGCGCTTATGAAAAACACGCTAGAAGACTTAGTTTTACGATACTTGAAATTTTTGGCCTGTTTTAAGCAAGTTTTGATCCCCGAGGATTTTTAACCCACGATATCTTCCTTGCTAGAGACCGAATAAAAAAAATGTGTCCATATTAGTGAGTTTTTTATGCCGCCAACAATCCATTCAGTTCAAAAAACACACATGGGAAATTTAAGATTTTGACCGAAATTTTGATGAGTAGAACTTGATTTTTTCAAAAAACAGCAAAACACTCAAAATACCTCGATTGCTACATGATTTGTATCTTAAAAATACAAGAAATGCAACGCGTTTATGGAAAAACACACACTAAAAATTTATAATTTTGACCGAAAATTTCATTAGGGGTAAATAGATTTATTCAAAAAAATAAATACTCTCAAAATGACTACAATTCTACCTCAATTTCATGTCAAGAATGCAAGGAATGCAACGAACTTTGCGAAAACCCGTTGCAAAATATGAAGAAAAAAGTATGACTTTCAAATTTATGAAAAAGTTAACAGACCGAAAAGATCCCAAGATATTCATTTAAGTGGGAACTTTAGAACGTTTAATATCGCCTCTCTCAACAGTTGTGTGATAACGAATGGCAGCATTAATTGTAGTTTTGCTGTAGATTTCGCACATAATTATCTAGGCGAAATCTGTGTTGACACCCTTATGGCGAATGTTTCGCTTGCTTTAAATACCTGCTAACTTGTTCGCAGAAGGGAAAAGTGAATATTTCAGAACGCCGCTAAAAAAATTCCTGCTATTGTCATTGTTTTAAATTTACGCTAATATTTTGTTTGCAACTACTACCAATTTCGTGAGATTTCGAATATTGATCGGCTGAAGACACATAAAGTAAGGCTTCGTTTGCTCAATGTGAGACATTGTGGAGAAAAATGCCTTATTCATCTTGTTTGGAGCATAAGCCGAATAAGCTTAATTTGTGAAACAAAGTGAAAATTAAAAATTTAAAAGCAAGTTTAAACAACATAGAAAGCCTAGCCTCAATCTTAACAGTCTAGTAAAAAGTGCTTCTTCCAACCTTGTGTCCTTTATTTTCCCGCACTCCCCAAGGGAAGCCAACTGAAATAAAGTACAGTTTGAACAGAAATAACATTTTCATTCCTTACTCCATCAGTATCCTTTGTAGCGTCTATTGCCTACTCAATATTTAGTTCTTCGACAAAAGCAATAACACCCATCTCTCTGGTAATGTCGCTGTTATTGATAAATGCACACATTCGAAACGATATAAGGCATCATCGGCAAGGCTTATTATCTATTGTTGAGTCTTCGCATTATGCTTTATTGACGAAAGAGATAAGCGGCAACAAAAAGCATGCCAATCATTTCTTGCTAAATTGAGCAAAATTGAAAAGAACCGCCGCAAAAAAACTGGTATCGATGATAGCCACTTTAGTGCTGCCTGAGTTGTGTTACTGGCAATGTTTCGGGCCATTTAACGGGCCACTCTAGCGTGTAAAGCATAATATTTCTATTAAATATTGCCACAGACAGAAACCGGGATTTTTATCAGCAGATTTATACAATTATTCCCTGTTATTTCTTCTATATCATTTTGCACTTCAGCTGTTCGGAACTATAATATATAAATAAAGTAAACCAACACTAAAACCGACCTTCGCTAAACTGCGGTGAAAAATGGACTGGTCACTCTCAGCGTCCAAACATTGATCGGTTAAGGCCAAAGTGAATTTCATAAATCATGGAAATTACCATTTCAATCTTGCCGAGCTCAATTAGAAAATATGAGACATTTCGTTGAATTATGGAAACTATCAGGGCAACTGCATAATGCTGCCTATTTATTATTGCGGTCCAGATTTGCAGTGTTTTAACGTCGAAGCCAGGCAGGCAATGGCCTGGAGTAATCCGAATTCGGAATTTCCAGTAGAGAATTCAAAGCGGTTTCCGAATTCCAAACCATTTTTAATCCAGGCAAAGCCTAAAAAATGTCGGACAATATTTTCGTAGTGTCGACTGCGATATCCGTCCACGTTCCAGCATAGCTTAGAAGTAAGGCAACGAAATTAATGAAACTGTTACGCGACAGCGAACATTCGATATTTGGAGCGAATAAGGCGATTTATCAATCGAATCCCCGAAGAAGGTCGACATTGCTTCAACACTGGTTAGGACGACTTGAAAAGGTATTTTCCCGAGGAATATGCATGCTGAAATAAAGCCAATTGGATTCGTTTACTTGTTTTGAATTCGCAGCGAAATAAAACGCCTAGAATGGATTTCCCGGGCATCTTCTCCACAAAAGACGCTTTGCCGGATAAGCGCGCAGCTTCAAAGATGAAATAGAAAAATATGCACCCTATTAAAATGGGATTTTTTCCGGAAAGCGCTTTCGAACTGAAGCCAACTTTTCCGAGTTGCACAAGACATTTAAAAATGGTAATATCCCCCTCAGATAAGTGAAAAGCTCTTAAGTTCCATCTCTATGAAAGGCAATTACCTAAAGGCACGCGAGGCGCGAATTCAAATCATTTTATGCAAATGCCACATTTCAATTTGCCTTTGACTATATCTTTGGAACATCCGTGTGTGGGGCGCTAGTTTTTCAATTAGTCCGGCCTCTGAATCTGTATTTTCAATTAAAAAAGGTTACAACATTACTAGGGTCAGATGCACTGAATATATAAAACAATCTAAATAACAGCACGAATAAAATATGCAGTCAGAGGAAACCAATGCAATAACATAAATGCAGACCACTTCAGAAGTGACTCCAGAAGCCCAATGGAGCAGGATAATGTCAAAGAGCATTAAAATTTCCTTATATTAAGCCAACTAGAAAGTAATTCCTTTAGTTCAAGGGTCTTATATTTCAAGTGCAGGTACTTTTATATGACTATTATAATTTTCATCGCTTGCGTCCTCAAAAGGGACATCGAAAACGTCTTCCGGCTGTTTTGCTTTTGGTTGTTCTAAAGAACCCAAATTCTATTATTTTTTTAGTTCGACCCCTTCGAGCTTTTTTATTCCTGATCGTTTTCCATCATACTCTAGAGATAGTTTTTATGAAATTTCTACCCTTGTCAGTGGTTGTTTGTATTTTTCTTGAACACCGTCAAATATTCTTTGTTTTACTTGTTTGCTCTCATTTTACAATTGCCTTGTTCAATGATAGTGGTTTGTTTGGTTTCTTCTGAATTCTTGGACTTTCTTCAACTATTATTTCTTAAGAAAGTTTGTGTACAGTTTCCTCCAATACATTTTAGGTTGTTTGAAGAATTTTGTCTTCTACTTAGACAATTAGAATTTCGATACTTTCCTGATGAAACCCTTTCTAAATCAAAATTTTCTGCATTTTACCAAAAGTTTTTCCCGGTTTTCTCGTCCTCATGCTTCTAGTTTGTTGTGTTTTAGCTCGCAGTTCCATCAGTTTATAATTTGGCGTTTCCTTCTGAAGTTTCAGAGCTTGGCCTTCTCTCTTCATTATTGATGTAATTTTGTTGATTTCTGGTGCCCTCGTTCTTTCTCTACAGTGTTTGGAGCTTAAGATTTTTTTTCGAAAAAACTACTTTCAATCTTTATCTACCACTTTGAATACTTCTGTGCTGTTTTTTGTCGTCGTCTTGAACAGAAGAAAATTTAGATTATTTCTGCTTGTTCCGTTTTTGATTGTAAATAACTCTTGCTTTAACGAATTCATTCGGACTACGACAGTTTCGTCAAGAAATCAGTCTCTTTTTGAGATGAGATTGAGAAAGTTCATCCACTTTAAACATTTTTTCATCTTCATTTGGTTCTTTAAATGGTTTCTTCTGAAATTCTCCTTAATGCTTTTTTTCTGTAGATCTTTTGAAATTCTTTTGGACGGTTTAGACTGTAGAGGTTAGTTCGACTTTTTGGAATCGCTTCACCCACTTGTTTTCTTCTTGCTTTTTCCTCTATCTATTTGTCTACATTGTCTTCTTTCTTCTGTCATTCAGTTAGTGTTTTTGGGATTCTTTGGATGGTGTTTTTCTCTGGTCAGAGAGTTACAGCTTAGGCATTTTTCTTCTGAAAATTCTTCCGTATTTATATATATATATCTTCCGCTTTTGAGTGCAGGCTGGATTCTCTTGATTTTATTAGTATGGTTTCTTCTATTTTATTTTTATCTAACATTTAAATGACATTTCTTTCTAGTTTTTCTTTCTTCTTTCTAGTGTTTCACCTTTTATTATTAGATATTTTCGGAGTTTTGGTAATATTTTTCTTAGCAAACTAGCGATGACTGTTTACGCTTCATACTTCAAATTAGTTAAATTATTTGGTTTTCTAGACCTCTTCTGGTTTTGTTTCTGTCTTCATCCTAAATCAACAACTTCTTCTGTTCCAGAATATTTAACTTTTTAAGAACTTTGTTCGTGGGCACGATTTTTTGAATCAGAACATTGCGAATTTTTCTTGTGATTGTGTTTTATTTCTACAGCTTGGGACTAAATTTTGCACGTTTTCAGATTGCTTCAGACGGTTCTGTTCATGACATTTCTTCATCGGTTTCTTATCTTTAAGGTTTTTCTCTTCTACGGCTTTTGGTTCATCAAGACTTCCTGGAGTGCTTAATTGCATTTAACTGTTTTTTTCTTGTTCTTATGTACAGCCACTTTTACCACCATCCAAACCATGTTGGCCTTTCATTAGCAGTTTTCCCCAGCTTTTGATTTTTAATTGCTTTAGACGTTGCTTCTTCTTTTTCACTAGTCCAAATTTCTTCTTCATTATCTGTCACTTTTTTAATAATCTAAATTACTGCGGAAAGTTCGGAGTAAATCATTGTTTTGGGTCATTTTGCGTCACTTTAGGATGGTTTTTCTTCGTTAAGGTTTCATAAGCAATAATTAAAATGCCTAAACAGACTAATTTTTGGACTTCTAGCGACCACTTTTTAAACTAGATAATTTAGATCAACTGGATATTTGCATTACTTATTACATTACATATTACTTCATTCAGACTTACACTACAATTCAAAAAATACCATTCCAATTGTGTTATATGTTTAGGCTGCAATTGCGTTAAAGTAGCAATTTTATGCCCTCACCGAATGCACTGAACATGCACTTAATAAAATTAGGGAGCATTCGGAAAATAACTAGAGAGAAGGTACACATTTCATTACTTTAGGGCTCATATTTCCCCAATTCTACGAATAATTTAAATGCAAAAATTACACTATTTAGCAATCTCCAAGAACTTATATTGAAAAAAAAACGTATTTTAAAACTCCAAGAGAGCTTTAGTGAAAGGAAACTAAAAATATTTCCCTGAGCTGGAAAGTAAACAGCAACAGTTTGCCTAAATCTGTTTAATATTTCCTATAAATTATCGATTCCTATCCAAACATAATATCCGCTCACTCCTTTAACATTCTATTGCAAAATAAACCTACGCCATAAGCTAAATCCGAATTAAAACCTGCAGTTCTCATTTAAATTTTAAAGGAATCCGACGACGAGTCGAATTTTTCGCGAGGGCCGCCGACGGTGGAAAAATAGAGTCCGGCAAAATTAAAAATTAAAATTCATTACGTTGGGAGACACAGAATAAAATTAAGCCCAAGAACAAATTGGATTAAGTTTACTTGCGACGAGGTGGGCGTTTTTTTGATCTTGTAACTGTTGCAAACCGGCGTCGCGCTTCTTCATTAATTACAATCAACTTGGGGTTCGTCAACAACACAATTTTTTGACTCAATGGATTCTCTATTTCCCTCATTACTGTTCAATACATCAGTTTGAGTGATTAAATTGAATAATTCTATCTCATGTGGCTCGTAAGGTTTTTAAGGAATCAGTTTTTTATTCAGTTTTTTCGCCCCATGCTTATTCACTAAATAGAACCGCTCAAGTAGTTTAGATGAAAGGAAAAAGGCTATTTATCAACGGCATGCAAAACAAAACTGCCCAAACCTCCCTCTTGAAATAAATCAATTCTCGCAATGTTTAACCCTGCCATAAATCAATCTACTTTATAATTTAGTGACCGAAACTGATAAGGAATTCAGCCGTTTTCTGCAAGAAAAACTCTTAAATCACTCATATTGACCATACAGGTTTAGTTCTTCCGAGTAGAAGGAACCACAAGAAGAGCCAAGCGAAAAATTGAAACCTTGAAGAAAATTGACGAAGCAAAAATTAAACACAAAAGCTTCCGGGGTAGTAAAGCGAAACTTCCTGTCTATATAGTTCCGTAAAAGGAGCTGAGTCAGTAACCATCTACTGAGAAAATTTATTGCGCCACAACTGTCCATTCCATTCAAGAATGATGACTGAACGAGTGTTTGATGTCCATTTTTATCCCACTTTGAGGTTCCATTAAAAGGGCCAAGCTATTGCCCCCCTTTTCCATGCGGAAACGTATAAAAGAATGATCATCAACCAGTCGCGTCACGTCGGCTGTTACCGACTGGAATATCACGCTTGGAGGACCTTGCAAATTTTATTATACAAAGAAAAATAATAAAATTTCCTTTTATATATTACATTGTTGCAGCAGACATGCATCCATCTAATATGGGTAAAGATAAATTTGCTTGGAGATGGAAAACCGGTGAAGACAGTGCCCCTGCTTACGATAATGTGGGCGAAGGATTGAGGAAAAGAAAACTAGATTTAGACCTGCTTGGCAAAAAGCTCACGTGCAACTTTCCGCTCAATCAAATCAGCATTTCACCTAGGGGAAGACCTTTAGTGAGCGGGACAATGCCCCTAAATCCCGCAGCATTATTTCAAGAAATGTTTGGTCAAGATATACACTGTTAAAGCTGCCAGAGGTTTCAACAAATTGAAAGTTTGAAGTCGAACACATCGACAGTCGAAAGGAGTTTCCAAATCAGACTAGACACGTACCGAGCCAGAAACAGTGGATAGAGGAACAATCAATTTCGAAATCTCCCGCTGGCGTTCAGTTTTCATCATACACAAACTTCTTTGGTATGTTCCATAGTTGCATATATTCTACGTGACGGGGATTTGGGATGGTGGATTCTACATAGAAACGCGCTTTAAAGAGATAAGTAGGTGGCATCCTTCTTATCTTTTCCATTAGCGTTTAGGGACTCACTGAAGGACTGTATCAACTCGTTTGCATCCACCAAGATTAGTTGAGAACGTTTATTAACCAAATAAAGTCCATTGTTTTTATCTACAAAAGCTCTCAGCTCTTTCTTTTCGGAGGTTTATCGGCCAAATCCGCACAAACATTTTATTATTACATTTACTTTTATTGTCCACATATTTCGGCTCACGTCTCGAATTAAATTTTCCCTCCGAACTGGAGGCTGCATGAAAATATGTGCTTCACGTAAACAGCCTCCTAATCGGAACGATGCCGACTGCCACGCTAATAAAATATTTGCTATGGAAAAAGCAAAGGGGACGAAGGTGCCGGGCTTTAAAAGCACCTGAAGCACATAATTCCAATCTTTAAAATTCGTGGCAGGGCTTGGCGAAAAGCGCGTGTTTTGTCCAGAATATATGCATTAGAAAATTGCAGTGTTGGGCTGGTTGAAAACAACGGAAATTTCTTCGGATAACTATGGAGATTGGGGATGCTCCAAATGGAAAAAGTACTTGTTACATTTAATAAAACGATATCGTCGAATATTGTTAGTAACTAAATAAAAACGGAACGAAAATCTTTAGGTAATTGTAGGCACTTGAGACCAGAAGTAGTTGGGAGGCCAATTTAACCGAAAATTTGGCAAATAAGTCGTTTTGCAACACCACAAATTCTGATCTAAAACTGATCTAGAGCTAAAAATCCAAATGTTCCCTAGACACTCTTCAAACCAATTCCCAATAAAATCTTAACACAACAATCCTAAACCTCGTATTGTTTTGCAAAAAACAAAATTCAAATGGAGATGACAACAGTCTTATTAAATTGTCAGACGCTTTATATATATATTTATTCAGCCAACAAGCTAGAAACCAAAAATACAAAGCTCCTGCTTGATATATGGTCTTATGAACTAATCCTCCCCATCTTACTTGTGCTATTTTCGTTAGATTTATTGCGTTTTTTCTCTGGTCGGGTTTCAGGAGTTATGAAATATTTTTCGGTTTTATTACGATTAGTTTTTCGGTCCTAAAGCGATTGAAATGCACAGTCAGAGTCCAACTTGGCACTGGATATGTTAATTTTTTATTTATTGGTAAGGAATTCTAAATTTCATGTAAGGTTTAGGTTCAGATTGGGTTTAAGGGCTCTGGAACAATGAGCTGAGGGGTTTGGTTCATTTAACTTAATTCTCGAAAAATTGGGTACTTTTGGGTTCAATTGCTGCTGAATTGAAACTAAGATGAGAGAAAATTGTCTAGCCAGCAGCGCGAAGTCATTGAAGACTGTTCCTATGTTGAAATGTTGGAAAATATACAGAAAATCATTTTGAAATCGATAAATTAAGCAAAAAGGTATTAAAAACCAGTTTTTTTTGTGTTTCTTTCTCATCCGTAATCATGATTTACACATATCCGAACGAGGAGAAATTATTTACACTTAGAGAGCAGAAAATCTTTAATTTTTTAAGGCGGTTTTAGCATTTAATAGAAAAAACGCAGGATAAAATGTCTGACATGAAAATATCCTAGAGCAAAATTTGGGAAAACTGGATTAGTTTCTGATGGAAAAGTTTCAACACTATTGGTCCTTTTGGCACGAATTCCACCAGGAAAATCAGTTAAAGCTTCACAAGCTTCACCCCAATCAGTTTCAACTTATGCAAGAAGTTTCTGACCGTGCAGATGGTCGAATTAATTTGGGAATAAAAAAATTAATTTCATGTGAAATTGAGAAAGGCGCCCAAAGTATTAAAAATAAGGGTGAATTTAAAGAAATATTGCAAATTTAATGTTTTCAAATGGCTATTTTGCTTAAAATAGCTGACCTACTTGCCAGTAAATTAACTGAGAATAAGAATAATTAAATAATAGTAATAATTAAATTCAAATTAAAATCCGCACCAGAAGAATCACATAAAATTGACAATATTTGGAAAACCAAACACTGGAATAGAAAACCATTACTTTTAATGCTAAATACCATAAAATTTTCAAAATTGGTAATTTTTGCATGAAAAAACAAGTTTGGCGGTTTCCTCGATTTTATTTTGAAATTTATCCTTATCCTAATCTTTTCATCCAACAAAGCAACTCGAATTATACAACACATAATACCTTATAGCAAAAATTAGTAATTACTCGAGTGCCTGCAACTATAATTTTCACGTCATGAAAGCTACCGAAAATATAAAAAAATCCGTGTTTATACCGCAGATACCGGGTGTTTTTTAATAAGTGTCGGATATTTCACCGGGCGATTTCTCAGCAATTTCTAAGACAAATATTCGCTAAGGTTCTACAGGGTCGGCAAAGCCTTACTTATCAAGCTACAGCTCAAATTTCGTTTGTTCTAAACACGTAAGGGCGCTACCTACATCTACATGTCTTTTTCTCTTTTTAAGCGCCATCACTTTTTCATACACGGTTGTATTATATTTTTTAGCTAGAAAATGAATGCCTAATTTTAATCTAATTTTAATGTATAAAAGGTATTCGCATCAAAAATTGCTAGAACAACCGTTTTCGAAATTTTTTTAAAATAATCATCGTCTTGAATGCATAGTGGTTTTGTCCGAAGATCGATATGATATCAAAAATTCCTTAGAAAAATAAAAAATTATTCTTGATCAAAAGTTAATTTTCCAACACCCTCTAAAATCTCGGAAACTTATTGAGAATGCACTATACTTATACTATACACCATGTATAGTCTGTTGATTTTCATAAGGCATACTTTAAACAAAAATATCATTTTTTTGCTGAAATTCATCAACATAAACAATAAATCCGTACACACTTGCCTAGTTTACACCCAAACTCGTAATAGTAATAATTCTCATAATGTACAATCTGTGCCCAACTGTTGTAGTACAATATCCAAAGTGAACACTTTATGCTGCTGGCAATGTACCATATTCACTTAAAATGTATCATTTTGTTTGGCCATGAAGTTTTATATGGCATTTTCCTGCAAATCGGCGGCAGTAAAATAAATAATGCAGGCCTGAAATTATATATAAGCAGTCGTAAAATCAATGGAGAGCTTTTTATTATGGATACAGCCAAACTCATTTTACGTGCTTGTCGTAAAATATTTACTGTGTTTTTAAAATTCGATAAGTGTTGAAATGGAAATGCCGTCAAAAAATCAATTGTTATGTAGCAATGCTCTGATGGAGTTTGATCCCGAAAAAACACCATTCATTTCATTAAAGGTAAATTACCGGCCAATTTTCTGTACGAAATTGCTTGTTAGGTGCGGATTTATAACACTTAACTGCTTGTAATGATGGCTATTACATTTAATAGTCCAGCTAGTGCATGTCTAGGACGAACTAATCCCAGATTTAGTTAACTATTGGAACTGTGTGAACAATGAGAACCTGCTTCGAAGCTAATGAATTTTAAATCAAACATCAACGTTCTGTATCATAAGCCCCAAAGTTACCGGCGTGGGCCGAATTTACCGAGATGAAACTGAATTCATTTCAAGGGTTGTCCCTGGAGTGCTTTAAATATCCGAAAACTTTCTCCTGTTATTCTATTTCTGCGCAATCCAGAATAAATCAATTACAAAAGTCATCTTCCGAAATAGCCATATCTAGAAGCCAATGGGGAACGACGATCTGACTGTAGCTGTTGCGAATTTTTTCCCATCCGGGTTACTCAGATTAATTAATACATTGAGTCGGGCAAAAAGTGTTAAATTCGGAAACAAGCCGCCCATTCAAGTTCAAAGCATTAATCTTTACCCTAATGTTTCGGGTTTTTTTTTGGGGGAGGAAATGAAAATCAAATCGACGCACGAACTGCCTATTATTACATCGTTTGTTTTTGTGGCGACGGAAAAACGATTTTACTAAATGATTTTCTTTCGGCTTTATCGGGAGTACAAAACAAGAACCCATTTAGTCTGGATGATAATTAGAGAATAGTATTTATAAGCTTTCTCTATAGCCAAAAGTAAAAAACCCGAAAAAGCAACAAAAAAACGTGGCAGATTATCGTCAAATGAACCTCATCACCCAGATGAGTGGGGATTTACATTTTTGTCTACATAAATTGAAGTTTCTCCTTTCGGCTTCAGAAACGCTTTTGAAACGCGCGAGCGAATCACTCTGAGGGAGAGTTATTTAGAGTTTATAAAAGAAACTAATTCAACTACTAAAGAAAACTAAATATTCAAGAATATCTACTGGAAACAAACGTCGCAATAAAAAGGGAAAATATCAAGGCAGATAATATTGAAATACAAAGAGCAGTAAGGGCTGCATCCTTTAATTCTTGCTGTTAGAAGGAATCATTTTGGAACAGAAGTGAATAAAGTGCCAGTAACTCCAATCAATCAAACACAAATGAGAACCTACAGTTCCAAAAACAAATTTTCGATTTTTAGTCTACAATCCCATCATAGCACATTAGAATTGCTTGCCTTCACAAATACAATTAATAAAACCTTTAGTAGCTCAAGCCAGCCAGCTAATATTCACTGTTAAAGC
The DNA here is from genome assembly GCF_020466585.1 of Dendroctonus ponderosae. Classification (NCBI taxonomy): domain Eukaryota; kingdom Metazoa; phylum Arthropoda; class Insecta; order Coleoptera; family Curculionidae; genus Dendroctonus; species Dendroctonus ponderosae. The sequence continues at coordinate 3,913,839 of NW_026018611.1, forward strand.
ATATAAAGCTGGACTTGCACTGGAAGATAGTCTAAATCGGTTTCCATTTAAAAACTCGATAGTTCTCGATTAAAACTAACGTGAAATAATTTACCCCACTGTTTTCCACTTCGACTTTCCAGCCATTAAACAACTTTATAATAAAATTTTACATAAAAGCAAAGTTTAATGTCGGTTCGATTCAGTTAGGGGAGTCGACCTTTTTAAAACGTCTCAATTAGTGCCCATTAAAAAGTTCTACTTTATTTAAGTGGATTACTTTTTTCTTTGAATAAACACATTCACTTTGTTGGCCCCATAACTACGCAAGTTTAATAGTTTATCTTCACTGGCAGCTTTCCAGCGTTTAATTAATTTAAACTGAAAAATTGACCAAGAACAACATTCCTCCAGCAAAAAGCAATAAAATTGCAACAATCTAGCAAAACCGATAAAAACAGCGTTGAAGCTAAACAGGAGCGGCATTAATTGGAGCGCCATCAAGCCTTGAAGCAATTTGAAAATTATTGCCCCTTTTATTTACTTCAACATTAACAATTAAACGGACACGAAAACCTAAATGAATCAAATGCAACAAAGAAGCGAAAACTAATTAAGTGTGATAGTCCGGTGCAACCTTTAATGCTAAATGAAAAGATTACCAAGTAAAATCCTTATAAAAGAGTTTCAATTAAAATTATCGGGGATTTTTTCTGCTTTCGCTGGAAAAATGGAATTATTGCACACTTTGGAATCACATTGAGGTAGTCGGGGTACACCTAATGCAAAAGTTATGTAAAACTGCTGATTGCGAAACGGGGAAAAGTATTGCAGAACATGAAAAGTTTCATAGGCAATTTTCTTGGAAAGCCTACAAACGCCGAAACCACTAAACCTCCTTAAAACCCATCAAGTGAATTAAGGCGGACATATTATATTTAAGCGGCAATAATCGACACTCCACAAAGGCTTCTCCCACGACATGTTTCCGTTTAACCTCGACAACAAAACTTGAAGACAATGTCGGGCGTGATTTAAGTAAGTAAAGCTTCTAATAGGATTAAAAATGCTTATTCACCGACGAAGTTGACCCGACTTAGAAATGATAATTGAATTTGCACTTAAGAACTTTGCTGGATGCGGGGTTTCCTCCTTTTAATAATGCGCCAGCTTTATTTGTCACAGCCTGGGCCATTGTTATGCGGAAATTCGAATTAGCGGGGAAAGAAAAGTGATAAATATATTGTGTAGCATTTAAAGGTTTAACATGACTTTCTTTTAAATATTTCAATATCAAGCCACAGGCAGAGGGTCTAATAAAGACGTGGAGGAATTTAAATGGGCGTCAACATTGAAGGCAAAAATTCTTTAGATTAATCAACCAACATATCCAACACTGGCTAATTTTTCTTTCCAACTGTTAACACAGATGGAAATTTGCTTTAGTGGTTAAGGCGCATTTCATGGACGGATGATGCCAACTTCTCTCCCGGAGGTAAAGTTAATGCACAAAACCATCGAATCTGGTCTTGGTAAAAAGTGAAAAATCATTCGGTGCAGTTTCATTTTTTTTCGATTGGTTTTATTATAATTTTTCGATTTAAGACAGCATTAAAATGTGGCATCTGCAACTCTTCTGTGGTAACAGAGGAGGGAAGTTTACAGTTGGAAGCATTCATTAGGAAACAAGTCAATTTTTTCATGCAGAGTTGGGCATTTACCAGTTAAGAAGCTGAAGAAGAAACTCATCACATGACTAAAGAGTTCGGCTTTTAAGTGTTTACCAAGTAGAATTAAACTTCAAGTATATGAAGCGTAGATAAGTTATCTAAGTACCTACACTCTCATTAAGTACATAAGCAGACACTTTCAATCAGTCCCAACCAACGATTTCCATTGAAAACAGCTCAACATGTGGCGGGTTATTGCATGTGTTTTTGCAGTTCTTTCACAATGCTCCGTAAGAAATTAGCTCTAGATTTACCCAATAGGACATAATTTTAGAGCTTAAACAAACCGGTCGTTTTTTGAGGACACAAGAGTTGTAATCGCACTCTGATACTTTCAGGCCGACAATCTTATAGTAGAACTGCCGAATGGAAAAGTTCAGGGAGCTTCTTATACCAGTCCAAATGGCCATAATTTCTATGCCTGGAGGCACATTCCCTACGCCACGCCTCCTTTAGGCGAGTTGCGATTTCTGGTAGGCAAATTTCTTTGTAAACACAAGGAAATAAACATTTGCTTGTGGAACAGCCCCCAGTGGCGCCGGATGCTTGGGCGGGTGTTCTGGATGGTACCAAGGACTCTCCAGCCTGTTTCTTTGTCGGATCTTTTGCTGGTGATCCAGAACCAGCCTACGGTTACAGCGAAGATTGTTTGTACATCAACGTTTACTCTTCATCACCAGAGCCGGATGTACGAAGACATTTTCCGTTCTGTCGAACCAATTCAACAAATCACTTATTGCAGGAACTGTGTCCGGTGATGTTTTGGATATACGGTGGAGGATTCTATGCTGGATCCGCAGATTTTGTCTTTTACGATCCTACACCACTTTTGGAGGACGATGTAATAGTGGTAACGTTCAATTATCGACTAAGTAAGCAAGACCTCACTGTTTGTCATTCTTCTTCCCTGACTTGTCTGGCCTACCACTTTTTCTTCTTTGAACACTAAGGTTTCATTTTTATATGCTTTGCATTATAATCCCGGCAGCTTATATCAATTTCCTCTCGAAACGTGAGCAGATATTGTCGATGTTTCGACAATTTTTGCCATATAATGCATACAATAAAAATTGCCAAGCTATGACTAAACTCTAGCCATCCTCAAATTTCCATTTCTTCGCTAATCTGTATTTTTGAAGATATTTTTGGCTTCCTCTCGACCGAAGATGAAACCCTGCCCGGTAATGCTGCCCTGAAAGATCAGCTTTTGGCTTTGAAATGGACCAGAGAAAATATTGCCTTCTTTGGGGGAAATCCTCTGGATATAACGATTTTTGGAGAAAGTGCTGGTGCCACTTCGGTAGGGTACCATCTGGTCAGCGAACAGTCCAGAAGTGGGGTCAAAGATTTTTTTTAATTTTGAGTTTCCACTGATCTTGAACAACTTCAGATTTATTTACCGGCGCAATAATGGAGAGCGGAAGCGCATTATTAGACGTGCTCCAAACAGATGGGAGAAGCAATGCTTTATCTATAGCCACCCAGATCGATCCATCGATTACTTCTGCAAGCAGTTCGCGGGAAATTTTGAAAGTCCTCCAAGAAGTAGACGCGGAGTTATTAGTGGATATTTCGAAGACAGCGCAGTCCAATTACCATACTTTGGTAAGCAAGGGAAAATTCTTACTTTCTGGACTTCACTGGATTTTTAATTGGCTTCAGTTCAAACCCATCCTGGAGTATGAGCATGCAGACTCCTTCCTCTGCAAGCCATTATACGAGGAGTTAGCTGCAGGCAATTTCACTCAAGTTCCCACAATAATTGGAACCAACTCCGAAGAGCAGCTGAAAGTCTATTCAAGTTGTACCAACCTCAGCTAGTCGAGAACATTTTTTTGAAATTATCCCTTACAGCTTTGGCTGATCTTCAAAAGGCTGCAGAAACATACGACTTAAACTACACCCTGCTACTACCGAATATCGATTTTAAAAATAGCGTCGATCCTGATGAGGCAGCTTTGCAAATTAAGCAACAGTATGCGGGGGATGGAAGCTTTGAGGAAGACGTCGGTGCTCTTGTCAGGGTGTGCAACAGCTCTCTGATTTCAAGGAAAATGCTTTAGTTCGGTATTTTTCAGTTTTTGAGTGACAATAAATTGGTGAGAGGAATAATTAAAGAAGCAGTACTACAGTCTCAGTTTAGCCCAGTGTATTTTTACCAATTTTCGTTCTGGGGCACTGCAAGCAAAGAGAATCTTGAAATCCCCGGTGAGTTGGGTGTATTTTAGTGTTAACCACTTCGATATTTTTTCTATCGTTCTGCAGGATGCGGCCGAGTGGCTCATGGCGATGAGCTGTCCTATCTGTTCAACGTTTCCATTAAAACCATCGAAACTGAGGCTGATTTTTTAACTCGAAGAAGATTGGTGAAACTATGGACCAATTTTGCCAAAACCAAGTGAGTGCAAAAGACGACAAAACCTCCAAGGGAAGAACTAATTCATTGTTTTTATAGAAATCCTACTCCCAGTGATGATAGTGCTGAGCTCCTCCAGCATGCCCTATGGGAACCTTTGGACGCGGAAGATTTGCAATATTTGGACATTGGGGCAGATTTAGTGACGAAATCCAACAGAAAAGCCGACGAAACTGCATTTTGGGACTACATATGGAACACCTACACTGACCATCCATATAACCATTTTTAATCTATTGGTTATGTCGGATTGAAAATATATTATTTATTTTTATAATGTCTTTTTTAGTGGATCAAACATCGGCAACTTTAGCGTGTATCAATTTCCAGCTAACTGGCCATGCACAAAAGCAAAATGTATTACACACACTATATTATTATAAAGTCGCCTAAAGATCGATAATAACAAATAACCGATACTACTCGACTACTCAATAGCGCGGGTGGTTGCCAAATGTACCAAAATCTCCACGTGAATCGCAGTGTTTCTCTAGCAGGACAAACGGGGAGCAAAGGATTGGGCGGGTGTTCGAAGGAGCTCCTAGAGCTCGATCGTGTGGCCCAGATTAAATAATACTTAATTGAGCGGAAGGCGTAAGCATGCAGGTTATTCTACTGGTCGCCATTACTTGTGTGGTTCGCACTCGCTTGCAGTTCTTGCATAGACCTTAAACTCTTTAAACATGAAGGACACAAGGATGGAGGGTAACAAAAAATATTCCATCCACAGAGAGTTTTCAAAAATGCATCCTCTAAGTTTGGATTACAGATTATGAAAAAGCCTCTTATCACACAACCGTTGAAAAATCTGATAAATGAAATTCAACCAACATTTTGTAAACCGGTTGTAAGACGCGATCTGGAGCATCTAAAAAACACCAACTTTCTCAAAATACCTCGAATGATAAAAGTGTCACTTGCATCGCAAGGAAACCGAAAATGATAAGCTCAAGGACCGCATTGGACAAACCATCTTACATCGTTCAGTTCCGAATAAAACGAAAATAATCAGCAATTTTGAGTGTTTTTTAAGCAGTAGCTCTGATCAATGAAAATCCGTCAACCGATTCATCTCGTTTTTGAGTGTTTACCAGAAGTATCACCAAGCATGAGTGCCAGATAAGCTATCTAAAAAATGTTTGCCATAATACTTATAATGAATAGAGACTGAAAGCGGGTGGTACACTTTTGGTGTCTCAAAATGTGGAAAGTTTGTGCATGGGTTTTAGTGGCAGCTGTTGCACAGTGTTCAGTAAGAAATTATTTCAAATTTTGAGAGTACAAACACATTTAAACCCTATAAGAATTTGAACAGGGGAAATAAACTTAAAAGCACTTTTGCTGGCTTTCCAAACCTACGATAGTACTCTTCCTTGTTACGCTGGAAATTTTCCAGAAGAAAAAAATAATATTTAGAGTGCATGCAAGATTGAAGTAGCGAATTCTCTAGTTTATTTGAAAATAGGCACAATTTTACATTTTAAATGGGCCCTGATGCAATGAAGGTTGACGCATCCATCCCATTAAAGACATTAATTATTTAACACTATAAAATATGGATAACTTGGCCGAATATTATCATCAAATAGCCTTATTTTCATGATTTTCTATCCGCTACCGATATAAATTATTTCTGGCATATTACGTATTGACTATTATTGCATAATTATTGCCACTATCTCAAGATGTTTTCAAATCGTCTTGATCATAAGCACGCGCTTTAGTCTGACGCAAGGAATGATGCAAGAAGAAGCTAGTAGACACTCAAACTAAATAACTGAAAATTCCCTACTGTTGAGGGCCACTAACAGGAGACTTGAATTTTTAGGCCCAGGATCTTATAGTGGAGACACAGAATGGGAAAGTCCAAGGAACAGAGTATTCCAGTGGCAATGGCATCGATAAATTCTACACCTGGAGGCACATTCCGTACGCGAAACCACCTCTGCGCCAACTGAGATTTTTGGTAAACTAGTTTTAAACTAAAAAAAAGTTTAACAATCGTAATTCGCTCTCAAGAATCGTCCTAATTCAACCATTGTTTAAGCGACAAAAACACATTAATTTTAATGAATCATCGCTGAAGTAAAACAGCGCTAAAACTGCAAACAATTAAGCAAAAAAATCGTTTTTCATGACAGGCTCCCGAAAAACCAGAGCCTTGGACGGATGTGCTGGATGGAACCAAAGATGCGCCAGCGTGCACGTTTGTAGGCTCTTTTCCAGGCGATCCAGAACCCGCCAACGGTCAAAGCGAAGACTGTTTGTACATAAACGTCTACTCTTCTTCACCAATCCCGAATGGTGTAAGTAAATGTGAATTTGGAGCTTTTGAAACCAGATATTTTCTTTCACTATTTATCTACCAAAAAAATTAGAATAAATTGCTCAAAATGCTAGTTGAAACTGTTTAGTTCGTTATCGGTGCATGCGAAATAATCAAATGTATTTTAACTGGATTATCTACATACATATTCGCTTATAGCAGGCGCATTCTATTATTAATATCCAACAAATATGCAGCTTGGATTTAATGCATTCTTGTTCAGTTTGCCAAAGTTTGAAATATTTTATGTCCCAAAATCATCCAATCTATTTGAGTGGTGGCTATTTAAACAGGCAAAGCAGACCGTAGAGAATTGACGATCTATGAATCACTTACAAATGTAAATTTGAAATGTCGATGAAGTTTGGTCAGATTTTCCATTTTTGATCACTCAGTCCATTTGGAATTGAGTTGAAAATATTTAATTGTGCCTTATGAGTATTGTTCCAACATTAAAAAGAAACAATTGCGAAGATATTTGCTTCAGTTAATTTTCAACCATTTGCTTCAAATGTTCTCACTTGCAAAAATTCCTTTCAACTGTTGAACAATTCTCATGGGCACAATTAAATTTCTTGAACTCAACTCCAAATGTGCTTCTCTTCCCTATTTAAATAATGATAGACCTGATCTGTAACTAGTTTTTTGGCTTAGGAGCTTCGCCCAGTAATGTTCTGGATTTACGGTGGCGGATTCTTCGCTGGCGCTGGGGATTTTTCCTTTTACGATCCTACACCACTTTTGGAGGACGATGTAGTCGTGGTCACTTTCAATTACAGGCTAAGTGAGTAGTCGATCATCGAGAAAAAATTATAAACCCGTTAATTTAACATTTCCCTGATTGTGTAAGACGTGTTTGGCTTCCTATCAACTGAAGACGAAGTTGCCCCGGGAAATGCGGCATTAAAAGACCAACTGATGGCTTTGAAATGGACTAGAGAAAATATCGCTTTCTTCGGCGGTAACCCTCTGGATATAACCATTTTTGGAGAAAGTGCCGGCGCCATGTCGGTGGGATATCACTTAGTTAGCGAACAATCCAGAAGTAAGCAGAAAAACGCACCAAACCCAGTCTTTAATGGATTGATTTTAGACTTATTTACCGGTGCCATTTTGGAGAGTGGAGGCGCATTGATGGACTATTTCCAAAGCGATGCTAGAAACAATGCCTTAGCTGTTGCCCGCCAGATAGATCCTTCATTAACTGCAGAAAGTCGTTCGCTAGAGATCTTGAGAATACTGCAAGCCACAGATGTTGAGCTATTAATCAGCATTTCCGAAGAAACACAATCAAACTACAACACCTTGGTGAGTTCAAGAACTTGTCAAAAAGCGTCAAGTAAGAATGGTTTCAATTCAGTTCAAACCAGTGCTGGAATATGAGCATGAAGCCGCCTTCCTCAGCAGATCAATGTATGAAGAGTTGGCAGCAGGAAATTTCACTCAAGTTCCCGTAATAGTGGGCACGAATTCTGAAGAAGAGCTGATTTCATTTTCAAGTAAAGTGCACTTTAAGAAGACTTGAAAAGTGGCACTTAATCAACCTCTTGCAGCTCTGGAAGCTGCTGAAGAGACTGCGGAAACCTACGATGCCAACCTCAAACTATTGCTGCCGAATAGCGACTTTAGAGGAGACGTGGATATTGATGATGTAGCTTTCGAAATTAAACAAGAGTATGCCGGAAACAAGAGCTTTGTCGAAGATGTCAGTGCTCTCATCAGAGTATGTGCCGGTTGTTCCTTAGTTTCAATTTGTCTCAACTAGCAATTTTTTTAGTTTTTGAGCGACAGCACCTTCGTAAGATCTAGCATCAAACACGCAGTACTTCACTCCCAGTTTAGTCCAGTGTATTTTTACCAGTTTTCATTCTTTGGCACCCCCAGCAGGAACAATCTTGAAGTGCCTGGTAAGTAGGACAGAGTCTATGGTTGCAAGCCGATATTACTCAGAATATTCGCAGGATGTGGCCGAGTGGCTCATGCCCAAGAGGTGCCATATCTTTTCAACATTTCCTCTAAAATCATCGAAACTGAGGCTGATTATCTGGCTAGAAGACGATTTGTTAAATTATGGACCAACTTTGCCAAAACCAAGTAAGCGGACTGTTCGAAAAACTCCAACGGAAGGTAATAACGTAATTTTTTCCAGAAATCCCACCCCCAATGATGAATCTGCTGATCTGTTGCAACATGTGACATGGGAGCAGTTTGATAGAGAAAGTTTAAAATATCTGGACTTTGGAGATGATTTGGTGATGAAATCCAATCGCAAAGCTGACGAAACTGCCTTCTGGGACTACATATGGGATTCCTACATCGATCATCCGTATAATCATTTTTAATTTATGGAAATCGGATTGAAAATATATTTTATTGATTACTGTTTTCCAGTTTTTTTTACGGAAAGACCCGAGTACAAGTATGTGTGAAGTGTCAATTGATCAAGCGACAGATTTTTCGGTAGAAATAAGCAAAGTTTGCTGATTATAAAAAATTGATAGATGCGCAAAAAATCTGAAAAATTTGCTAATCATTTCTCGCAGTCTCAAAAACCAGTATCATCTCACAGGGCAAATGCCCTGTAATCTTGTGTCTGCCAAGTGCATTTTTTATTTCATTTGATCTGTCAGATAAGTAATTTTTTAACTATGTGGGGGGTAAAGTTCGAGCCCGGCTAATCTCGACATTAACCCGTTAATCTCGAGTTCTGGTTCGAACGTTAATATTGATTTTACCCACTAAAATCAAGAATAACATGTTACGATGATTAATGTCCCAATATTAGTAACTAACTGATATTCTCGTAAGAAATAAACGAATTGAAAATATATTTTATTGAGTACTTTTTACGAGTTTTATTATTAGTAGAGCAAAACAGGTTTGAACGAATCTATGAATAAAAAACACATGAAATGTCCGATAGAGAAAATAAACTGATCATTTTGGACGAGGAAGCGACATATTTTGAAGCTAAAACTAACGAAATTTGCAAAAGATGCGCAAAAATATCTGCAAAAAATTGCTAATCTTTCCTCTCGGTCTGAAACACCATACTCACTATCTCAAGGCGAATGTCCTGTAATCTTGTGTCTACCAAGTGCACTTTTTATTTGAGTTGATTGGTCAGATAAGTATTTTTTTAAATATAAATATGCATTTATCCGGTACCAACTTTCAAAGTCTCAATATGTGGCCGGTTTTAGCATGTGTTTTGTTTACCCTCCTTTCACAGTGTTCAGTAAGTATATAATTAAAACAAAAATTTTGCGGATCTGGAAAATGAACAAAACAGATATTTTTACGTGTACTCATATTAGAATTGTTTTATAAAAAAAACATTTTCAAACAAAACTGCAACATAAAACGAAAACCATTCATTAGTAATCGAGTTTAAAGAGAAAAGTCAGATGAAAATTAACGTCTTAATATATTTTTAAACTTTCTAAGTTAAGTCTCTTTTTGCGTTAATTTGAAGAAACATTCTAAAAATGGTATTTCTATGTCCAGCATGTTAAACAGCATAATCACCTGAGCAACCTGATGGCGAACTTCTTTACTAGACACTTTAAAGGACATAAATTAACGGCTTTAACTGGAAGCTACAACGGATTTTATTCTTTCAGGCTGAGGATCTCATAGTGACAATAGCGAATGGAAAAGTTCAAGGAACATCGTACACAAGTGCTAATGGAACTAGTTTCTACACTTGGAGGCACATTCCCTACGCTCAACCTCCTGTAGGAGATCTCAGATTTTTGGTAACATGCTTATAATTACTTTAGGTCCTGTTTTAGTACGTCTACACAACAACTCCTAACAATTTATTCTTAGATATCTGTATTGGATGTTCGATTAGATATCGCAAAAAAGTGCAGAAATTGAATTAATTCTTTCTAATTACCTTTAAACGGTTTCTGACATTGTAACCCAAAGACCAGCTCTAGTTCCACCTCATTTAAGCTAAAAGTAACGAAAATATCTGAAATTGTGATACATAAAATAGCCTTTGCGAAACAGGCACCAGAAGCACCAGATAATTGGACGGATATACTGAATGGAACGGAAGATTCGCCCGCCTGTTGGTCAGTTGGAACATTTGCGGGCACTCCAGATCCGACCCATGGACAAAGTGAAGACTGTTTGTACATAAACGTTTACTCTTCATCACCAATGGCTGATGATGTAAGTAAAAATTATTCTGTTGCTTTAGGTCCCACTTTCTTAATAATGTATTTCATTTAAACCAGGTATATTTTCGACATTTTACCATCAATTTATTAACAAATCGTCTGCGACTTGTGATTATTATTGCACCTCTTCAATTCGTTATTGTTCGTAAAATCACTGAATCCACTTGAGTGGTAGTTAGGTGAGTGAAGGGGATCTGGATTTTATCCAGACAATACCTAATGTAAATGTAAAATCATTCATCAAGAGAAAACCAAAAAATTATTGAAAAGTGTTACGGCTGGAAAAACGCAAAGTAACTTGGGAATATAGTTGGAAAACATAAAATTGCAAACTGTTGATAGAAAAATGCCCTGAAAATCGAAATATTGAACTGTGTTTTACATTTATTATTTGAACTGAGGCCCATCAATCAAGACAGAAGAAACGGGAAGCTATTTGCAGCAAATAATGAAAAAATGTGGATCAGAATGATGTCGATTAGCTTTTAAAACCTGAAAGTTTCTGTTGAAGACACTAAAACTATTTAGTATACATACAAAGTAAACTGAATTAAAATAATCTTCTCCTCAGTGTTGATGACACACTTTTTTATTACTGGTAATACCGGCAACTTTTAAAAATCAGTATTTCAATCACAGACTCTTCGTCCGGTCATGTTTTGGATTTACGGTGGAGGATTTTTTGCTGGGAATTCAGACTTTGATTATTATGATCCTACACCGTTTTTGGAGGAGGACGTGATAGTGGTCACATTCAATTACAGGCTAAGTAGGACAAATGCAAAATTCCATCAAGCAAAGATAAAAATGATGAATAATTCTTATAGATGTTTTTGGGTTTCTTTCAACGGAAGACCAAATAGTACCGGGAAATGCAGCTCTAAAGGACCAACTGATGGCTTTGAAATGGACCAAGACCAATATCGCCTTTTTTGGCGGTAATCCTCAGAATATAACAATTTTTGGGCAAAGTGCCGGCGCCATGTCGGTCGGATATCATCTGGTTAGTCTAAAGTCCAGAGGTAAGAAACCAGACGAGTTTAATTGATCGAATTATTTAATTGCGGATTTATTGCAGATTTATTTAGCGGTGCCATATTGGAAAGCGGAAGCGCCTTACGAGACTATTTCCAAAGCAATGCTAATAAGAATGCTTTGGCTGTTGCCAGTCAGATAAATTCCTCAATATCTACCACCAGCAGTTCGCAGAACATTTTGAGCATTCTACAAGCTGTAGATGCTGAGAAATTAGTAACTATTGCTAAAGAAATACAATCAAAGGAAATCTTGGTAAGTTGCTAGCAATAAACAACCTTCGAGAAAACACAGCTTTAATTCGCTGTAGTTCAAGCCAGTCATCGAATATTGGTATTAAAGACTTCCTGTGCTTCCTGTGCAAACCCATGTACGAAGAAATAGCAGCAGGCAAATTCACTCAAATTCCCATCAATATTTGGGCATGCAACTTGTTTTTTTAGGATGTGGCACAGTATCGCACGCTGAAGAAGTGCCGTATCTTTTCAACGTTTCAACCAGCCCGATTCATACTGAGGCTGATTACTTAACTCGAAAGAGGCTTGTGAAGTTATGGACAAATTTTGCGAAAACCCAGTGAGTAAAATTAATCCCAAAACTTCCATTTGGGAAAACTTAATTTCCTTATAGAAATCCTACTCCCAATGATAACACTGCAGATCTCTTACGACAAATCACATGGGACCAGTTTGATGCAGAAGAGTTGAACTATCTGGCTATTGGAGATGATTTAGTGATGAAATCSCATAGAAAGGCCAAAGAAACTGCTTTTTGGGACTACATATGGYACACCTACGTTGAYCATCCGTACAATCATTTTTAATTTGTAGATGAGSATTGCAAAATATATSCAAATATTACCATCAGAGCGYTTCATTATTAGTTGAAAAAAATCTGAAGCTGCAGTTACGAGCGCTTTATTGCATCAGTTTCCAAGATTGATTAAAAACCTTGAAATGCTTCAGTTTGACGAGTTGCAAGGTTGGCATCGATATTTTGGAATAGCAATTTAATTGGAGAATACGGGATTKGAGAWWTCTAATTTCSKRATYCAGRAAGCRKWTGCTAATCTACTTTAGTCAAAGTATAACAAATTTTCTCAMTCAATATATGAACTMTCATTAATACCCAATTGTTYAATTTAAACWGCTCAACAAAATGAAATCCTCACGGCCAAATTTACCCTAAATTTGGAGCTGCATAACTTCCGATTGCTGGAAGCGATTTTATTGCGCTTGGAAGCGTTCTCTAGCACAATTCKGTTGTKCTCAGTTGCTCGTTCTGCACGAATTAGTACTTCTAGTAAAATGTATACAGGGTGSRTAAAGAAGCAATTCAAAAGTTTGGCCTTCTACCAATTGCAGAAAAATTCATCGTTCTGTTTGATTTCAACACCCAAGGCATAAAGACAGACCTTAATGCTAAAAATGGTTTYAGGAKTTTTTGCTTATGTGTTTTACTTACAAAGTGGTCTGAAAGACCACAYCACAAAGATAGAACTCATGTTGAAGCAAAAACTTAACAGACCACTTAARATAAAAATTCAATATACAAGGTGTCATAAGTGAGCGAACAGTCTGAAAGTCAACTTCATTTTCTTGAAAAKCTGCCGAAGAAGATTGCATTTTCTCATTAACCACAGTGTAGAAACTTTATCTAAAGTACAAAAATTTWGCCAAAACGCGCACTGACAGAACAAAGTTTCGATCTATATAACACTTTAAACATAAATAAAATCTCTAACAACAATCAGAAGTTATTCAGTTTCAAATTCAGGGCAAATCTGACCGTGTAAAGTCCATTTTGTTGGGCAGTTTATTTACATCTTCACTTGTGATCTACTGGAGAATAATTTTTCCAAAGTTATCGCTAATTTAGTTTTTTAGTCTTAGTTTTTCTAGTTTTAGTAGTTATTTTCCAGTCATTCAAAATTTGCATCGAGTTCTCACATATGCAATTTGGCACCACCAAAGAAAACAAATGTACAGTGTGTCCCAAAACGTGTTAAAACTATGTGTTTCACTTACATAAATCCATCAGGTAAGGGCAAATCAAATCAGAGAAAAAATGTGTAGATATTAATTCATGTCGACTGCCTTTAGTAAAGTAAATTAAATTTTATTTTAAGGCTTCAAAACTAATGATTAAATTTGTTAAAATACTATTTTTTACATTGGTGGCTTTGGCTTGGATTTTTCGACTGTTCTTGCTGTCAGGGACACAAAAATATTCTTTACATAACTGTCGTAAAAAGAAAAGAAAAACATCGCAGCTAAATTTACTCCTCATTGGATTCATTATTTATAAAATTATTAAAAGCTGAACTGTTTGACTTCAAAATTCACTAAAAAAAGACGTAGTCAGAATTTAACAATCCCACAATAGAATTAGATATAAAAATAGATGTTTTGCAGCCTGATCACTTAAAACGCTTACAAAAATAGTACGAACTCAACTTTGCCTCCATTTACAAAATCTTTAGCATTTCTACAATAGATAGATATATTGTCGGGTTTAACTATTATCCAAACCAGTTCGCCCTGGTTTCAGACCCAAAAGTTCGCTATTGTTCATCAATTTATATGAGCAAATGTCTTACCTATAAATGCAAATAGCCAATTAATACAGCTGCAATAAGCCACTCACCTGAAACAACAAAATTAATTAATTGAAAATAGGTCAACAATTACCATCGAACATGAACGGAAAATGTATTCATTTAGTAGATACATTCAATTGCAAATCTATAGTGAGCATAAGGACTTTGTTGAGTAAACTATGCTGTAAAATTAGCAAGAATTGTTCATTTCCACGCTGGGTTTTTATAGTAAAAATAGCCCAAAAACGTACAACAATTAACGATAAGAAACATTCCTTGAAACTAGTGCGTTTTTCGGGTTTTTAGGCCGTCGTAAAATGGAATTTCTTCCTAACGTTTCGCATGCACGAGTGGCTTGCATCTTCAGAGTCAACTCGTGCTTTCAAAACGTCAGAAATGAATTCCATTTTACGACGGCGTAAAAACTGGAAAAACCCATTAGTTTCAATTTACGATAAGTTGGGTGGTATACCTAAAGTTTGTAAATTTTTATCATTGAGATTCAAGTTTAGGCCTCAAAAAGAAAAAAACCGTCCAAAATTTAAAAAACATATTAAAAACTAAGTCTGGTGGAAGCCAACTGCAAGGAAATTTTTCGTGTCTAAATACGGAAACAAAACTAGCTCGTAATAGTCCAACTAGCGAAGGAAAATGTTAAATTTAAATCGCTTGAACCAATTTATCGTGCTGGATGTTGCCATACCCATAACACTTTATATTCTAATTAGTGGAACTTCCAAAAGCGTCATATGGGGAGTCAAGGCGATAATACAGCAAACTTCGCAGTAACTTTGTTCACAAGATGCACATAATACTGAGCTTATCACGCTCGGAATTTGAATCGACGTCAAGCTGAAAATTGTCGACGCTTTACGTTTGGATAGATAGATAAATATGTGAGCTTTTGCCAACAAATTCGGTTAATTCTGCAGAAAAGTGCCAAATTGAGGCGGTTTTAGAACTGGATTAAGAAATTGAAAAATTGTTCGAAATAATCAAACCAAACGAAATTTAAAGTTTCACAGAGCAAATTGCTCACTTACCAGCTTACCATGGGATTTTGTGCGCTATTTATCACCAGTTCCAAACAAAATACGCATAACTTCAAATCAATGTTTGCATACAGTATTTCCGCCAAATTCCCATACGGAATTTCATAAAGCCATATTTTAATTGTAAAATTCAGCTTTCAGAGTTTAATACGTTATCTATAAAGGTTTTATTCATCAGTGCTTAATTCAGTTTTGTAGTTTATTTGGTTGTAAAATGCTAATCAAATGCGATCGGGAGTTTTAAATAGACATCCAGCCTGTAAAACCTTTTATGGCGTCCAATTGCAATTGAACAGACGGCAGCTTTATACATTTCTTTTTTAACCAAAATGTTATTCGATTGTTCAAATTCCGCTTTGTACCTGCAATTACAATTTTGAGCGATTGTTTTGCAGTGCAGAGGGAATGCTATTTGATTAGGCGCCCCATTTTTTTGTTGACCAAAGATTAAATGTGAAATTAAATTTGTTATGGGCCTTTTTATCTGTCCATCGAATTTTGCTAAAAGGGGTGTAAATGTTAATAGAAGATTTAATTGTCTGGTTTTTATGCTAACTGGACACGAATTCGATATGTCCAAATAGCAAATTTATGTGAAATATGTCTATAAATCCCGCTCATAGCGTTACAAGCCTTTTGGTTGCTGATATTTCCTTTCCCAGCTTTGGTCTTTTGCTTCTACTATCGCTTATTTAAATTTGGTTGTTATATCTCTATATTCCCTTTTGTGCTCTTGTTCTTTCGTGTTCAACCATCGTTGATTTAACTTTTGCCTTTTTCTTGCAGCTCATCGTTCCTCCAATAATTCGTCTCTCTGGGTCTGCTTTCTTTGATAGCTAAGGCTCTAACCTTTGCTTATAAATTTGTCTTGGGCTCTCGTCCAAAATTGTTAAATGGGGTGCATTAAATTGAAGTCATACATTACATGTCAAACTATGCCGACTAAATGAGCCGAGCAAACCTTAATCGGTCGCTATTTTTGCATAAATCGCCGTTGCAATTTAAATGCAAATCGGAAAATTGGAAACAGGGATTTAATTTCAACCATCTGCACGAGAACCGATATTGTTTTGCAACATAATTTCGCGACCTTCGCTAAACTTCAGAATTCAATTTCTAGTTAATCTGTCCCAATTAACTATCCAATCGCTACTGCAGTTCGGATCGTTTAAAATCCGTTCGAAGCTTGAATAAATCCTCAATAACACGGTAAATATTAACAGGCTTTAACAAAACTAAAGATTCCAGATCAATTGTCTGCTTGATCAGCTTGAGACGAATTGAGATTGTGATAATCAAGGACCAAAGAAGAAGGGGACATTTCATTAATACTCATGAGATTAGTGCAAACAAAGTGTTAAAATCAGGAGCATACATTTTTCGTTGTAATCACGTAGCTACATTTAGGTGTCAGCTAACAAGTTTTTGCGGCATTTTTCGGCACAACTTTAACAATATGGCACCGCTTGTAATAAATTGGGCTCATAAAAACTTTCACCGGTCGTTTTACCCTCATAAAGTCCCATAATGGAAGCTTCATAAGACAAACTTTTTACCAGCACAGTAATTTACCGGCGGTATTAATTTTTAATGGCTCAACTCTGCGCCAACATTTTGTAATGCGTATGTGTCATTAGGCACTTAATTTAATTATAACGCTTTTTGGGGATTATTCAATCGGCTCACGATTTTTCCAGAAAAATGAAGAAAACCCCGACAGTTTACATACGAGTATCAATTTTGTATATTTTTCCGCCCAATCGGTAATCTGGTGGTTCAGCACGAAAGCCCAATGTAATATTTCTACGTAAACTCGTTCAGGTGCGGCAAGTGAAGTGTTTTCCCACGAACTCAAAATAAAATAACCGAAAACTGCCTTGCCTTGCTCTATGACCACGCTTTAGAGACTTAACATACGAAAAGTGTGCAATGTTTGTCATAAATTATGTGTGGCCTGGTTTTCGCCGTTATTTTCTACCGCCGGAATTTCACATTTTCATCATGTTCCAGCTTTAAATCGTGTTGTATTTTACACTTGGACGTTTATGGGATCGTTACGACATCGGAAGATCGGCGCAAGTTTTTTCTGCAAGAATTCACTTTTTGGTTCATCCCTGTGCAATCAAGCAAAAACACTAAACTGCTGTTAAAAAATTCGTTATTAGAAATAATGGCTTTGTAAAAAACTGGCCAAATGGCTAATTTTGATTAAGGAATCTCTAAGGTGCACTAGCCAAAGAACTCGTAAACTACCGAAATGGATTTAGTAATGTGAGAATAAATATACCTGGAAGGCCCGGACTAAGATTGTTTTTGAACGTTTTGAGCAATCGTAGAACAAATTAAAGTTGTTTCAAATGACGCAAAAACAAGGAAAAGAGTCGATTGCAAGTGAATAGAGAAATGAAGATTCAAATCCAAGAAGAAATGCGATTAGATAAAAAAGTTGAACAAGATAGAAGGCTAAATTCGTAATAGAAGAAGAGCAAAGGAACTATGTTTAAAGATACAGATCAAAGCCACGTTCCAAATGATGCAAAAATAAGAAAATATTCGCTTAGATCAAAAGAAGGCATCAAAAGACTCCGAGAAAAATTTCTAAAATACCCTCGACTGAATCACAAATTAACCGTAAAAAGAAAGTAAAAACTGATGCGATGTTGCAAACAATGCGAGAAGAAGAGGAAAATCGTTAAAAATAAAGGCAGGAACGAAAAGCAAGGAAACTATCGCCACAAAGAACAATTTTGCGAATGCACGCTATTCATTTCCAAGCAAATAGAGAAATTGATGAATAAATCAAAGCCATGCTTCCGATAATGCATCAACAGGAGGACAAGCTATTAGAAGAGAAAGAAGAACAAGATAGAAAGGAATGAGAGCTAGAAAACCATCGCCTTAAGAATCGCATTCGTAAATGACCGTGTCTCAAACGCAAGTCAACGGAAAAACTGACGAGAAAATCAAAGTCACGTTCCAAATGGTACAGAAATAGAACGAAAATCAGTTAGAAAAAAATGAAAGAAAGCTAATGCCGTAAAGGCCACTTTCGAAAATCTCCGCGACTCAATCGCAAATTAACGGTAAAAAGAAAGAACAAATTAAAGCCATGCTGCAAACAATACAAGAACAGGACGAAAAGCGTTAAGCAAAGCAAGAAGAACAAGAACGACGTTACCAAGTGCAAGAAAGGCATCGCAACAAAGAGCAATTTAGTTTGCAAGTGAATAGCGAATTTGAAGAACAAATCAAAGCCATGTTTTGGTTAATGCAACAACAGCAAGAAAAGCGATTAGAGGAGAAAGAAAATCAAGATAGAAATTAATGAGCCTCGGAAAACCATCGTCTCAAGCACCGCATTTGTAAATAACCGTGTCTAGAACGCAAGTGAACGGAAAAACTGACAAGAAAATCAAAGCCATGTTCCAAATGATGCAGAAATAGAACGAAAATCGGTTAGAAAGAAATTAAAATGCCAAAAGCAAGAAAACTATTGCCGTAAGGCCCATTGCGAAAATCTCCGCGACTCAATCGCAAATTAACGGTAAAAAGAAAGAACAAATTAAAGGCAGGTTGCAAATAATGCAAAAACAAGACGAAAAGCGTTAAGAAAGGCAAAAAGAACAATAAAGAAGGGACCAGAAGCAAGGAAACCATCGTCACAAAGACAAATTTTAGAGAATAAGAGAAGTTAAAGAACCAATCAAAGCCATGTCTCGGATAATGCAACAACAATGGAAAAAGCGTTTCAAAAAAATTAGAAAGAAGATACCAAGGCAAGGAAGCTATGGGTTGGCTGGAGGCTAGCGAAATTGTAGGCCAAAAGACCCTGATCGAAATTAGGAAGAGGACTTAAACTTCGGCTCGTCTTCGTCGTCTTTAAAAAAAGCATTTAATAATTATTTTGCGGAAGTTGATGCATTTGAAAATCTAGGGCAAATTCCCGGTTGTTGCAAAATATCAATTTATTACTTTCTAATTGCATTTCCTTGAAAATTTGCTCTAGATGTAAACCAACTCAGAATCGACTGACTCGCCAGACTCAGCCGCTATCCATTTAACAATCAACGTCGTTACACTTTATAGCCTGCAAGCTTATCTTTAAAACTATCCTCCTGTTACAATTTCGTTTAGTTAATAGAGCGTATTATATATCTCGCGTTCAACTTACTGCCTAAACTTCAACATATCAAATTGCCCAGCATAAAATAAAATCATCAAACAAAAACCTGAGCTTGGCGTATAGCGAAACATCGCAGCCAACTAATTTAACATCACGATAGGATCTTCTAGTGTTTCAAACTCCAAACATAATATATGACAGCTACATTGGTTCAGAAAAATTGTAATTTTGAATATCATTGCTTTTCACTTTATGTATTGGACATAATTTTTGAAGTGAATGACTTCTTGCAATCTTTAAGGAAAACTTACACGTTGTTACATAAGTATTTTTTATGATTTGGCAACTTTTCAACTATCCAGGAAAAATCACCTAAATCCCACTTTGGTAATTTAGTCTTCATCGATTAGACAAGCCTGGAAATAAAATGCAGCGCTTATCAGATTCCAGCAAGAGCGGAAATAGAATTGTTTTAACCTTTAAATGGAACACGCTATTCTCTAGTCCGATCTTCAGATAATATTAAAACTGGGCCATTATCTGCTCGTTAAAACGGACGTCCTAATCTAAGGGCGACCTAAGTATTATGTTGAGATTAACGATAGCGACAATAAAAGGCTTTGTAACATTATGGGAGTGTGGAAAAAGAGGGTTTTTAAACTCGAATGGAAATGTAAAGCCGATTAGCAAATTTCAGCAAGAAACTTACAGCTTGCACCGCTGAGGGCATTAATTAGTGGTGTGATGCGATTTAAAAATTGCATCAAAAATGCTAATAATTGCCTGATCTAATATAACATACAAATAAACTTTCCTGCTATTTTATTCGGTGGATCCCGTCAAAGCAATGAACACACTGTTAAAATACCGGCAGGGAACAACGATGACCAACTGAATTAAGCTCCATAATAAAAAAAGGAGGAACACAAACGCCCGCAAAACTGAAAACCAAGAATAGAAACAACCTGCTGAATTTCGTTCTATTGTCAAAAGGATCCCAGGAACTCAATTCTCGATTGTGTGCCGCATGAAGGAGAGGAAATATAATGTTGACTTAGGGGACAGTTCAAAGAACGTTAATAAAATTCAAGAGAATCCAAGTCAGTTCAGAAGCTTAGTGTGCTGAACGAAAGGGGGGATACACGTTTGTTAGGAATATTATCGAAAAATGCGTCAAGATTCTACCTTACTTAAAACCGTCGTTTGAACTAGCACAGGGGCTTTGTTTAACTGCAGGGAGAGGCGTAGTATCAGATAGGAAATATGGCAAAGTAACAGCCAAACATTCTTATTTTTCTGGCTTAATATCTCATTTTCACTCACACACATTTCATTTCACATCTGGGGATAACATATCGAAAGCAATCAGTCAACGGTCGAAGTCGAAAATGGCCTGTACATATTTCCCAATAGTATAACACACCTTGAGGCACGAAATTAATACAAAAGTGTCTTTTCAACTTTTCTGGATATTATCTGCTCTATTCAAAGGTTCCAAAAACTTCCTGGTGATGGCTCAAAATCGAAACTTTTCCACATTTACAAGGAGCTACGCCCTTACAACGAGTTTGCTACTTCAGTGGTTTCTAACAAAATAATACCAAACTTAAGCTGCGCTTAACGCGCAAAAAATTCCCAGAAATTGCCTGGCGATGATCAATATCGAAACGTTTCTCCTTTGTGAATAGGGCTTCGCCCTACGAACGCCAAAAAAAAGTAACTCTCTAGCTGCAAATAACTGTTTAACCACGACCTGCTTAAATATCGGCAAAAACCTCAGGTAACTAAAACATTCTTGAAGATTACTGAAATTCGAAATGTTCAACAGTTATAGAACAGACAAACCCCACAAAATACATATAAAAACCACTCTCTCTCCTTCTCATTTCTGGAATAAATAAATGTTCAAACTACGGCCTGCAAACCGAACCACAAAAAGTAGAGCAACAACTTTTTTTCAGTTTCCAAAATTTCCTAGTTGTGATTCAAAATCGAAATGCTTTGCTTTATGCAAAAGTCATTTTCTAGATTTACAGGTTCTTCAGCAAATAAATGTCTGACTTCGACCTGCTTATTGAAATTCTTCCAAATTTCGTGATGATGAGTGAAGTGCGAAACAGTTGAGAGTTAAATAACAAACTTTTCCCTACAAAATACATGCAAAGACGATTCTCTTACGTTGTCAGTTCTTGAATAAATAAATGCCATACAGCGGCCTGCAAAAACAAGCGCAAAATCCAAAATTTGGAAAAAATGACAAAATTTCCTAA
Source organism: Dendroctonus ponderosae (assembly GCF_020466585.1). Lineage (NCBI taxonomy): Eukaryota > Metazoa > Arthropoda > Insecta > Coleoptera > Curculionidae > Dendroctonus > Dendroctonus ponderosae. Next base: position 3,935,559 of record NW_026018611.1, read on the forward strand.
TCATGGTTCACAATCGAAACGGTTTCCCTTTATAGAGGAGGTTTTCCTCTACGCACAGCATGCAAAAGTGACTTTCTAGATTTGCAGGTTCTTGAGCAAATCAATGTCAAAATTTGACCTGCTTAAATTGCTGCAAACCCCATTCAACATTGAAAAATTCTTGCAAATAATCCTGAATGCACACATAATTAATTTGTAGCGATGATCGTTCTTGATTAAATAAACGACAAACTCCGGCTTCCAGCAACAGAAAAAAATCCCGAAAATTCCGTGATGTAATTCAAAATCGAAATACATTTTGTTTATAGAGTAGGCTTCGTCCTACAAAAGGCATCCAAAAGCAACTTTTTAGCTTTGCGGATTCCTGATCAGTTAAATGTAATACTACGACCTGTTTAAATAACCCTAAAAATCCCTTACAACTTTGAAAACTTCTTGCAAATTTTTTGATGATGGCTGACATTCGAAACATCTGATACTTATAGAACAGGCTTTTCCCTGCAAACTACATACAAAAACGACTCTCTCGCGTAGTCAGTTTTTGAAAAATAAATTCTAAACTCCGCCATGGAAAAACAACCTCGTAAACCAACAACGGCAAAAAACAGTTGATTCTAACCCAGCTGTAACTCCTATAGACAAATTTTGCCCACTAATGACAAATCATTGAACAGTTTCGTCTGCTTACAACTTTGAATATTTTGTCCATTTAATTGAACGTGACAGCTGACCAATGGAAAAGGCATCTGAGCAAAATCTCCCTCTATGAAAACTTCCTTGGAAATATCTTAGTTAGAAAATCGCAAAAGAGTATTGAGACATTCGAAACTTTGCTGAGGCAGTTAGGAAATAAACAGGAAAGTCTTGAAGAAAACTAGATATCGAAACAAAAACTAAGCTTCGGTTTATTTGATCGAAAGAAAGTTGAGCAAACTAGAAAAGTTTGGCAAAGTGAAAAGTAAACTCTGTGGAAATTTGCACAACTTACGGTTAATAATATATAGGAAAGGTCCACCATCATATTTATCGATTTTATATTGTGAAAAGGCCAGAACGGGAAAATGGAATAGTGTACCCAATAAATTTGTCAACAGAATATGCAAAGCAAATTAAGAATATTCAAGGTGTTTCACTGCATTCTGCAGATAAAGTAAACTTCCCTTTTCAGATTTCCTTCATCACATTTATATATTTTCAAGTGCATATTCAGTGATTGAAAAATACCTTTCGTGAAAGCTCATTATTTGTAATTCCCTGAATGATTGCGATTTTTTTTGCCTCCCGTTTAAGGAACTATTTCTCCAACCAATAGCAAACGATAATTAGCTGTTTAATTCCACAAAAAGGGCTGGATTACCATTATTTCCGCATAGAATTTAAGCATTTTTAGATACTAAGTCTATTGTAAAATATCGGAATGAACGAACACTCCATCGCATTAGACAACTAAATTCATTGCGCAACTCATTGTGTTCAAGAGCTGGGCTTGTTCGGTAATTGGGTTTGGATAGAACATGGGGAGCCGGGAGATGGGCATGAAACGATGATGGGGAACAGAAATTAGGGCCGTTACTGTGAAAGTCTGCACATCAAATGTGTAATTTTTGCACACAATTTACTCACTAGTAAATTAGATATTTTGCTATCGACGACGTGGAAATCTACTGAGGATTAACACTTTGCACGGTCATAGACATCATTTAGAATCACCGACTTTTGAGGAGGCGCAAATTAAAACTCTTCACCATGACATGCGGGCGTGCATCCAGGGCGCGGTAAATTTTAAAACATCCTTTACATTGGAACTGTTAGTATAATATATGCATGGTCATATGCCAACTTCCAAGTGTTAATATTGGATGAAGAGCACTTGTAGCTTGCGTTACATGTCCGCAATTTACGGTTAGGCGAAATTAACAGGGGTCTGGTTGTGATTTTAGTCTGCAATTTATATGTGTTTCTTTCGGAAGCTTTACTATACATACATATACACCGCGTATAATGTGCATCTGAAAATAGATACAATCGTCATTAGTTTACGGAGAATATGAATTTTACAGTACAGTCGAGGTCTGATTTACATTTAAAAGTGTTTTTCAAATATGACTTCGAAATTACGAGAAGTTTTGGGAAACATGGACCAATTTTATATTTTATGGAAATGTCATTAACAAAATTGTGCAATTTAATGCTTTATTTTCAAGTAATCAATTGATGAAAGTTTAGGAAGGGTTGACTAATTTTGTGGATTTTTAGTTTCTGAGAAAACCAAAACAACTGAAAGTCATGTTTCGCATGAGAAAGTAGCACACGTTAATTCTTTATTTTAAAGTAAAAACTTAAACTGTGTTAAACGATTATAAGTGTTGTTTCACATCAGACACCAGTGCAACTTAATGCTCTATTTTCTTCTAAAAAATTAAGTTATGTAGCTCTTATGGTTTTCGAAATATGATATAAAAACATCACGAAGTTTGGTAAAAATTGACTAATTTTGGATGTTAATATTTTTTGAAATAGTAGAATCGACGAAAGGAATGATTAACATAAAATAAAAACGCTTTTTAATGCTATATTTTCGAGCAAAAAAAGTTTGTTGGCTCTTATCGTTTTTGAAAGCTAAGCTAAGAGCAAAGCAAAATTTTGAAAAATATCGGCTATTCTTCGATTTTCTGGTTTCTCAGAAAACCTAAAATGATTGAACTTCATGCATTGCATAAAATATTACTGCAATTGAAATCTTCAATTCCTAGTGAAAAATGGAATGGATCCTGGCTGGATGGAATGGAAAAAAAGTATCCGAAGTTTGAGAAAAATGGACTACTTTTGGATTTTACTGAGTTCTGAGAAGATCAAAACCCGTTTAAAGTAATGTTTTACATAAAATAAAGGCGCACTTCGATGGTCAATTTTCGCGTAAAAAGCTAGCTCTGTAGTTCGTTCGGTTGAGCAAATATCAACTAAAAACTACGAGGAGTTCAAGAAAAACAGACGATATATGAATTTAATTTTTTTCGGAGAAAACTTGAAATTGGAACATTTACATGAACAGATAGTGCAATTTAAAGCTCTATTTTCTAGCAAAAAGTAAGTTATTTAGCTCTTACGGTTTTTCAAGCATGAGCTAAGAACTAAGCGAAGTTTTTAGCAAAAATGTACTAATTTTCCCTTTTATTCTTTTCCGGAAAAACCAAAAAGAATTTATCCTCATGTTTTGCATGAAAAAATTGTCCCTTTTAGCGCTCTAAATTCCAATAAAAAATTGGGCTATGCAGGTCTGAGGATTTTTCCGAAATAAGCTAAAAAGTATGCAAAGTTTAGAAAAATCTGACTAATTTTAGATATTATTAATTTACGAAAAATAAAAATGCACTTTAATGTCATATTTTCAAACAAAAAATTCAGCTTGGTAGCATGTACTGTTTTTACCATAAGAGCTAAAAAGTACCCAAAGCTTTAAAAACATAGACAAATTTTAGATTTTTGTATTTTCTGCGAAAACTCAAAAATAATTCTAAGTTATGTTTTACATTAAAAAATAGAGCAACTGAATGACCTATTTTACCCTGCAATTTCTTGAATTTGAGCCGAAAAGTAAACGAAATTTCGGAAAAATTGATTAGTTTGGAATTTCACTGTTTTATGAGAAAGTCATAAACTCTTGCAGATCATGTTATGCATTAAATTAAAACGCACTTTGATTGCTCTGTTGACAGGTTAAAAAGCGAGTTTCGTAGTTCTTACGGTTTTGTAAAATGAGCCAAAAACTACGCGAAGTTTGTGAAAAATATACTATATTTGAATTTAGTAACTTTCTGAGAATTCCCAAAACGATTGCGAGTTATGTTTTTCATGAAAAATTTACCATATTTTAGGTTTTACTTATTATTTTTTTTTAAAACTGAAGAAAATACCTCGTACGGTTTTGCATACATGAGCTAAAAACAACGCCAAGTTTTGGGAAAAATGTTCTAATTTTGCATTTCAGTTTTTGCTGGGAAAACCAAAACAAGTAATCGCCATATTTTGCTTTAAAAAATAGTCCCATTTATTGCGCCATCTTCTAAGAAATGGGCTATATGTGGCTCTGAAGGTTTTGCCAATATAAGCGAAAAACTAAGCAGAGTTTTGGAAAATATGACTAATTTTATACGTTTTTAATCTCTTAGAAAACCAGAAACGCTCGAAAGCAGTGTTTTACGTGAAATAAAAATGTTCCATTTTCATCTGAAAAATTCAGCCGGACATCTTTTACGGTTTTTAAACTATGAGCTCAAAAGAACGCAAAAGTTTAAGAACCATGGAGTAATTTTGTATTTTTACAATTTGTGAACAAACACAAAAAAAATTATATTTTAAACAAAAAATTAAGGCAATTTAGTGCTCTATTTTCTAGCAAAAAAATGGAGATTTGCGGCTCTTAGGATTTTTCAGTTATGTTCTAAAACCTACGAAAAAATTTGGACTAACATAGACTCTTTGGATGTTAATCCTTTCTAAGACCAGTTACATCCTCCAAACTTTTTCGGTCGCACGATGACAAGAAATTTAATTGAGATCAGATTCCGAGGATGAAATTAACGTGGCGTGCTTGTAAAGTTTCTTTAGAAAGAAAAAAGAAAAATGTTTCTGCACGGTATAATACACCATTCCTAAATGTATCACTAGTTTTTTCCGAATATTTTCGCTTTTTCAGAATGTTATTTTTCCTTTAGGAAGGGAACTCCGATTTTCAATCATTCTCACAAATACCGTGTAGACCCAAAAAGGCATTGAAACAATATATGTAATGTCAAAAATAAATAATTTTTATTACAATACAGTGGACATATCAATTATAATAATTCGTTTCCGTGTTCCGTTAGTATCCTTCCATTAATTGGACAGTCTGAAAATCTTGAGAAATATATGGATAATGGCAAGGCTGGATAGATATTTCCGCTGTTATTACCGCTTTATGACGATTATTTATTTAAATGAGCTTCATATCGCTGACCTAAGCTGACAACTTTTTGCTAGCAGTAATTGGACAATATAATATATAATTAGAATCAGCGTTGCATAATTTACAAGAAGTATCCAAATAGCCTTGCCACGAGCCTTACATCTATCTATTAGCTATTAGACCTGGAAATGGTATCTTAATGAAAAAATACTGCCATTAAGATCTAAATCTTTTAATAAAAAACAGTGTTTTTAAATTATTTGCGCCTATTGTTAACACGGGAAGAAATATGTGGTTTTGATGAGGAATAGCGTGTGAAAATTTCGAAAACAAACAATTGGAAAGTCATTTAACAAAATTGAGTAGAAGAGGTTTTGAAAGCAGTCTGGAAGTATCGCAAAAAATATTTACTAAATACGCCAAGAGCACTTAAGTGAAATAAATGGGAGATTACTGAGAGACGGCCTAAGCCTCAATTAACCCTAGACGCCAATTAACCGTCGAATTCGTGCCCTAATTAATTCAAATAAACTCCCTCGGTATATTAACGTATTGATTTTTAAATTGACGGCACTGATCCGCTTAAGTTCGAATCGTCCAAATAGAGTGTAATTTACCCACCCAGTTTATTTCCATTGGCACGAATTTCCATGGAATCAAAAACGCTTAATATGCAGGACGGATGCTTTACATTCGACCTGAAATTGTGACCATTTACATTGAATATGGCCGTTTGAAGAGCTGAAAGTTGACTGTGCATGTAACTTGAATAGCTCGAAATTATTTGCATGTAATTTACATGCTTTGAGTGAGAGGTGAACATATGAAAATGCCGACAGAACGGAAAACAACCATTTTCCAGCCTCAGCAGATGAAACACTTGTATTATTATTAATTAATGGGGTCCTGCCAGTACATTTCCGGTTGATTTCAGCCAATTAATCGGGGAAATTTATTCAAATGCCAACAGCAACTAATATCGCGTTTATTCAAACCGCCAAACCCTTTTGATGAGCAGCGAAGATAAAGAGAAGCGACCTACATCGGTTTTTCGGGGTGTTGGATAATTGCCACTATATTTCACTTGGACGTTTCCTTGTTAAGATATAAAGAACTGGCAAATTAGGAAATTACACTATAAACTAAATTTATGCAACGGGTGTGCTTTCGGCCATTTACGTTCAGTTAGTGAAAATTGCTCAGGTTTATTTAGTAAGTACGGTAAAATACAAGGGAAACAATGAATTACTGGTTAACACCAGTCTTTGTGGTGGGACAAAATCACTTAATCCTAAGTTGAAATTAGAACATCAACAAATAGAACAGCAAAGTGGAACATGGATGAAGTAAAACAACAACAGAATAGAGAACGACTCGAACATTAAACACTGAAACAGAATGTAATAAGATTGACAGTAGAAAATGTATTTGGAAAATGTGAAAGAAAGGGGGCCAGAATATGGAACGCAAAACCAGCTGCCAGAAAGACAAACAGGAAGGAAAAAAGAAAGCTAATAAGAGTGAAGAAAAGAAAGTACAAACGGCAAAAGTATGAAGCAATAAAAAAGACGAGTTCTATAAGGCAATTTCCTTGCAGAGAAGAGGCTTTAAGCCTAGATCGCCAGCCGGAGTCCGTTCGGATATCAGGTGCACATTTAGTCGTGAGTATGAGTTTGCAATATTGTTTTTTCTTAATAAAACTATTTAATTTCTGCGATGATTGGCGGTGGCACCCAAACAAGCACCTGGATCTTATGCCGCAACTATAGATGTGATTTTAATTTAGTCCCGCTGTTACTTGTGCAAAATATGTACATAATCATCCATAGAGAGCATGCAATCAAAAGGGAAAGGGAAAACGGTGTAGTACCAAAATTGATTATTAATCCGGAGCAATTATCAGCAAAACCCATTGCCACTGATACAACATACATAAGATGAAATGCAATTAAGTTTGACAACTCGTCCCGAGACCGGTTTTCCGATCTTAGTAAACTTTCGAGATCCAATCAAAGTTTCCTGATTGAAATTGGCCACAGAACGGATCAATTTATGGCCAAGGGTAAATAAGTAAGTGGTGTCTAGTTAATTCAGCGGCAAGTTGTTAATTAGTGGTGCAAAAATGAGGAAGTTTCCATTGAAAATCGAGCTTTTTAACACTTAGTGGCTGGAACAGTGCACGCTCATTAAATCCGATCGAGGATTTCAGTTAGCAAACCTAGTAACCCCCTCTGACAATAACTTGAGTGAAACACTAAAACTTGGGACAATAAAATTTGCCAAACCAATATCATATATTTCCCAGCTCGAGCCGGGAGTTACACAACAGATTTCGCTCTAATTCGTCGGGACTTTATCAGTTTCGGCGCGGCAATTCTTGCTCAAACTTTCCAAGTTTGATCAAAACTTGGGTCATTGAAATCGAACTCGGAATTGACTGGAACTATAGAATGCGTCAGGTGAATGGAATTGCATTTATTCGAACGGCCATCGAAACTCCAAACTTGGAACAATATAGTGCCGTATCAGATTTTCTAATTGGTTTAACTTAATGCACCCGATTTGTCAAATGATTAGCCCCGAATGGCAAACTTAACCGATAACAGTAATTAACTGCCCATCCAGAATTCACTTATACTTGACCAAACCCACAATTTTTTGAGTTTTGCGCTTTTTAAGCCGTGCTGGTAAACATGTTTTGTAACGTTTCGCAAGCACGGGTGGCTTGCATCTTCAGAGGTATGCGCGTCACCAAAGCGAATATTTTTCCACGACAGCCTGCAAGCCCGAAAAATTCAGGAGTTTTCCGAAATCGCGGCGGAAGCCCAACTTGCTGTTCGACGCAACGATGCAACTCGACCTGTTCGAGTCCTCTTCGAAATCAGTACCTAATTTATATATATATAATTGTTCAACCACAATGCTTGTCAAATGAAAAAGCCCGATTCGACTAAAACAATTAAAATGATAAGCGAATTCAAATTGGAATTGAGTTCGGAAATCTGTAAACATTTTAATTTAAATGGTTTTTCCGGATTGCCGGTGTATCAGAACGCGATATAAAAAAATATCAAAGTCCAATCGGGCGATTTGCATTTTACGTGACACGGAATTAATTCGATAGAAGGGGGCGACACATCAGGAAATTCGAATATCGAAACTTTATTTGTTTTTGCGCAAATTTTTTAAAACATTCAAAAACTACCAGACCACCAGATTAATTGTAGGTGTGCAGTTTCGAATTCGATACGTTTAGTACGATGGTTGACTGAATAAATCCATGGACCAATCGCAGATAAGCTCGGAGTGGCTTAATAAATTCTGGCTGGAAGAACTAATGCCCTTTTGTTGTGAAAAGGGAGCTGGTGGCATCGCGGCGCAGTCTAAACGGAATACAAGCGTCGCGACGTGATAAAGAGAGATTAAGGCGCTATATGTTGCACACGTTTCCTCTGGCGGCAGCACCACTTTATTTTCAAACAATAAGTTTGTTGTTCTTTAGCACATAAGAAGCCAATTTGTTACGGTCTCAAAGCGGAAATATTGCGTCAAATTCGTCTTTGTTTTTACGCGAATAATAGCCTAATTTGTCATTATTTTCCCACACGAATAAACTGCTTTTATTACATCATTTAATGGATAAACAATTTGCGGAAATGAAGAAAATATAACTCATGGAAAAAATGCTAATGAATTCTAAATGTGAAACTGTTTAAAGTGAACTTAAATCACTCACTGATTGAAGGCAATATTTAAAATAAAACGCTATACGATGGAGCAGCGATGGAAAACGCTTATTTAACTAAAAGTTTTTTTCAAAACCAAATACATTGAGAGAAAACGGGTTTTTTCGTCAAAATTTCCGATAATTATTTTTTGAAAAGCAACACTAACGAAGCAGTTGAGTTGGAAAAATTGTGCCAAATGCGACAACTTCATTGAATTTGTGAAAAAGCCTGAAGAAATTGATACAAATTGAGTATAAATTTTCCATTAATTTTTGTGATTATATTTATTCCGCATATTTTGTTAATTTAAATTGGCACTACAATAGTCAGCATCGTATTTCAGTGAGACTTTACCGAAAGCATGAACAATGTTTTAGCGTTTTATCCCCGCGGTTGTTAAGAAGGAAACGAGAATTTGCCATAAAAAATGGAAATATTTCATAAATAGTCGAACATAGTCACATACTATTCATAGCCCGGTTAAATACATCAAACATAGACATAATAAAACGCTTCATTAGCCGATGTGTAAAGTCAAATTATACAGTTTTTTACACAAAAAAATTGTATAATCTGTTATCAAATTCAATAAATATGACAAAGTAGAAAAGAAAATTAGACAAGTTTGCTTGAAGAACTTTTTTATTCGATTAATTTTATAAGTTCCAACAGTGCGCACTTTAAGAACAGAAAACGCATTTAAAAAGAAAATTTAGTGCCTAATTTTTAGGGTATTAAATATTGTAAAACAGCGCTAATAAAGATCTAAAGACAGAAAGCCCAAACTTTCTCTAATAATAACATTTAATGTATTTTGTTGCTTTTACTCGAATTAGCCAAATGTCTTTTTTTGCCACACGAATAAAACAGATTTTGCTCTACAAATTCAGGATTGTGAAGTGAAGGGTTGGTTTTGAGATGCTTGTGCATGAAACGTTCCAAATGCATGTGTTAGAGTAAAACAAAATAAGTCAATAATCACTAGTTAATCAAAATTAAGAAAAATACAGTCAGTGGAATCTAAATATTGTTTACTTGTTTTTTGTGTCTTAATTGACAAATTTGCGTTATTTAAAACTGATTGAACAGCCAAGGAAAAAGCTTCTTTAACTCCTACCGTTTTGAACAAAAAATTTATTTTTTTCAAAAAACTAAACATTTTTAAGAGCAAAAATTGCATTTTGCGGGAACTGCAACAACAAGTTGAAATTTATGGAAAAACTTTAAAAAGGTTAGGTTCCATATATGTAAAAATTAAATTTCCATAGTAGACGTAACTTTTCCCAAATTTCAACTTCAATCTGGATTTCCAAATGCCGCTTTTCATACCTTTGATCTTGTTCAGTTGTCCTGTTGAGTTCGCTGGACGAGTTTATTTCGAATCGCATTCCATCGAAAATTCATCGATAGCATAAGCGATCTTTTAGCGTTTTATCCCCGCGCTTGCCAAGCCGGAAAAGGCAATTTGCTATTTAAAAAAATTGGAAATATTTTCTAAACAATTCAACATAGATGCATACGATTCATAACCCAGCTAAATTAATCAAACGAAACCATTGTGAAACGGTTTCTTAGACAATTGGTCAAGTCCAACTACACAGTTTTTTAGACAAAAAAATCATTGCTCTGCGATTAAATTCAATCAATTTGACAAAGTAAAGAAGCAAATCAGCCAAGTTTTTGAGCATCAAGAAATTGTCCTTAATGTGGTTTGCTCAATTTATTCGATTAACTTAAAAGTTCCAACATTTCCCACTTTCAGTACAAAAAATTATTTATCTCTTCATAAAATGCGTAACTTTTTCGCTATTAAAACCTGCAAAGCAGCTCGTATACAGACAGAAAAACCGAACCTTCTCCAACAGTAACAATATGAATGTAAAATGTAAACTAACATCCAAGTGAATACATATAATTCTAGCGCAAATTGCTGCGAAAAATCGGACCAAGCCGACCTACAAATGCGAGTGAAACAAACAAAAACATGCTTTTATCGAGGCTGTAGCAATCTGCAATTCTGACTCCATTGGTGACGAGCAATCGATTTTATTTTCAACGCTTTATAAGTGTTTCACTTTATACGAGTTCTAGTAGATTCAGTATGGATTCCTTGAATGCAGGCCAACATTAGAAAAATTTTCTTCAATAATATCAAAAAATAATCCCTGATTTTACAAGGCAAAAGCCGAACTTGCAGGACCCTCCTTTTGGAAATATATAGTGGAGCAGTAGTAAGTATCACCACCAGCGTACCGCGACCGATATCGAAAAGGTTTTGCGAATTTATGTTTTAAAGATATTTGCCCGCGCTTCGTTCTGAATTTAAATCACACGTTTAACTTGGAATTGCTAAGATGTTAGCAAGATTTATATTTTTGTTGGTTTTTTATGTAAAACGCAACGCTTTAGCTCCGCGAAGATGTATGGCCGAGATGCTTCGAGTTAAACCTAATAGAATGTATAAGGCGGCGGGATGTTTTGCTATATAAAATATGTATCGTGTGACAACCCAAAAGTAACAAGCATATCGGTTTTTGAACCGAAAAAAGGATATGACTCAGGTGGATCATACAAAATTAATGAACTGTCTTCCAAAGTGTTACATGCACTTTATTCATAAGAATAAATTCATCCTAATCACAGTCAGTGGATTTTCAGCAAACACAGGCAGAACTTTTAGAACGTTGGAACAAACGCAAAAGTACTTTTTCTGCAAAAGTTTTCTAGACCATATTTTCGCTAACGTTTATTTCAAAAAATTAGCGACGTTATAGCGTCATATACGAATAGTTAATTATGTAATTACCAAATCGACACCTTTCTTTACTACCATTTTTGAATGGGAAAATTAGTTTGATTCCATTGTGTTAATCGAACAGAGTGCTTGATTCAAAGTGTGAGCGTTCGAAGCGCACATACCTCTGAAGATGCATGCAATGAAAAAAAATTTTACAACGCTATAAACATCCGAAAAACTCGCTATTTTCCAGCAATAACAGCCGACACCTAACTCCCTTAGTATTGCCATTTTCATCAATAAAAAACCTATCTTCTGATGTTTAGTAGCAAATAATACAGGTGGTAAGTCAGTTTACAAGACTAACAAACGAACACAAACCGAATTAATCCAGCGAAATAAATATAAACCCATTTGGAACGACGCCATGGGCAACAATTAACGACCATCTGTCCTACAACGTAAAATATTACCATGTGAAATGAAATCCCACAAGGTTTCGTGTGGTTACACAGTGAAATTCATTTCAGAATTATTATTGCCAGGTTGAGGGCGATGGTTAATCGCAAACGCGCCAAAGTGGAGTAATCTTTCTACTGTTGAAATCAATCGTTTTATGAATTGCCACTTGAAAGCCTCCTATTTGTTTCGTTAATTTTATTCACTTTTTCACTCGGAAGCGCACCCCCATTCAATTTATTTGCGCCTTTTTTAATTAATTCAAGAAAAACGTCGCAAGACCTCAATCGCCGAAACGACGCTAATTTATTAAATTTTATTATTCTAAATGTGCCGTTTCAGTGCCATCTTCAATTTAATGTTTACGAGTAAATAAAATTGCCCTCTCTAGAAAAACGCATAAAATCTGTTCCGGTCATAACTTGCTTTATTTTCCCCTTTATATTCAGATATTAAATTAGGTCGTAATATTATAAAACCTACGGTTACCCAAAATGGGACAATGATGATTTATAGAGTGCAAAAGCGAACAATAAATTGCCATATTAAAAAGCAAAATATCGAAATAATCAGAAGGTATAATTTCATAAAGAAACGCAACAAATTAATTTTTGTCAGATGAAAATTACTTTTTTTATTCAAATTGGTTTAAACTAAAATAGTTTGATTACTATTTACATGGACTGCTTCATTCTTGTGAAAAGTTGCATTAAACTATCTGAGAAATTTCTGCGTGCGAGCTCAGTTGGAAGGAAGACTGTTTAATTTAGGAGACAATTTATTGGTGTAACCGAGAAATAAATTTAAGGAATTTCGCGGAATTGTCACGAATGCCGGATGGGCATTGTTTTAAATTAAAGGATCCCGCAAAATCCTCGGCTTTGCTTTTTAATATATATTCCCTATATTTTGTTTGATTACCGCTTAATCTAAATTTATTGCAGATTTACAATGTAACCTTAATTTATTACCGTCGTTCCGTTGCTTTGAATATTAATAGTGATAATTGGAAAATGAATACTTTATCGGTTTGGCAAAAACCCTTCTGTCTGGTTCGGGATCGTTTCACACTGGTGACTTAATTTTTTTCTTGTTAGGCCTTCCATTTGAGCTTCAACAAAAATTCTGATATTTTTCCCGAGCGAAATAGCAAAAAACTTAGGCTGAACAGATAATGGAGGTTTCCATAAAGCTCCCGAACTCATTTGCCGAAATATGCTCGATAAAACTGCGAGCTTACAAAGACAAAATGAAAGGAAATACAGCAGCACTTCCATGTTTGTACACCGAGAATACATCAGTAAATCTTACTCGGGTGATAAATCTCGGTCGCCCTAGCCCGATGCTCTTTTGTTTGGACGGCAGTGTCGGAGGAGGCTGTGAATTAGTACTGCACTGAGCCTGAAACGAGGCCGATGTGATAAAGTGAGATTAAATTCTTGTACATTATTCGGTTTTATGGTTGTACTACACCGTTTTGCCTCTGGCCTGTTTCGATCCCATCGTTTTATCGGGAGGAAAAAAATTTGCCCGAACTCTTACCGTAATGGCCGTTGATCTACTGAAATTGTCTGGAAACTTCTTGGAAGGATCCTCAGCATTTAAGCATTTCAATTCGACTTAGAAGGATTGAGGAAAGACATGGAAACAGGAATGTAATACTTTAGTTTGAATGAAAAAGACATCTCCGATATAAATGAGGAAACAGCAAGAAAAGTGCAGGCATCCGAGAGTTCGACTGGAACACTCGACGAAATAGCAAGTGAAGTACTAAAATACTGCAAAGGGCAACGCAGAAAAGGGAAAATTGGCACTTTTGAAGAACACAACTAATCAAGAAACAATTTCCGACAAATGGAAAACCCGAATAAAAATCATATTTAAGCAGTCAACTGAGAATCGTGATATCATTTTACTAAAATTATACTAAAATATCTCCAAAATTTAAATAAATAGGTATAAACACTTAACTAAAAGAAGAACAAGAACATTTTTAAAGAAACTAATTAAAATTGTAAAGCTATTTTAATAGGCACATCTTTCTGTGCTTTCAGGGCATGACTAAAACGTTCGATCGCACACTTCTCCCGGATGACTTGAGATTATTGGAAGGAAAATGTGTTAATCCCCATTATTTGTTACGAAAAGTACAACAGATGCTAAAGAAAGAAGTAAACAAAAACACAGAAATACGATCATTCAGGTCATTAATTGTAAGGGTAATTTTGGACAAAAATGCAGAAAAGCTAGCTAGAACATCAATATATAGATGACTCGTTTCCACATGAGGATGGCCCTCTATTTATCACATCTCATATTAGAGCATTGTTGCAGTAAGACCGAAAACCATGCAACAACTACAGGTTCAATAACAAATAAAGTAGAAATTGATAATAAAATCGTTTATAAATCCAGGAGCCATTTTAGCAAGCGATGAAGAGCTGAGAAAAAGAGCAAACGCCTGAAAATGGAGAAACACATAATAAAACCTTGAGAGGGAAGGGAAGACTATAAAAACATGGCGAAACAGCAAGTTTTTATGAATACCTGAGAGCGAATGAAAGCTGCAAAAAAGAGGCACATTTTTTGGATACAGGAACATTTTTTTGAATAATGCCACACTTTAAAAACAACAAAAACAATATACTAAAAATTCCTAACTACAATGCACCATTAGAAAAAAGATGGAAAGGTACTACATTAAGTTTATGTAGTGAGTTTAATAAAAATTAGGAAAAACAATAACATCTGACTTGAACTTAAGGAAAGTTGTCTGTGAAGTCAATTCATACAGACGATCAGATAATCAAATGTTTCAGAATTTGGCTTCTGAGCGCCGACTTTTGTCCCAGTGAAATTCACTGTTCCTCAGACCCGATTATCACTCTGAGCCCAAAACAACTTTAGCCAGCTTCAAGCATTCATGATGGCCAAAATATGTTGATTGATTAACTGTGGAAATAACGTGAATATTTCAAGACTTATCCCTGTTATAAATACCATTATATTTCAATGGTTGCTGAGAAAATCCGGACTGTCCTCCTTCATCCCAGATGTGTTGAAAAATCGCTTTGGTGCAAAACCGTAGATAATATTTTAATTAATGATGAAATACACTGCTGATACTGCAAACCTTCGGGTTTTCGTCAATAATCCAGACAGTTTCGAGCTTTGACTCGACAATTCCTCAGTTTTCCACACCCCATCCTCACAACATTTTTGAGTCATTTTCAGAGTTAAACTGAACTGAGCTGGAAACTGAATATGCTAATTAATAATCAGAGGAACAAAGTGAGAAAGTGGTTGAAAATTTTTCCTCATTTTGCTTCCGAGAAATGCGCAAAGACGGGACGGCAAACATGAAATTTTCGCATAATCTTACACCTAAGTGTTTGATATTCAAATTGGGTCACAACTACTCGAATTTCCCCACTCATGTTGTTAGGACTGGATCGAATTTTCATATATTGTATTATCCTACTATTGTTGCACAATTTGTTAACGTACTCTTTTTTGGGTTCTTTTGATAACTTTTGATAATTTTTCAAATTAATTTCTCTACTAATTGGAATTTTCTAATACAGCTTGAGCCTGATAGTGTGAAGTGTGTCGCAGGATACCCTCTAGGTGGTAGTTCTTGATTAATTTTTGATAAATAATTCGTTCCTATTGCGAAATAGGAGCACTATTTATCAATCTGTAATAAAAGACGTGAGGAAATTCTGTCTTTTTTAAAGACAAAAATTTTTGAGGCGAAATACCCAAAAAAAAGTTTGTAAAAAATGAATCCGTCTCAACAATATAGAACTTATCTACTGATGTTATAGCAAAGTGTTCTAAATTCTGAAGTCAATCCATATAGAGGATTAACCAATCAATTGCTGCAGAATGCGGCATCTCTCAGCCTTTATTAGACCAAATAATATCCGTTGCTTCTTGGCGTCAATTAGCAGTTTGACCACAAACTTGCACTCCATAACAATAAGAACGCTCGCTAATAACAAGTAATAAACAAGAGATGTAAACTTCTAAAAAAGATAAATTACAAAACCATATTTTTTCTTTGCAAAACATTATGGAAATAAACAATGGAAATGAATGTCTGAACGATGAGCGAAAAAGACTATTCAGGCTGACCGAAWTKTTACTTTTGGGCAAAAATTGCAATTTCCACCAAGAAAAACGTTCACAAGAGAACTGTTTGGGTTTTCAAGACACCTCTTCCAAAAAGAATCATACCAATGTTCATTCACTCTGTATATCTGACCGGTAGAGTCTGGACAATATTAACAGAAGTGGACGCAAATTGCATTGGATTGTGCGATTTTACAATAGAGGAAGATAGGCCCGTGCACGAAACATTTGAGCGAAAACAATCCGAAATCCTCATAGTGGCTCTTTTGTGAACAGGGCGACCGGGTCGAAAATCATGAATACTCAATCAAGTCGAGCCTTTCCAGGAAGATGCAGCCTGAATTTATCATTTCGTAGCTGTTTGTGGTAGTTTAAATTCAGAATGAGGCAGACAATGAGCGGGAAGCACGAAAGCCACCGGGTTGCAAGGTTTTGGACGCGCGTCACCCCATACATAAAACAGGGGCGACGAATTATGATGATAGGCCGGTCGTCAAATATTAAAGCCGAGCTTAGATGGAATTCGCCAAATTTCCTAAGTACAAAGCAATTTATCATCGAAGTTGAAACACCGATAAAAGCTGGGCATTACTTACCGAACAATATCAGCTAGATGCTAGTGGTTTCTTTGTTTCACCAAATCAACTATATATTTATCATGATGGATTATTAAGTAGGTAACAAAAAAACCACATAGAACATTGCCCATTAACAAGCACATGCCATGTTTTGATTGATGGTATCAGTAGTAAAAGGTCAAATAAATTTAAAAAATAAGTTTTTTATTCGAATGTGACGATGGGTTTATGAAAAATGGACCTCCGATAGCATCAAAATATTGAATTTAACAAAGCTTTATCAACGATTGGGTTTTTTTGAATATTTAGTAAATTTCCCCAACAATGATCCAAGGGTTTTCTAGTTGAAACAAGCTGATTTCAAATTGTAATTCGGTATTTAAAACGCAGATCTAAATGATTTTTCATGTTGGGATCATTAGACCACTAGTGAAAGTTGGAAGGAAGACTGTGAAGGAGACAATTTATTGGTGTAACCGAGAAATAAATTTAAGGAATTTCGCGGAATTAAAATAAAATATATATATAAAAATAAAAAAGAACAAAATCACCAAATTCCTTTTCTCGATATACTAATTCAGAAAATTAGGCAATTTCGAAACCTTGGTCTATAGAAAACCTACTCATACTAACCGATATTTGAATTTCGACTCAAATCACCCGATAATGGCTAAAAAAGGTATCGTAAAAAGTCTATATGATAGAGCAAAAATAATTTGCAATCAATCTAATTTTTCCAAAGAAAAACAATTTATAAAAGAAATTCTAAATTTCAATAATTATCCAAATTCTTTTATTGAAAAATGTTTTAACGAAATTGAATGCCCACGAACAAAACAAAATCAAATTAAACCTATTACGAAGCTTTTCATTCCATTTATTCCAGGACTTTCAGATCAAATTAAACGAGTAGGTAAAAAAATTAATATTAGGACTATCTTCCAAACTGAAAATACAATTAGAAGTAAAATTTCAGTAACTAAACCTCATGATATAATTAAAAATACAAAAAATGTAATTTATAAAATTCCTTGCGAATGCAATAAATTTTATATAGGAGAAATCTCAAGACCATTACACAAAAGACTCAAAGAACACCAATCATACATAAAAAACAGAGAATATCATAAATCACA
>NW_026018611.1:3954219-3974218 GCF_020466585.1 Dendroctonus ponderosae
CTCTAGGTGATAGTTCTTGATTACTTTTTGATAAATAATTCGTTCTTATTGCGAAATAGGAGCACTATTTATCAATCTGTAATAAAAGACGTGTGGAAATTCTGTCTTTTTTAAAGACGAAAATTTTTGAGGCGAAATACCCAAAAAGAAGTTTGGAAAAAAATGAATCCGCCTCAACAATATAGAACTTATCTACCACTAGAGAAGTTTGCTTCAAACTCAACGTCCATATTCAAAATTGGAATAAAAGTAAACTTATTTTTCGTTTCGTCAAAGGTTAGTTAAAACTGCTCTAAATCTTAACACAAATTTAAGGCAAAACAGGGGCCACATTCCATGTGGCCCTTAAAACACCACCGCGCACATTTGCTTCACTTTAAATAATCCAACTAAGAAACTGGGGCTGTGCTTTTTACGTGCGATGCCGCACATAAGGCTGCTTATCATTTATTTAATGGCGAAATTAGAAAATCCAGGACATAACACTTCCTTCCGGTTTAATTCCATGCGAGCCTGGCAATATTGCACCCTTTGTTCGTATTCGCCTTAACAACCAGACGAAATTTTCACGGAACAGCATTAATTAGAAGAACGATGTGGTTTGAATTTTGCACCAGAGAGACTCTATATTATTGTTCAACATTTCGGTGCCAAACAGTGAAACGGGCTCAGTTTAGAGCGAACATCGCAGCTCTCGTGTGGAAACGTAGTTGAGTTATTTTCGCACATAGAACGGCAAATTCGATGGGACGTGTGCGATGCGTTCGTGAATTAGCGATGCAATGTTTCGTTAATAGCTAGGCAGCACTCAAATTGAACCAGATAACGGTAAAATGGAGTGTGTTTATCAGTAATAACGGCCCGATGGTTCATAAAAGTGGGCGCGTTTTTTTGCCATCGAATGCTTTCCACTGAGAAGTCTAAAAACGCCGTGTTTGCGGTTACGATTTTAAGCTTAAGCAACGATTTTTTCTTAAAAACTGAAATCGCGCAGTCTATTAAGTTGTAAACCCAAGAAAGAAAAGAACGCAAAGATCTCATTGCAGAACCCGCTGAAGACTTCAGAACTGTAATTATCGACTTTTTAGTCCACTATAAGCTGTTTTGATAGGTTGCAATCTTTAAACCACGATATTTTCCATCCTATATACCAACATGTGCAGAGATTCTTAGGTTGAAATAAATCAATTGAGCGGAAACAACTCGCAAGTGAAAATTTGATTTTCGGGTGAAAATTTGATTTTTGGGCGAAAATGCCAATTTAAAAAAAATATATCAGGTTCTTCAAAACACCTCGAGTTATACATCATTTCCATCTCGAGGAAGCGATTAATACAAAGAGCTCATTGAAAAACTTGTTAAAAGCTTCACGTCTGAAATAATCAGACATTTTTCTCCTATTTTATGCGGTTTTGAGCGTCCACAATCTTTAGCGTATGATATTTTTGCAATTATAGTTCTAAACACTGTATATATACACATAAAGGCGCTTCTCAGGTCGAAAGCTATGCAATTAGCACAAAAAACATGCATGTGAGATTTTGATTTTGAACCGAAAATTGTCTATGGGCTGAATTCGATGTTGTCAAAAGTTATCAAGTCTATCGAAATACCTCAAATTATACATCATTTTTACCTTAAGGAAGTGAGAAATGCTATGAACTTATTGAAAAAAAACGCTGGAAACATTAGATTCGAAATAAGAGACATTTTTGGCATATTTTAAGCAATTTTTGATCCGTCACGGTAATTAACCGATGATATATTTCCTATTATAGATCAAAGTAATTTAGATATATATATTGGGAAACTTCTTACGCCGCAAATATTCGATTAAAAGGGCAGAAACACGCAAGTAAAAATTTGTTTTTTGACCGAAAATTTCATACGATGTGAGCGTCACAATTTCCTTCAAAGGGCAGTGAAGAATCAGACATGACTGAACAAAAAACTGTATAAACTATAGCTTTGAAATAATCGACAATTTTGAACTATTTAAGTGATTTCTGATCTACATTTAGCAGACGATATCTTCCTTATTACGGACGAACTTATTTAAAAATGTATCTTACAGAGCCTCTTAGGTCGAAAACAATGAATTGAGCTGAAAAACACGGATTCCAAATTTATATTTTTGACTGAATCTCTCAAAACGCCCAGAAGTACGCATCATTTTCTTCATAAAGTGCCTAGAAATGCAACGAGCTCATTGAGAAAAACGCTGAAAGTTTTAAATTCAAAATAATCGACATTTTTGGCCTATTTTAAGGTATTTTTGATCCTTCACGATCCTTAAGCGAGGATAGTTTTCCTGATTTTTTGCAAAACATTTACAAATTTATATTGAGAAGCTTCTTAGGTTAAAAATAATACACTGAGCTGAAAAAATTCGAAAGTAACATTTCGATTTTTGGCCGAAAATCTCATAGGGAGTCGGATTTTTTTTTTAATTTCAAATCTCAAAATGCCCCCGAAAAATGATTCATTTTCATCAAAAATAGGCGATAAATACAGCGAGCTCATTTAAAAAAAACTTGAAACTTTAGATTCGAAATAATCAACATTTCTGGCGCACTTTAAGCGATTTTTCAGTTACTTCGATTGTTTAATATAGATATGACATATTTTTTCCTATAGACACTTTCAATTTTATATTATAAAGTTGCTTACCTCAAAAGAATCCATTAAGCTGTGAAAAATGGAAGTAAAATTTTGATTTTTAACCGAAAATTTCAGCAGGGTGTAAACTGCTTTTTCGAAAAAAACATCGAATCTATCTAAAGTCCCGAAATCTACATCATTTTAAATAAGAAGAAGCGAGGAAAACGACGAGATCATTAAAAAACGCTAGAAGCTTTATATTTGATATAATAGACATTTTTGGCCCATTTTAAGTTATTTTTAAGCACTCACCAATATTCACAGACGATATTTTCCTTCTTAAAGACCACATTTACATATGTATATTAGAAAGCTTCCACAATCGCCCAAAATTTTGCATTTCCTGTCCTGTTTAGACGCAGAAGTGTGCCGATTTTTTTGAAAAAATTGACCCTTCCAAAATCCCTCAAACCCTAAACAGTTTTCTAAACTATTTAATTATGAACCGGAGGATAAAGTTTAACATTCGTAATAATACATCTTTTTCACACAAGTTGCAACGCGGAAGGTTTCAAAGGAAAATAATTTAAACCGAGGACATAAAGGACAGTTTCCTTGCAATCATGCAATGCAAATTGATTGATTTTTCGAAAGCCAGCTTCTGCAGGCCGTTGATTGAGCAACCCAGAAGTATTAAAATTTTAAAGCAAATTGTAGCAGAAAAATATTTTCAATGGGCTGATTTAAAATATATACATTTGGCATTCCAAATCGGCTTTCTTTCAATCCATAGGTGTGTCTTAGCATAAATAATTCTGAAAATTTCTTTATGAAATATGTAGTCCGAATTTTAAAGTATTATATTATATTTGTATTTATTAAAATTTATTTTATTTAAAATAACTGTTCTTATGCCTTGTGGCTGAACACTCTGTACTTATCGATAGAATCACCAGAATATGGAAGTCGTTTAACCAAACTGTTTCCAAAAGTCCCTAGAAAAATTGCCAACAAAAACATGGACAAAACCAGCAGAAAAAAGTAAACCCGACTATTTTTGACTCACGTTTTAAATGCAGTGTTTTAATTTAAACGGCCAAAATGCGTGTAGTTTAAATGCAAAAACATTAATTTAAATCACATGTAAAGGTACTTCTGAAAATAGCCGCTTTAAAAACGGTACAAAAACACAGCAATATAATTATGTAAATTGCAATAATTATTTCCATTAATTGTAAATTAATACAACATGTTGAAAAAGTGATGCTTCGTCAGCAGCAAAGCCAGTTTGAAATTTAAAATGGAAATGGAAATTGGCGGATTTTGTATATAAATTTAAAAAAACATTGCAACAAATGTTGAAATTGTAGAATAATTAATAAAAATGTGTAACACTAGTTACAGTTTAGAAAGGCTGCAAAAATAAACTTATGCACACTCATTAAACATAGTTTATATTAAAAAGAGCAATTGTATCTTAATCCCTCCCATATTGAAATTCAAATCGTTTCCCACGTAGAGTTTCAATCCCATGAATTATTCATAGAATGCCAATAATTATTGATGCCATGCCATCCGGGATAGGAAAAGCCGCTCAATTAATCTAGCCATAATTTATGTAATTTATCAATCAATCCATTATAATTTTATACCAGACTTTTACATGCGGGCAATAATTTATTATTCAGATTTTGACGAGACAACCACCTCATCAGGTAATTCAAGTAATATTAATCTGAGACAAGTTCAGATCAAAACTTCAAGTAAACAGATGATATAATAAACAAAAACACAAAATTCCAAAGCAAATTCTAAGAATACTTTGCCCTTGAGCGAAACGCAAATTGAAAACACTTTAAACTGATTAGTTCCTTAGAACGTCGGTCCTTTTTCCATATCAGAACCTTGATGGATCGGCAGTAATATTTTAGAGATGGTTTGCGCGACATCCATTTTGAGATTAAATAGAAAAGTAAGGTCTTCCCGAAACCATTCTCATATTGAACGCAAAACTCTGGCAATATATCAAAGTTATTCACGAAAAAGCCGGTAGAAAAATAAAAATGCACTTGAACCCGGTTCAAGTAAGCGTCTTGTGTGTTAGATGGAAATGGATGTTGCTGAAGAAGTCATAAATTCTCCTACAGAGTTTATAAAGTGGTTCTTTTTGGAGATTGCTACTACACAAATGTGTATAGTTGTTGCCCAAACAGAGCTAAGGTAATAAATAAGGCTGCGTTATATTAGAGCCTATTTTTTTAAATTGGTTTATACAAAGGAATTTTAAAAATCGTGACTCAAGAGAAAATTTGGTCAGTTGTGTGGTGCCTTTTTTAATTAAAACTGAAATAAATGATGAATCGAGTTTTTGCTTTTTAAATTATGATCAGTTTCAAGAGCTTCCAAGTGGGGAAATGTTTGGAGTTGCTTGAGTTGATCAAAGCAATTTAATTTCAAATCTTGGAATGCTTTAATATAATTTTTAAATAACGAAAAATAATCTTCTTGGGGCTCAATTATCTATTTATTTTGGGCCATCGATCAACCCCGGTTAAAAATACTAATAGCGTCAGATTGCGAGCTCGTTGAAAAATAAATTTACCCGATTTTCGCTTATCAAATATTAGCTCTTCAAGGCGACCTCAATCAATATTCAGGAACTGCGACACATTTTCAATAAATTACTTGATAAATGTCAGCCCAGCTTCTCGAAATTTGAATAATGTGCTTTTTACGTGTTGATTCTCGGTTTTTCACTTTCGAACCAACGTTTACTTTCGCATTAATGGCATGCTCTGATTCAGCCAACCAGATTTATATCTTGAGCATATTGTGAATAAATAGTGCATGGAAGTGAAAAAGTTTTTAAAAGTCGAGAGTTTTGAACCGATTAAAAATGCCATTTTAAGGGCATAGAATCGGGAGAGCAGGAAAAGTATCATGTTGTATGTTAAGCTCAGTTAAAAATGCTCAATGCGAGTTACTTTGCAGGTGATTTTTCTCAATAAAACTCGAAACTTTCCAGCTTTCCTCCACCGAGTCAATTTGTCAAAGGCGAAGCCTTTGACCCAAGACGCAACCAGTTTATTTCGCATCTTCAGCTTTAGCAGTTGGAAGTTAAGAGTTGAATTTTATCGTTATTTCCCAGCAGGGCTTATGAGGAGAAATCAGATTAGATTTATTTTCAACTTAAGAAACACGCTTAAAGTACTTTCCAGTGATACTTTCCAGTTCTTCAGCCGATTGAACCTCAGGAAAACCAAAGGCCCAAAAAACATGCACAAGATCAAACTCAAAAAATTTGGAGTTTTGTGATAATTAGACTCCAGTTTATGACCACTTTACCATAAAGCCCCAATTTGATGAAAAAATTGTGTGTGAAGTGGTTACGAATGAACAATAAAAGTTATTACAAAAATTGTAACAGTGAGGTGATTCTCAAAAAAATTTCCCAAACAAGATAAGAATTTTATGTGGTGCCTTTGAATACCCCTGCAGGTTCGATAAGACTTCTGCTTCTGGTACAAATAAATTATTTATGGAAAAATCTCCTCTGATTGCTTTCGCTGTTAAAAATGTACACGTTTTGTTTCCGAATTCGGACGCAAACCGTCTGTTTTATTTATCTAACAACTTCTTGGCTGACCTTAACTGGGAATCAAGCCAAAGTAAATATTAAATACTACAGTATAGTGCAAGTCGCGTTACTGTCTACTCCAATTCAGCTATTGTTTGCTGAATTTTCTCCGACTAAAGGATCAACAAATGTTTGCTTCGTTATGCCTGATTTTCTCCGCTTTGCAACCGATGCACTAATGTTTACTAATTGCAATTTTATGACTTTGTGTGCGATTGTTATTTAAATATTAATTGCGCATTGTATAACTTTTACTATTTAGTTATCTAAGCATAAAACTGTTTTATGCATTCGCAAATTTTAAGGATAAAATGATGAACTTTAGTCACCCTGAGGGCACCAAGGAAGTTCTCAACGTACCTGAAAAAAAAACGTAATTAAAACAACCACGCGAAAACTTGCTCTTCTAATAAGCTTCAGTTTAAAAATTCATTAGAAACTGAGATTATTCGTTGACCGCTGAATTTCCATTCAGGATTACACAGCTGGGGAAATTGTAGGCGAAATCTCGTTCCCATTATATATAATTCCACGTCCAGATCGCCAATTCCCTCTTCCAAATTGCGGCAGTTAAAAGCTTGTGGACAAGATGCAATTTCCACCCGACCACCTAATTCCGTTTAATTGGGACATTTTCATTTATCCAAGATAAAGTGCATTGTCGTCCATCGGTCAGCTAAAACCTGGATGGGGCAGTTGCCATTCCGACGATGTTTACTTTTGCCAAACTGAAAATACTCCAGTCGACATTCAAGGTGGCCTTAAAAGGAAATACCTGCTTGAAGCCGAATAGAACCGCAATCCCTTAAAATGGAAAAATAACCAAACAGGCATCCCTGAATGAAAGTCCGCTACCTTCTCGTTTCCTGGACGGCGAACGCGGACAGGACAGGATGCAGCTTTTAAAGGAAACTGCAAGGGAACTAAATCGAATTATTTACATTCCTGCTGGAGCGCCATTGTGTTCCACAAGCAGCCGAATTTAGGGCATGCATAATATCTTGTGTTTACTTAATATTCTCCGTTGTTTGTCCTGTCCGGGCCCTTAAATTCACGAAAATTACTGCCAACATGCAGATATTGCCCGTGAGAACTGCGATTCATTGTCGTTGAGTCAAAGATCGTGCGAATCATTACCTACCTTGATGCGGTTTTGAGCATTGAAATTAACTTTATCTGCTGATATTAGCAAATTTATATTACTAGATCCATGTGGGATTCAGTTGCGGAAATATTCAAAGTTGAATTTTAGATAAAATATTACGATCCAAAAGACAGCTGGGGATTTTGAAGCGTTTCCACCATTGATCGATTCATGGAACCGTCATGCAAAATATCATTGAAGCTCAGAAAACTTATTTTTTCATTTTTGAAATTCTTTACTTACAATAATTCATCTGGTTCTTTGGACTCGTGAAATCTCAATCAACAAACCTTGATGAAAGTCGACAGTTTGTGGAGAAATATGTTTCTTTGTTGAATTGCGCGCCTGGTTTTCATAAAACTTCGACATTCCTTTTCATTTGTTATTTTTACATTTTTATTTAAACCATTTTATTGGAGCAGTATGCAGTAAAGGTGCAATTTGCAGTACTCTTTCTGAATGTGGACGTCAGTCAGGAAAAACTGTGATTTTTTCTTTTTGAAGTAAACTCTTTTAATGGTATTGTTTGTAAAAGTAGATTGGGATGCATTTTTTTCAAAAAGTGAGCTTTACTTCGGGAAAATCCGAAATTTTCAACCGAATCTATACCCGATTATCTCAGCACAAATAAAGCTTCGTGTCTTGAAAACTTGTCGATCAACACAACTAAAAATGCCTGGTTTTAGAAACGTTTATGTATAAGAAATAGATTAAAAAACTAACGACTTAAAATTGTTTAAAGAATATACGTTCGAGACGCAATTTAAGGACCTTGGCAAAAAAAACTTACAATTATTTTACGCAACACTAGAAGGAAATAATTCTAAATGGATTATTTCAGATAAAAAATTGTTCCAAATATAGAGAATGAAGTTTGGAAGCAACAAAAACTAACAGTTCAGTTTTTTAAGGAGAATATTTCTAGTAGTAAACACAGTTGTTGGCTCAGTTTTCACAGTTTTTCACATTTTTGCTCCACTTGCTCATTTTGCTCAAACCATTTTATTGGATCAGTCTTATAAAAGTGGCATTTGCTATATTTTTTGCTAAAAGTAGACTTCTGTAATGGAAAACTCTACTTTATAATTTTAAACTAAATTTAATTTAACAGCATGCTTTATAAAGGTGGATTTTTATTTTTTTTATATTTACTTCGTTCTGAAAACCCCGCAATTTCTAACCGAATCGAAGCCTGATTTCGGCACAAATCAATCTTCGTGTTCTGAGAAATTTTCATTGACACAACTAAAATTGCCTCGTTTTAAGAACGCGTGTGTTTCAGAAATATTCTTAAAAACTAACGACCAAAATGTGTTTCAATAATATGCTTTCGAGAGCCATTTTAAGAACATTGGCAAATAATAAATTACAATTATTTTACGCAACAGCAGAAGAAAACAATTATAAAAGTATTATTTAAGATAAAAATTGTTTCAAATATAATGAAGTTTGGCAGCAATAAGAACTAATAGTTCAGTTTTTTAGGAAAATATTTCTAGCACAGTGGTTCGCTTGGTTTTCACAGTTTTTCAGTATATTTTTGCTCAATTTGCTCACTTTTATCAAACCATTTTATTGAATCAGTCTGTCTTATAAAAGTGGCATTTGCTCTATTTTTTCTAAAAGTAGACTTTTGTAATAGAAAACTCTACTTTCTAATTTTAAACTGAATTTATTTTAACAGTATGTTTTAGAAAGGTGACTTTCGCTTTATTTTTCTAAATGTTCACTTTTCTTTTGAAGAACAATTTCTAATCGAATCTAGGTCTGATTTCAGCACAAATCAATCTTCATGTTCTAAGAAGTTTTTATCGATACAATTAAAATTGCCTGGTTTTAAGAACGCTTGTGTTTCAGAAAAATTCTTAAAAACTAACGACCAAAAATTGTTTCAAGAAAATACTTTCGAGAGCCATTTTAAGAATCTTCGCAAATAATAAATTACAATTATTTTACGCAACAGCAGGAGGAAACAATTCTGAAAGTGTTTGGAAGCTTGAAAGCAATAAGGACTAACGGTACAGATGTCTCAAAAAATGTATAATTTATTAGGAAAATTACAGTTCTAATTTCTAAAGTTTAAAATAAAAGGTTGGTCAAATTTCCCACCGTAAAAGGCTGGTAAGGAAACCAGTAAAATAGAACTGAGTGAAAAGAACTAAACATGCACCTAAATACTCATTCAATAGCCAGTAAACCCGGTTAATACTCGATTCGCAACTTTCCATTAAAAGCACTTTACCAGCCAGTATTAGCAAAACGCAGTTCGAGAACTACGTAAGAAGATTAAGTTAAGCTGCCCTCCTGAAGCACGTGTGTTTCTAATTCGGATTTAAAGAGCTCCGATGCCAAATCAATTGAAAGTTTTTAAAACGAAATGTCGTCCTGGAGAAAACCCCCATTTAATAAACGAAATCCGCAAAAAGTTTCACCTCAACCGCATAACGAGGCTTTTAGAGGTCAAGACAGTATTTTCAAAGACCTAATTTAACATGCTCTAAGCCCCAGTTGCTTTGTTTCCATCTTCAGTTGCTATTAGCAATATATTCCGGTGCAAATTGACGGTTTTCCTATTAAGAAAATGATTGTTCAAAAACGCGTCCATCCATTGCTTGGTGTTCCTAATATCTGCATTGTGAACACTGAACAAACGAATGCAATTTACAAATATCTCTGGGAAAATCGGCGCTGTTCGAACGGCGAAATCTGCGCTATCCATTGTGAACCTTCCGAATCTATTGCATCTTGACGTCTGGTCAATTTCAGTATCCAGAAAACCGTTTCTGGGACTTTCCGCAGATTCGGTTTAACCATTTGTTAGCCCCTATCTGGAGGACTGAAAGAAAATTCCGCAATAGTGAGTTTTCATCTTCACTATTTCGATACGAACTGAACGAACTGAAGCGCAGCCAAAAAGTCAATTTCCGCCTCACAATATTTTGCCTGTTTATTTTGGGGATTCCATCAAGTTGAAAAATCAACTTCATTACAACTATTATGAAAAATGCAAAACTAGGACCTTAAGCAAATAAAAGCAACTTTTACTCCAACTCTGCAATCGGCTAGTTGATTAAAACACGGGCAAGCAAACAATAAAAAAAAATCAATTTGTTCATCAACTTTCGGCATCAAAGAACGCCTTTCAAACACATACACACACTCAGTAATTATGGCCTGAGCTAAAGTAAAATAATTCAATTTTACTTGCTTCGCACATCCAGAATAAAAATGAATAAACCTCTACGAAAAATATGCTTTCATTGAAGCCTTAACAGCGACAGAACGTATTAATTAGTCTGAAAGTATCCAGGTATATGGAATATGACAGCGAGAAATTCCAAAGGGGAGAGTTTTGGGCGGATTTGATTTTACCAACCGCTAACACCCCGACCCGACAACTTAATTTTTCATTAATTCACTCGGAAATTTGGGGGCCGGAATATGCGGCATCTAAATGCAATTCTCATTTGGATGCAAGAAAATTAATTTTATCGACCTTAATGTCGCAAAATGGCACTCAACCTCAGTCAGAGAAACACAACTCTAAAATGCTCCGTCTGCTGACACGTTTTAATTAATTACTTTAGCAATTTGCTCTACTTTCGAAACAGCATTTTTATTTCCATGCCCAGAATGGAGTAGCTATTTTACATAAAGTTAAACACAAGCTATAAAGTAAATTCAATTCTGCTGAGGATTGTAATTGAGAGAACTTCTCGCTGCTTCAAAACTGAAACAAAACAGCACCATTTAAAATATTCAGAAGGGATTGGAACAGACAGCAGAAAACACCCTGCTTGGATATACGAAGTTGGGTAAAGTGTGTGCACGCTTAGTTGGTTCCATATGCCGTAATTTTGCTCAATTATTAATCACCGTGATTATTTTAGTTTTCTGTTATTAAAACTATGAGTGCCAGAAACAAGATTAGCATAGCATTGGCATTAGAAGCTCCTTGCCTGATTTGACTACTAAAAAGCAAGAATTATTGGAGAGTCATTGATGAAGAACCAGCTGCTCAAAGGCAAAGCTCAAATCAAGTCACAAATTGTGCCTAGAGTAAATCTCAAAAAACTAATAAGAAAGAAATGTGACTTATATAAAACTTTAATGAGAAAATGGAATGAAGCTAAACAATAAAATAAGCATTTCCCTTAAGTACAGTTACGACTAAAGAAACAGAGAAGCAATTTGCATAGTTCGACACATTACCTCGACAACATACATTCAGTCGCATTTGCCATATTACATTAACTTGCACAAAACTGGTAAAATTTCTTCGCGAATTCGCATTTTCCTAATTATTTTCGCCGATGTCGAACACCTAATTTGGTCTTATGGCATTCTTCGCTCGACCACGATGTTTTCAGGCTCCAAAAATTAGGCAGGCAAAATCATTAAATTTTAATTAGAGGACCGTACCAAAAACACTTTGCCAAATTCTCCGAAAATTGTTTCATGAATATTAAAAATGACTCGCCAACATACCGAATTAATTCTGGTTTAATTGAATACGTACAAAATTTATGTTGATTGTTCGCTATGTTAATAAGCAACAAAAAATCGTTTCATATGGACGAAATGATAATGTTATAACAAAAATTATATAGTTGGAAATTATTGGAAACATTTCAATATGTCCATCCATCTATAATTATACTGGGTAAATTAAATAAGCTTGATTTAATAGTGTTTCAGCCAATAGTTTTATTGTAGCTTCTTAGCATAAAATAAGTTTTCAAACTAAATTACTGTATTCTGCTCGAAATGCGGGAACGCACGGAAACAACATCGGAACGAAAATCGTTGTAGAATCTAATGGGATGCAGAAACGTATTTTGAAGCGGAATTTTATACATTCATTTCGTGAGCGAGGCAAAAGTAGTGAAACTTATATGGCAATATAAATGCAGCTTACCAAGAATTTTAATTTAAAACGTTAAGTTTACTCTTAGAAAAATAAGATCGATTCGCTCCTGTTCGTCGAAGAATGAAGAATTTATGGCAACTCTGTTAATATTTATTTTGTTTCTGATGAAAACATGAACCTTAAATAAACCCGATATACCTATCAATTGCAGGTGAAACTTTTAGGCAGAACGAATGCAGGAAATTATTCAGGCAAGCAACATAGAGGATTTCAGTGGTTCAAATGTGTGCGTTTTTCAAACTATTTATCATTGCGTGTAAAATGTGGCGGCATCTGCAACGAAAACGCTTTACGGGAGTTATTTGCCAGTATTTATTGTGTAATTTATTTTTATGTTGATGTTGCAAAAAAACGAAACCTACGACAAAAACCCTGATTTAAAAATGCTCGGACATTCAAATAAAATTTACAGCATTGAATGTTTTGCCTTTTACGAACAGTTTAAAGATTGGGAAAAACACCGTACGGCTTTCCGTATCGCAGTCGTAACTAAAAGTATTATTTGATTGCAAAATGAGTTTGATAGATCGCAAAAAATTCTATAATTTCTCCAAGCCATTTAACCATTTTTCCATATTGTTATTTATACTTTTGCAGGCTTAATTCGCCAAATTTAATAGACTGGCACTGGTTCTGGGACTATTGGCTTGTGGCACACCCAAGCTTTCTTTTAATCAAGAATGATTGAACTGAACAACAGTCGATAAAACTATTTTTGGCCCAAAACCCGTGGCAAAGGTTGCAATACTTTTGTGTAGGCGAAGATACAATTGAATTAAATTAATATATTTCGGACTTTCAATCAGTTATTGAGCGGTTACCGAACTTTTCGCATATAAATTAGAAATATAAATCCAACAAATAATTTCATACCCTCTGCAAGCTACTGGGGCAGAAAAGAACAGACAAGTTTTCTCATCAAAGTAATTTCAAGTTTATCACGTTTTTTTCTGTGTTGTCACTCGTTGTTTTGTTTTCGTCTCTCAAAGGGGACAAAATTCACGGACATTTCACAGCGTCTAATTATTTTCTTTTAAAAACGGGCGTTGCGTAATTAAATCGGACGTCAAAAACGAAAAAAACACATGGCTTGAATACCCAGAAATCATTAGTTAATAAAGTGTGTATTGGGTGTTAATAATCAAATCAATGAAAAAGTGTGATTAAAGTGGAAACGTGACTGGGAGTCCAGTTGTTCACGTATTCTTTTTGAGCTTTGGAAGCTAGTGTTGGAGGCAAAATTCGGTCAATTTTCACTCTTAAAACGATTTTCTTATGCAAAATAAATGCGTAATTTAATTGAAAACATCCGTAAATTGCCCTGAATCATCAATCGACCACATTATACAAATACTACCTAATTCAAACATAATTTCTGGTAAATTTTAAACAAAGATGAGCAAATGCCATGGACTAGTTTGCCATTTTATGTAATAATTAACGATGCATATTTGCTGGCGATAATTAACGACATGAACAACTCCTCAACTCCGACCTTAATAGACGCAAAGCAATGTATTGGATTCATAATCCATTGCATTGTGAGTACTTTGCTTGAGTGGATTTCCGCCCGAGCAATAACGCTAACGAACATTGGAGAAAATCTTTTCAAATATTTACTCGATTTCATTGCTGCTGAACGGTTCATAAAATAATTGAGATTCGGCAGAAAAAAAACACGTTCGATCTTTCATCAGTGCAGAATGATTTTTTTATAGATTTGTCCGTTTAGTGAACGTTACCAAGCCCTGAAGCAAAGGATCTGAATCAAAATAGGTGCGAAAACGTCCAGAAAATCAAGGAGAAGTTTGTCTAGTTTGGGTTTTTTTTATTTAGAGCTACAAAATTAAAATTACTCAGTGCAACAGAAAAAACCTCAAAATAAGTTTGAATCACAATGTTTATTATTTTCAGTTTAATAACCTCGGTTCTTAGGTCGATTTGTTACATGCGATAAAAGTGACAGACAATTAGCGATTTCTTTACAAAACCCCGATGTTAAGGACAAAACTGTCTGGCAAGAAAGTCCATTAAAAAAGTAATTACGTTTTTGCTTCAAAACAGTGGATTTGAAGGAGAGTATTTTCACTCGCCATGCTTCAATGGTTACTTTCATTGGAAGAAGGCAGCAGGAAGTAGAGCGCCCTTTGAAGGTGAAAAGAAAATGAACGAAAACCATTTCATTTTTATAACGAGGTGTATTTTAGTGAAATTAACAGGGTTTAACTGCAGCGGCCCATTGAACTGCTGCCATTAACTTAAGTAGATTCCAGTCAGTTGAAAAATGTGAATGAAATTAAATTATCATTTTAAGTAATTGGCTGCAATCTTTCGGTTGCTTATGAATAGGGCCTTTTATGCTGACCATTGAAATAATAAATTAAAAATTATTAAAAGCGAACGGAGTTTAATGCGAAATTTTTGCAGTCGGTTGACTCAAGTGGACTCCCAAAAAAATCGCAAAAAAGATTTTTAAGAACAAAACACAAAACACAAAAGTGAGATAAATATAGGAAAAACGTAAATTTAAAGAGATGCTAGTCGAATTTAAAGGCTCACCATTCAGCACTAACCGCTTGGTAATTTGAATCCGTAGACGTTTAACCGCTGTTGCATAATAGTGTATAAATAAAAACAATTTTATTTAGATGTTTTTTGGAAATGGCAAGAGCAAAAACGGTATGAACTTTCGAACTAGGAATTTGAGAAGACGCAAGGATTTAGTTAGAAATTCTAAAAATCACTTCAATATTCGATAAATTTTACATTTTCCTTTTATATAAATACCAAAAATCAAGTCCACACAACTCTAATTGCAAAGGAAAAAATTCGTTTATAAAATTATTTTTGACACCAAAAGTGCAAATCTGCGTTGAAAATAGAGAAGGCAATTTCCCAACATTTTTTAGAAATTTTTGGTGCATAAGTAGACTTTTGAACCAGAGTATGAGGAGAAACAACAATGGAAGGATTCAAGTTAGAAATCCTAAAAATCAATTCAATATTGAAAAAATCGTTTCACATAAGTACAGAATCAATATAACCGTCCAAATAAGTCAAAACCCTAATTGCAAAACAAAAAAATGTTAACAATTTTATTTTTAAGCAAAAAGATGAAGAAATTCAACTTCTCGAAAATGTTATAGAACATTCTTAAGCATGAATGAATTTTTCAACCCTAATATGAGAAAGAACAAGAATGGAGGGACTCAAATTGGAAACCTCAAAAATGTTTAAATTGCGATTAAAACAATTCCTTCATATAATAAGCGAAATTAGAAAATCGTACGAAGCAGTCAGACAAAATGGCTTTTAAACAAAAAGCTCAACTGTGCGATGAAGATGAAATGGCGTTTTCAACCAGAATATGTCAACCAAACTTTCCACAAATCTCTTGTGCATAAAAAAATATTTAAAGCGTAATTGTTCAAATCGAAATTCGAAAAATCGCTGTAATTAATGAGAGAAAGTAGAAACCGGTCTAAGGAAGCAAAAACTTAAAAAAGAAATGTCATAAAAACGCTTTTGAAGCGATTTTATGACAAGGGAAAATTTCTCAAATTTTATATAAGTTTCCTCTGCATAAGAGGATTTTTCAACCAGAATATGAGAAGGCTCAAGACTACAAGGATTCAAGTAACAAATCCTAAAACTTACTAATTCAATATCCAAAAGATGTTTTCACTTAATTTCTCAATCTAAAAAATCGTTCAAAGAAATTTACACTCTAATTGCAAACAAAAAATGTGTTAACAATTTTTTTTTAAACGAGAAGATAAACGTTGAAACTATGAAATCGTGCAAAGCAGTCAGAACTCTAATTTTAAAACAAAAAAATAATTTTTCACACAAAAAGCCCAAAAATGCGATGAAGGTGATAAAAAAAGGCAATTTTCCCAAATTTTATATAAATTTCTGGTACACGAATCGATCGAAGGGTTCCAAATTATAAATCTCAAAAATGTTTAATTCGCGATAAAAAATCTTCACTTAATTAGCGAATCTAGAAAATCGTCCAAAGCAGTCAAAAACAAATTGGAAGACAAAAAAAAGTTGTTATAAAATATTTAATCAAGAAAGAAAAGCACGCAAGTTCACTCCACTTCGATCGATCGAAAAGTTTCCTCAAATTTGACAGAAATCTCTTGTGCATAAAAGAATTTTTGTAGCAGAATTGTTCAATTCGGGATCCAAAAAATCGGCTTACTTAATTAGGGAAATTAGAAGACCGTCTAAGGGGGTCAAAACTTTAATTGCAAAGCAAAAAAAATGCCAATACAACGCTTTTTAAACCAAAAGCGCAAAATTATGAGTAGACAGAAAAGGAAAATTTCTCAAATTTCATATTTATATTAAGTTTTCTCTGCATAAGAGGATTTTTCAACCAGAATATGGGAAGGATCAAGGCTAGAAGAATTCAAGTAAGAAATCCAAAAAATTTTCTATTGAATATTTCACATGATTACCGATTTCGAAAACCGTTCAAACCAGTCAAAACTCTAACCGGAAAACAAAAAATATGTTAACAATTTTTTTAGACGGAAAGGTAAAGGTAGAATATTAAATTTTTCCAAATTGTTTAGAAGTTTCTTGTATATCAGTGGATTTTTGAACTATGATATAAAGATCAAGAATGGTTACTTACCCAAAAACCTTTTCTTTTGATTGCATTTATCGATTGGTAAATGCGAATCTAATTTCAATGCCCCGTATATTCTATATTATTACAAGTGTTACGTCCGTCATATCGATTAGTTGGGATCACAAAAGAGCATTTAGACAGTATCAAGTAAGATTTAAAGAAAAATATAAAAAATTATTCTCAACGTTTTTAAATAGACGTTTTTGTACATCGGGCGACTAAAACGTAAAGCGCTCTAAGCCGCGTTGAAGTGGCTTTATGTAAATCAACCTTAACACCGTCCTTAAGAGAAAATGTCACTTAAAACTAGTATAAGCGATTATAAAGGAACTAATGACTAAAACATGTAAGACGAATTATTGAGAACTCAAATGCACTTGGCCATTATGAGGAAGACCGGATTCAAGACATCCAATATTAAAGCTAAAGCGCGGAATGTCCAAATGGAACATGTAGCAAAGCATTGAATTATGTAATAAAGCAATTTATTATGATTTAAGTAGACAGTAGACGACATAGATATAGCACTCGGCTCTCCATAATTAAACCCATGTATTAGTTAAACTAATATACGACTAGTGCGGCTGGTTCACATTCTATCGTCAGGATTAATTACTTTTTGTTTAATTATAATGAAGTAGTTCGGTGGTGGGATTAGCAGCCCGGAAAGCAAATAACCGCATCCATCTTTGCACCTTCTCGCCAGAACGGACAGGATATTCTCGGCTTTAGACGGAGATTTAAGCCTCACTCTGTGGATCAACTCGTGATTACTGCATCGGATTCCCAACTGCTTTCGAGAAGAATTACACAAAGTGCACAACGGTATTCCTCAAGCCGATTAACGCGTTGTCAATTTTCAAACCACTTCTCTGGTGGCGATTTATTTGAATCTCCTATTGGGTGTGTTTTGCGTAAGAATTCTACTTTGCTATAAAATTATGTTATAATGTTGATATTTGGTGGCAACAGATGCCTATTGTTTATCAGTCAACAGATAGTGGCTCTATTTCTTGTCATAGTCTTTCAGTGGTATTATTGAGTAAATGAATACTTTTCACTGACAATTATGAGATGATTTTTACTATATTCAATACTGAAACCGCACAGTTTTATAGCTCAATAAATAGAGTGTTTTTATTTTCGTGTTCTGCTATCATTTGCTCATGGTTTTATATAAGTTTTTTGGGAGTTTCATCTACATTTTTGCAATTTATTGAAACCCAATCAATTCCAATTAACTCATTTAATTTAGACACATAAATTGCCGTTTATCTTTTGTACTGGAAAACCGTGGAAGATTGCTTTTTCCCCAAATCCATGAACGATTTGAGAGCAATTGATGTATGAAATCGCATTTTGCCAGCACAAACTATAAAAACTAACGTACTCCATTTTCTGGTGGTGAATTTGACGGCTCAGTGATTATCGCCAGCTTATCTGCTGACGCTCCAATTTATTTAATAACTATCGTAAATAATGCTGCACACTGTAATTGGATTACGCTTTATAACCGTGCAATATTTTTCCTTACATTGTTAATGGGTACTCGGCAGCATTAAGAATCTTATTTCATTCTATATAAATTCCCGGATAAAGAAAGAGAGCCGAAGCACAAAGGGCTTTGGACAATATTCGAAGTTTTGCGCTCATTAAAATGTATTAGATGTCTTTGCAGTTCGCGTTTAAATTGCTTGAGCTTTAAGTCTTGTTTAGCGATTAATTAATATATTATCGGGAAGTAAATAATAAAAATGTAATTGATCGAGGAACTGATTGCTGAATTACCATTAGGTTTGTGCTCTTAAAACCGTCTAGAAAAAAATTCTTACCTTCGGTAGCTTGCCGAGTAGCGGAAACCATGATCAGCCACAGCAAACAGCCAATCCGTCCAGCCATCATCAGAACAATTGTCTTCACCCGCATTGAAAACTAATAAATATCGCAAGAAGCACACATTTTCCTGAGCCCCTTCAATCACCAAACTTCCAGTCTATAGAATCGACTGTCTGAAACAAATATAAACACATTTAAATCGGTTTATCGGGTTTCCTTTGCACATCCAGATGTGAATATTTTTAAATATAAACAATGTAATCCAACGGGGACTTTTATGTTTATTTTGCGGCTAACCGACCCACACTGTTGCCCCGCAAACTTTTACAACGATCGCAAACTTCAGCATCCGCTTCATTAAAAAGTTAATACAGTTTCCCATACACGTGTAAACATCAGTAAACACTCTAAAGATGCAAAGAATCACTATGGGAAGTCGACCAATGGAAAATGTTGTTTTTTACTTACAATTTTGCAGAAGCCGCTTGATGTTTATTCTTGGACTGAATCCCTTATTTTTCCTTGGCACCAAGCGAGGAAAACAAAAAGTTTTCTATTTTCCATTGAACTTTGACATATACGGACATTTTCATGAATTTAATGATCTACTCAGCAATACAAAATAAACACTTTTAATTTCTACACATTTGCACTCTAATGGGTTACAGAAAAAATGTGCATTATGAAGAATAAAACACGTTGAATATCTTCATAAAAGACCCAAGTTTCGATGAGTTTCTTCAAAAGCGACAAATATGCAAATTGCTAACGCTATGGTCTTTAAAATACATTTTCCAAACAGTTTTTCAAATTCTTAATGCGCCAAAATGGTCAGTGGCGAATCTTCAACTTTCAATATATAGAAACTATTACAAAATTACATTCATTTGAATCTGGTGAGTTTACGTGCCATAAACCATCCTAGACAAAGCGAAGCAAGTTGAACTCATGTGAATTTTACAATTTTCTTCACCTGAAATTTCTGTATGAAATTCTGCCGCTTGCGATTTCCGCCTTTGGGGAAACATTGATAGAAACTTTTTTATGAACACGAATTGGAAGCACGAGTTGCTTTGTTTTCATTAACATACGAAACTCCAACTGCAGCAAAACCGTTCCACTCCACCAAATCAGTGAAACCTCACAAAATCAGTGAAACTAAGTGAAAAATAATGTTTTAATAATTGTTGTCAAAGGCTTTTCAAGAGT
>NW_026018611.1:3974268-4032301 GCF_020466585.1 Dendroctonus ponderosae
AAGAGTCTTCTGCAAAAAAACAGTGGACATTCGCCTCAATATCGCATTCCGACCATCACCTTATCTAGATTAATTTTTTTGCCTCTGTGACTAAGCAGGTTTGAGTAGAACTGAGCCGAAAACTTTAGATTTTTAGGCCGTCGTCTAAAATAAATTTTTCACGATCCTCTGAAGATGCAAGCCATTTTCACCCCGGCTTAAAAGCCCCAAAAAATCAGTTTCTGCACCTGTACCTGCACTGTCTTTATATCTATTTTGATATAACGAATACAGCCAAACTCGTGCTAATATAAATGTATTTTTTCAGTAATAATGGGGGTCATAAATCGACAGATATAGGTATGGCTAATTAACACACGCCCCGAACTTAATAGTATAGTGGCAATCAAAAGCAAATAGCAATATCCATAATATAATTAAGCTCATAAATTTAACTATTAATAGAATTCTTGCCGGATTTCGCCCAGATTTTCTGCAGATTAAAAACACGCCAACTTTTAAGCATTAATTAAAAAATTACTGACTGTTATTAATCCGTTTTACTTACAGTGGAATAGCTTGCTTTTCAGTTCGGTTTAATGATATTTAAATTTTCGGCAAGTATTTTGATAGGGTTGCGTTCAATTTAAATTCCCGAAATGTTATTGAACCGCATTATATTTCCGGGAGATCCATACTTTGATGGTCGGTTCAAGTGTAAAAAACACCTTGTCTCATAATATGGACGGACACAATAGCATAAGTAAATCGAGTTTTTACATTTTGCAGGCAAAAAGTTTGATTCATTCCAATCGAAATCGGCTGTTCGGAGTTCTTAACAACGTTTTCAGAATGAACGACTTCCGCTTTTCCTGAACAACAAACGATTCCACAATTCAAGATGTTACCCTAAAAAGACCGCTTTCGTGATTTAGGCAAATTGGTTTTCGGAGTGGAGGTGAATTTTTGATAACAATTTGCATCAAATGAAGTGATTTCTCGAACACGAGAGGGTAAGCAAACAAAGGGTTCCTGAACATGATAACGTAGTACAAATCGGTTTAAGATCGCACATTCTTCTTATGTTAATTCTCGATTCGATCTGCTTGCTTTTGGCAAAATCGCAAACATTTTATTTGAGATAATTTATAATATTTTTATCTTTACAGGCAACCACATTTTTTAGATATAGTGGCTTGTGGGATTCGTCAAAATGCGATAAAATAATCGTCTGTTCTGCTGAAATCAGGGATAAAAATATTACCTTAGTGTTTATTTCGGTAGTCATTTATAAAATAATATTTTACATCAACAGTCGTACGACTAGAATTTTATAGCCGGTGTATTTTCGTTTAAATATGTATTCGTTAT
Organism: Dendroctonus ponderosae; assembly: GCF_020466585.1. Classification (NCBI taxonomy): domain Eukaryota; kingdom Metazoa; phylum Arthropoda; class Insecta; order Coleoptera; family Curculionidae; genus Dendroctonus; species Dendroctonus ponderosae. The sequence goes on from NW_026018611.1 coordinate 3,975,619, forward strand.
TTCATTTAAATTTAATTATTTCAGCAGCGCGAAATGGGTTCTTAAACTCACAAGTTTTTTTACTTGATGGAAAACTGCCCAACGAGGATTTTTATTGGGTTTTCTTGGGTTAAGTTGGCTCAATTGCGGTTAATTTCGGTTCGTTATCCTGTACATATATAAAAATAATTTAATGTAAATTTGCAACTAACCAGAGTTCGAGCTTGTACATGTTCAGGTACAGTTTTACCAGCCACTTAGACCTTTAAGGCCGATTAATTCAAAGCGAATTTTTGATGTGAAACCCGAGCAACTCTTAAGCCAAGCAGAATACTTGCTAGTTCTTTTAACCGAGAGCTGCAGTCAGTTTAAATTGGACACTTATTAAGTCCGAATGTTTTTCTCTGAAAAGTTTAGATTTAATTTTTGTTCATTTTCTTTCGCCAACACGAAGCAAAGTACTTAAACTAGAACGACAATTTGTTTAACGATCAGCTAATGTAAAAGAATGACAAAAAAAGCTTCTGATTGAAGTGAAAATATTAACAGTTTAGAATGATTTTGAAGGAAACTCGACTAGCTCAGATTATTTTTTGAGCCCAAATCAGTGTCGCCCCGCAGTTGCTGTTATTTGTCTTCCCCGTATCCAGAACATAAGCAGTGAATAGTTGAGTCTACCTGATCCCAAATTATGATTTAAATGTGGATAATTCGCCAATAAAATGTGGGTTAATCTTGAGAGAAGATGGCACTGAACACTGTTAGAACTCAACCTACGCTGACTGGTTAATATAACGCAAAGTTTCTGACTGTTTCCCAGTCTTGAATTAATTTAACTGTCTATATTTGGCTATGAATGAGGGAACCAGTTGTGAAACTTAAGCATCTCAACGAAACCAAATCAAAGTTTATCAAATATCCATTTCATTCGTCGTGCCCGATAGAAAATAGAAAATGTTGGCATGCAAACACCTTTTTGAACCGGCACCGAGCCACAATTCCTTTCACGCCACCACAAACGGAAAAATTATGCAAATATATTCGGGATAGCAAACGCAATCAGAGATAATAGCTTTAATATTGCAACGAGAATAATAGGTCTTTCTAACATTACCCAATGTAAGTGCATTTCCTGACCGGTAACAGGACGTTTAGCTTTGGAGTTTTGTTTCCTGCATAAATCAAAATCCGCGCAACATGTAGCAGCTGAACAGATTTATGGAATTTGCAAAGACGATACTGGAAATATAGATGGGGGACTAGAAGTTGAAACAAACATTGCTGGTAGTATTTGAAGATTCAGGACTTACTTAAAGAAGTTAGAGTTTTTTTTGCAGAAAAAAGGACTGTTTGTTTTGCTTGCTTTGAAGATGATTCTAATATTGAACTTGCCGCTGATGGATCAAAAGATTGGTAAGAAATTTATTTTCATTTTCTATTAATTAGTGTTTAATTTCAATCAAAACACTTAATTGGATTTGCTCTTTGAGATAGACTTTTGCACTGCCTTTCTCCACCATTATCGGGTGATTTGAGTCTTATAATTAGCATAACGAAAAAAGGAACTTGGTAGTTCTTAATATTTCTTGGTTTTTTTGGAAAATAATTCGTATTAGTTGCGAATCAAAAGCATTTGTTATCAGTGCGTAATAAAAAATTTAAGAAAGTTCTTTGAACAAATTTTTGAAGCAAAATATCATCAAGAATCCTTGTGATCTTGAGTGTGTATAAGTCTGATTTATCCATCCCAGCGATCAAGTGTCTCATTTCTCAGCAAATTTATTATGTTTTGTTCGCAGTACATTTATACATATAATATATGCCCATTTTGAATGTGAAACTTTCCAAGTTGTCGCTTGTCAAGGTAAATGCAGAATATTTGTGTGTTCGGTTCAGCCCCATTTGTAACTGTCTAGCTTGAATATACAACGAATGTTCATATCCCCTTAAAGATAAAAAAATACTTTAATATATTGTCCTACGACGCGTTTTGCTTTTTCTTGGCTCGTTTATTTTACGGGGTGATATTGTCGGGCCAAATGGTGCGAATGGGGAAAGCACGGGAAGCACTGCAATATATTTATGTATGTAACAAGTAGATTCATCATAAGTGCGTGTGGAGCCTTGTTTGAAACTGATGAAAATAATGCACATATTCGAAAGAAATTATTAAACAGCAGCAAACAAAGAAAACTCAACAGTTGCTTAATGTGAAACTCGAACTCGGGGGGGAGTTCTCAGTAACAAGTGGCCCTTTTGATTTATTGGGTCAAATTGCATGACTAAACGTACGAAATATGACATGCCCTATTAGGGCTTAGCCCTAAGACGGGACGTTTCATCGAATAAATGCTACGTTTAAAATAGGTCAGCGGATTAGCGGATTATTAATCTAGGAAGGAATCGTGACAATTTTTCTCTGTCACTATTTGTAGATTAGCGCAATTTTTCCACTTTTCGCTTGAAGCTAAATGAATAAATTGGTCTTTTTCAATTGATTAGTTTTAGGATTTATTCAAGTCGCCGTTGAGGGCAAAATTTATTCGAAATTTGCCTCTGCAATGGCAGTTGGAAACAATCTTTGCAACAACTTGGCTACAAACTCGTATTTCATGACAACCAATTATTTACCWAGAAAACTTTATTTTCCTCTTTGTTAATATTTAAATTGATRGTTGAGRCTCAATGTTACTGCARAAGACAGATTTTTTCAAGCTTCAATTCCTCGAAGATTTTAAAGAAAAAATCAGTACCCTTTTTCTACAGATTGGATATTGYATTTGACTCAATCCYAAAGTATTGCTTTATTCGCAAAAAAATATTTTCGGAGRTCCTGATTGGAGCTYCATCGCTCGAATTTGAAATTRAACTATTTTGATGGCGTGCAGTGAAAGTCACTTTTCAMAGACGTATTTTATTWATTTTTTTTTAAAGGAAACAATCATCAGATTAGCCAAATTTGGGGAAAATATTGCGCAGATTTCYAGAGTTATACSAAACATTTGCATTTATAAAATACYAAAGCAAAAAAASCACGCCGCGCCTGTACTAGAGAGCAGGTTACGTAGTTAATTTTCGTTTTTCTTTTATTTGCTCAAGGCGATTCATGAACGCCATCATTTCCATGGAAGAGTTAATTGGGATTATTTAACGAGCACGGAAAGTAATTGAAAAAAATGGTTTTGGCATTAGAAGCTAAAGTTTTATTTCAAGACTCTTCTAGGTTGCTCTAAATCTCGGGAAGCATTTCCTCCTCAAAAGTCCAAGCAATTTCTATGAATCCAGACTCTAAAAAGTGCTGGAAAGAGAAACCTACCAAAATAACCCATCTGGATCATACATAGAGAAACAATCTATATCTATCTACACAAATCCTGGTGGTTGAACAAACAGGCGAGGCGGGACTAGTTGAAACTGTTCACATGCAAAACAGGCATACATTAAAAAAAGCACGCGTTTGTAAAAGTATTCGTGTTTTGTTAACGACTCATTCCGAATGTAAATCGCATAAATCACATTATAATTTATAACGGCTTTGCTCCTGCGTTGATCATTTCCATTTTATTCCGATTCATATTCGCTCAACTGGTTTGCGGGCATCGATTTTTTCTGGGTCGATTCACCAGCTCATGGAGGAAAATGATCAACAGTCAGCTAACTGTGTGAAAATGAAACTTTTTAGCAACTTACTTGTTGGCCAAACTGTGATTAGAGTTCTTTGTAAACCCGACTCAGTCCCAGGAAAATTTTTCAAAATTTACTCTTCTATCAAGAATTATTCCGAAGCAATTTTCTAACATTTTTATTATTTTCTAACTACGATGCAAAAAGCCTATTGAATGATTATAACATGTCAATTTTTCGCGTTTTTTATGGCATTTTTTGATCATTTACTTCCCGCTTGAGTGCAGTTTGGTTTTCTGCAGTAATTTCTTCTAATGCATATACTTTTAGAGCCCCACCAACAGCGGCTAACTCTTTAAAATACACGACTTTGGTTATAATTTTTGGGTAAGCAAAAATGCTCTAATATAGCGTGCCCTACAGAATAAAACTCGGGTTTAAAGTGATTTGTTTTCAAGACAATTAAACAATAATTGTGAACCCTCGAAGATGACAAGTGTTTTGTTGGAACAGGTGAAAAAACCTCTAATGAATGCTCCAAACTAATAATCTGGGATTTTAAATAAAAATTGAATTAATGTGAATAATACGCTCAATTTGTCGTCCATCGTATAACCGTTTTTGTAATTTTAGTTGATTATTTCAACCATTTTTCCCAAACTCCATATTAGCTTGAACCATTGTGAGATATTTCATGCATTCACTCCTAATTTACAAATAAATTACGAATAAAAAAGGTTGACGGAACAATGAACAAATAAGCCAACCGCATCCAATCAAAATCGACACCAACAAAGCTCATTTAATATTAAAAAGAAATGAATGAAAAATGCTGAATATTTGGCGAATATTTCCAATTGTAACTTCATTTCACTTCAGTCCAACGAGCCGCACCACGTCCATTTTGTGCAAATCGCTTCAGTATTATGATCCAAACATGTGCAGTTGTACTGTTTTTCATTTTAAATTACCGGCAATAAATATGAGAAAATATGGCAATCTATTTAATGGCATGCAACCCACTCTAACATGGTTAGATTAATTTTTAAAATTCAATTTTAAATTGGGAACGTGTACGTGCAACTTACTATGCTAATCCAAACAAAGGCAATTACATTATTATAAATACATACATTTCCAGCTAGCTTTATGGTAAACGGATTTGCAACATGTTCACTAGTTCAGACTTGTCCAGCTATTTCTGCATTTGAATCCGATTAATTAAATGGCGATAATTTGAATTTATAGCACGGATTTGCTTTCAATGCACCTCTATGGATTACCACTCAAAACGAACAAAGCAAATTAAAAAAACCTATATAAATAAAAATTCCCGTAACTCTTTCAAAAAAATGCGTTTTGCCGTTTAGCGTTTATATCTCTGCATTCCGTGAAATTCCAGAGCAATGGCAGTTTAATTATCGAAAAATTGAAAAATCAAACTGTAATTCGCTTCCTAAATACTGTATTTCAATTACGGTTACGTTTATAAGCCCAATACATAAAAGGGAGCTTTCGACAACAATATGAAAACTGGCCAAAAAGGGTTAAATGTTGATTGAAGGGCTACGTTTAACTTTGTTCTTCCTTTTTGTTAATTAAATAACTAACAGATTTTTTTAGGATAGCTTTGGCGTTTTATCCCAGGTATCAGCTACAGTGAGGCATAATTTCAATAATTTGAGTATCTCGATTTTTTGCGAAAACCTTCGTTTCAAAAGTGTCTTAAACCGTACCCAAAAATTCGAGTTTACTGCGATTTTAACGAAATTTGTGCTATATAAACACCAACTGTTGCCTATGGAGTGTGAAAATGCCATGTGGTTATTTGTCTTCCTTGGGAAGTTACGAATTTTTAAATGAGAGCAAACACCAAGGTAAAAACTTCCATACTGCCATTTACAAAGTTTGCAAAAATCGAGATCTAACGTGATATTAACGAACATTTTAGAGTTACAACGGCCAAGCGTTGGCTAAGGAGTGGGAAAATTGCAAGTCGCTACTTGCCACTAGTTTGGGAATTTTGAATTTTTTGAATAAAGTAAACAGTAGGTGAAAAAAATTGCAACTGTAATTTACAAAGCACTCAAAAATCATGATTTAAGGTGACTTTATTGAAAATTGGGGCTTGTTAAGCGCAAAGTGTTGGTTATAGTGTGAAATATTCAAGTTGCTACTTCTAATAGTTTTGAAGTTACTCATTTAAAAAAATCCGAAACTGGAAAAATCTTTAATTTGCGTCGGCTATTTAAAAAGTTCTGAAAAGTTAGGATTTTACACGATTTTAATGAAAAATTTAGGATTTCAAGCTTGGTGTATAAGTCACAGATGGTGAAAATTTCATGTTACTAGTTGCTACCTGCTTGTTACTGGTGGGAGTTGAAAATTTTTAAACGAGCGCGAACATCTAAGAAAAAACGTTTGTTTGAGGAGCGTCATTTATAAAGTAAATAGAAATAAGGGCCATTTTAGGGAAAATTCTCCAATTACAACCGTATAGTTTTGTCTGTCGGTTCAAACAATTGCAAGTCGTTAACTGCCCCCATTTGGGACTTACGAAATTTTAAACGAAAGCGAACATCTAGGTTAACCATTTGAGACCGTTTTTCTCATTTTGTGCAAAAATCAGGTTTTACCTCTATTTTAAGGAATAATGGAGAATGTTAAGCCGTTCGTTATGTTGTCCGGTGTTGGCTATCGATTGTGAGAATTTCAAGTCGCTACATGCACCAGTTTGGAAGTTGCGAATTTGTTGATGAAAGTGAACACCTGGGAGAAACCTTTCATTTGAAACCCTCACTTAGTTTGCAAAAATCAACACTAAATGCGACTATACTGAAATAACGAGCGTTTCAAGTGCAGAGTTTTGGCTTCAGTGTGCGAAAATTTCAAATCGCTGTTAGTCCTATTTTTGTAGTTGCGAAGTTTTAACACAGAACGATCATCTAGGTAAAAACCTCTATTTTGAGACTGTCATTTACAACGTGTCATTCGCACTATTTTTACAAAAAGGAGGGAAATATTATACACAACGCCAAAGTGTTGGCTACGGGGTCTGAAAATTTCAAGTAGCTACTTGTCTTAGTTTTGTAGTTAAAAATTGAACTTGGGCCAGTTGGTGAGTTGCAATTTTAAGAAAGCGAACATCTGACTGAAAATCTTCATTTTTACTCTGTTTTCACATAGTTTGGAAAAATCGAGATTTCTTCCACTTGCATGAGAGCTAGACTATGTTTTACTGCCGAGCGTGGCCTGTGGCGTGTGAACATTTTAAGTCTACTTGCCCTAGTTTGAGAGTTAAGAAAGTTAAAGATAAAGCGAATATCTGGGCGGCGAAAATGTTAATTTTGGGTCTGTCATTTATAAAGTTCACAAAAATCAGGATATAGTACGAGTTTAGTGAAAATCGGAGCATTTTATGCACCTTTTATTCTATACGCGTTCAAAACTTCAAGTTTCTGTTTGCCCTGGTGGAGAAGTTGCACATTTTTTTATGAAGAGCCAACGAAAAATTGTTTGTTCTGAAAAAACAGGAAACTTGAGGCAATTATTTCATTTGCCAATTATTAACTTCTTTCGAACTGAATTATTATGCAATAAACCTTGTAAACCCACATTTCCATAATGAATTGGCGCACCTGAAACCCCCAATTAGACTAATTAAAGCAGCGCGACATAATTCGATTTAAAAATCGTATTAAACATATTTCCGAAATTATTAAAAATAGCCGCTGAAATAGTAATTTGATTGCCGAATTGCATTAGTCATGTAATTCCGATCATAATGGACAAATAATGAAATATTCAGTTCAATACTATTTGTCGCGCTGCAATATTTGTTTCACGTAAAACCTCCAAATATCGGTTATGGGGCTAATTGATATGGAAGTCTTTTTTTGATCGATAGATCGCAATTAGTTGGCATGTTCAGGGTGGTTTCAAATAATGTTCATTCCTGGGAAATAAACTGGATTTTTAATAAATGTAGCTTTGCTTCCAGACATTTAAGTCCAGCGATAGTCAGAAGAATCTTTACTAAGCCTGACACTGCATCTATTGTGTTCAACTCATAAAGTTACATTTTTTCGGTCTAAATTATTGAAGTGGTTTGTCATTTTTTTTTCCTCAATTAGTTTATTTATTATTCACTAAGCCATTGGCGCTGCGTTAATTTTAGTTTAGGGAAGATACTGTGGAATAATAAAAAATCCAAGAGACACTTTAAGGTCAAGTATAGGCAATTATGTAAAAAATTACACTTACTTAATTAGGCAATTTGGAAAACGTGCTTTTTGATTTATCCCTAATAACTAGAGTCTTTTAAGGTTAAAGTTCCTCTTTCAATTAGGGACTTGGACGTGAAAGTTTCATCAATAATTAATGCGAGATATTATTTATAAAATTCCTATTCAGGCGCTATGGTGAAATGAAAATCCCAAAAGCCAGACGGCGTTTTGTTTCGACTGAACATAACTCAGCTTATTGATTGTATTCGGCGGTTTCATGTTTTGTAAATTGCATTTTTATGCTGCATTTCAGCTACTTTGAGCATTTGAGTATATACAACGTTCATCAATTTTAAAATGATTCAAAATAATAGTCTAATTAAGACCTTGTTTTATTGTTTGTCTGTGGAACCAAGTGGTTTTGGAGTTTACTGCTTGGTAGGACTTTTTCCTTGCCAAAATCAAAATTTGCCCCCCACGATTTGGGGCTAGAAACTTTTCAAGTAAAGCATCATTTTAAGACCGACCATGGTGAACCAGTGGGGTTCAAATTACAAATCAATGTTGCACTTGCAAATGGTAATAAATTATTCAAGCCCCGTAAATGCAGATCTGCATATGAGTTTGCTTAGGAAACATAAATCAACTTTCGCGAAAATTGCCGGAAACTTCCACTGCATTTGGCGCAATAAGAAAACTTCCTACCTCCAATGCGAGAAGAATCACAAGCTGCTCCGTAAAAGACACCGCTTAAAATAAACTTCCAGCACAATAATTCACTTCACTTTTTCAAGTTAATGGAAGCTGAAGCTTCGATAAACATAAACAAAAAAACAGTTTTCACTACTGCAACTTGGTTCGCGTGTCCGCGGCGCAAGATCGATCAGAAGCGTCGCAGAACCAACCCTCAAAAATCTGGAAGCGACTGAACGTTTGTCGCACAGAATCGAGTCCTTATTACAGTTTTCAGAAGCTCATAGACGAGGATCATGCGCTTTTCCTACAGCCCTCAAAAATCTCCTGTTGAATTTTCAAATATTACGGGATTGTTTGGCGTCTATTGAGATATCGCGTTGACTCAAAGATTAACGCAGCTACGTGGTTTGGTTTCAAAAAGATCTGGAAATCAGCATTCCGAAGCATTAATTTAACGACCAATGGTTGAAACATCGGAGAAATTTGGTCACATTTTTGTTAAATTTCTACTAGCAACTAGGCCGACAAGAGGTTTGCTTGATTTGTTGGCAAATGCGGGTATCAACAACCTACAATATGCTGATTACAGTGGATTAGGGTGTTTTGAAGTCAACATTATTACTGAAAAAGCTTAATCAATCTCGCAATTGCTATTAACAGTTGAAACGTTGTATCTGAAAAGGACACTAAAGTGGAAGAAGACATAAAGGATAATAAACACATAATAAATATGCATAATTTATGAAAGAAAAAGCTGGTGATTTTTACCCCAGACAAACTCACCAGCTTCAAGCAATGGGCGGAAAAAATACGTTTTGGTTAAAACGCTTTGCTGGCAAAAATGTTCCTGAAGAAGGTTCCGCCAATTTTCAACAAGAAATTGATCTGTACAAGATATCGATGAAGACCCCGATTTGCGGATTTTATTTCCACTTTTGTGCGTTGGATGCGTTGGATTCGTCTTCAAATGAAACTTTTGATAAATTGGGCGCTCTTTTATTGCCATTGAACTTATTATAGTTTTATGGTTGTTAGCCACACTTATAGAGGGTGTTCCGAAATTATTCGCCAACAATGATGGGGCGTACAGAAGACCTGGAAATAAGACCAGTGCTTTATTTAATTTTTTCCCCGATCTGGCCAATAATTTGTGGAATTATTGAAATGTGATGAAAAGTGATGACTCGAAAGTATCAAGTGCAAAAATGAAGGTTTTTCGTAATAAATCAAACGTTTACTTGGGGTTTGTGGAATGTTTGCAACAAAAGTAACTCATAGGAACTAGGAATGACAATTTTTTCGAAAATTCTGGTTTTGTACAGGCACAGTGAAATTAAAAGTTTATAATAAATACAAATACAAATCTAACGGTGAATCTACTAAATTGGGAAATTTGATGAAGCAGGTAAATGGATTAATTTTTTTGCTGCAAAAATGGTGCACGTTGATTTTTTATTTCAAAAACCGTAAGAGCAAAAAATAAGTATACCGTTTTTTATCAAAATATTAGGGCATTTTAATATTTTCAAATTTAGTAACACTGTTAGATTGGTACTTGAAAGCATAAAAATATAGATTGCGATTGAACAATTGTAAACCTACGAAAACTGAATTACCTTTAAACAGCTCATCGAAAATGGTATTCCAACGAATAAAACAATAATAATTTTCCGTATCAGTGAACTTCTGCTGAAATAATCCTTTCTGCCGCAACTAGCGCGTTTTTGCTGATATTTATTCGGCAGGCATAATCGTTTCCTTAATCTCGGGCATAAATCTCGAGCTTCACATCCCATTTTGCGAACTATCAAAGGGGCAACAACGTTCAGGAAATTGTCTAGGAAAAAGCTAAAAGCCAGTTCGGTATATTTAGGAAATATAAAGCAGCTGAAAAAGGAGGAAGGAATCCTTTAAGGTCGCATAGGTTTACTGGAGAAAGGTTTTCCGAGATGTTCCTAACTGGAAAGAGAATTTTTTAATTGGAGAAGCGATAAATTAATGGAAGCGTGCAATCAATTTGAAGATGAAATGATCATTTAACGTTGTCCGATTTGGACAGCAAACGCACCCGAAAATTTAATATCTGTTCCTGATTCTCCCATATTTGGCTATACCATCAGCTGCCTCCAAGAACAAAAATGTCGATTTTTCAAACATAAATTTTCGATGTAGTTGACGCACGAAAAGTGTTGGTTTTAGGGAAATAAATTTCCCAATTAACATTCCTTCTCTGAAACTTTTCCTCCAGCAGCCGTGCGCTTTGGTGGATAGAAAATAACTTTCCAGACACTTGCTCGATCGGAGCAAAGGTGCCACAGTTAAAAAGAAGAATTGAAATCCGATATGCGGTGATGTGGAAATCAATTCAAAAAAATCCAAACGTCGAGATACGGGATCTTAAAAACTTTTCTTCGTTTTACATTTTACGGGAAATGGAAAATGCGAATTGCGAGCTTGTTGTCGGTTAAGAGGAATCTTTCCGGCAGGGACACCGATGCGCTCCATATTTTGCAGGAAAGGTGGTGATGTGGGTTCAATTTGAATGAGGCGAACGCCAATTTAAACTTGATGATTTTAGAGCAAAGTCGCTCTAATCAAAGCGGGATTTTCTCTGACCGAAGCATGTTTTATTTCCTAATTTTTGCCGATATTTATTAAACCGCTCGTAGGAAAATAACTGTTTGCGTTCATGTCAAAGAGAATGAGAAGCATCGAGTTTCGCTACATGCAACAGAAAGTAGAAAAAACTGGAATTGGATAGATAATTGAACTCTCCCAGCTTAAAAGGGAGATATTTCAAAACTCATCGGCTAAAGCCTTCAAAGATTTAATGCTATTTTCAGAGTATGGATGACTGATTAATAATCATCCAGTCGAAAATGCTCTGTGCTAATTTTATGTCACAATCGAAATCATGCCGCCACAGTGAAAAGCAATCTCTCGCCTCAATAATAGAGCACTGACCTTAATTGGCCAGCGATTTTTCAGAAAAAAAACTTGAACACGAATAGAAATATTAACATTTTTAACAGAAATTGTGTTCTTTTAAAACCAATATCCAGCAACTTTTGGCGCTTAAAACAAACAGCCCTCAACGCGATTTGTCGAGAGTCAGAAAAGAAAACTTTCACATTTTGGTACTTCGAACCGGATTAAGATGCGTATGGTTTGAGCTCTTCGAATCCACCTGGACAAAGTGTCTCTAAAAACTATCCACAAAACTGCAGTTTTCCCAAGGCTGTTAACAACGAAACTCGTTAATATGGAATCCTAATAGTTCTTTTGGCTTTGACGCTTTAACGCTGGAAATGTGACATGAAAAAATTCCTAGGGGATACCTACCATCGACCGCGAATGAAACGAACCAGGTCATATTTTTACGTTAGAACTTTCGGAACTTAGTAAAATTCCAGTTGCGAAAGTAATTAAAACGGCCCAACAATAACATCGTTTGAGCTTTATATGCCGCAACGGACAGAATTACATGGAAACTTTTCGAATATACGGTACAGAGGACTTAATGACATTTGTTTCGGCTGGTGCAGTAGTAAAGGGAAACTATTCAGTTTCCGTCTGGTTATAATGAGTAGCCAAAACAGGAAAGTTTTCATTTTTCCCAAATTCCTGTCATTTCTGCTGTTCATTGCGAAACATTTTAATAAGAGCCGTCTGCTTCATTACTAGCAATTTTAGCTCGGGCTTAGTGTTTTTCTGTTCCTAATTTTCAGAATGCATTGAGGCCTAATCAAGCCTTAATCAATTGAGCTTCAAATGCTTTTATTTTAAAAGCGTATCTGTGAATTAGTTTTAGACATTTACTTTTGTCCTCAAATTATATTCAAAAGTTACATTGCTCCCAATATAATACTACTAACAAATATGCTTTAAATTTCCATAAATGAAAAAATGCGGAAATGAACACATGTAATAATGAACAATAATAATAAAAATATCAATTTTCCAATCGGATCAGCCGATTCTTTAATCTTTTGAGGTATTTGCAGATTTAGCAGATAATGAAGAAAAGAATGTCCTCTGTCTGACTGAAGATCATCAGTTATTGTTAGTAGCGAAACCAGGAAACTTTGATTGCCAAAAAACAAATTGCCAAAAAAGTTTGGGTTTTGTCGGCTTGGTAAAAGTTGGCATAAAAAGGGACGTTTTCAACAAAAGAAACTCGTTGCTTCAAAAAATCGCGACTTCTAATCTAGAGCAAGTAGACCCTTGAAACTTTCACAGTCTATAGCAGACAGTGGTTTCTCAAAATTCGCAAAATTTCAATTAAATGGTCAAAAAGCTCTGATTTTTGTCGGCTTGGTAAAAGTTGGCAGAGAAATGGGCGTTTTCGACTAAATCCACTCGTTGCTTCAAAAAATCTCAACTTCTAGTCTAGAGTAAGCAGACTCTTGAAACGTTCACAGTCTTTATAAGACAGTCGTTTCTCAAAATTCTGAAAATTTCGCTCAAATTGACAAAAACTTTGAGTTTTGTCGGCTTGGTAAAAGTAAAAAACGAACGATTTGTTTCAAAAAATCGCGACTTCTAATCTGCAGCAAGCAGACTCTTGAAACTTTCACAGTCTATAGCAGACAGGCGTTTCTCAAAATCCTTCAAATTTCAATTAATGGTCAAAAAGCTCCGACTTTTGTCGGCTTGGTAATAGTTGGCATAAAAATCGACGTTTTCGACAAAAGAAACTCTTTGCTTCAAAAAATCGCGACTTCTAATCTAGAGCAAGCACACTGTTGCAACTTTCACAGTCTATAGCAGAGAGTTTTTACTCAAAATCCTGAAAATTGTCGACTTGGTATTTGTCCACCTGTATCCTCCTTTATTTATGTACAATATATGAAATAAAACACTTTCTGATTGTACCTCTGAGTGAAAGACGCATCAGATTTGAAAGCTTTAAAATCCCATTTTGAGGCGTTCTTGACCTTACCAATACTAAAATTACATTTACTATTTTTCTGAGCACGAAAAATCTCAGGTTCAACATTCCTATATTACCAAACAGCAATATTCCAATAATGTATCGAGAAACATTCGCCAGCATTGCTTTACAAATACATATTCTAATTCCGTTCAGGCTGCCACACACATGTACAGTAAAATAAAAATGTTCGAGTGCAAACTAGTTTCCGGCTTCTGCAAATATAGTGTTGAATATTTGATGTTGGATCGACGGTAATTCTGAGTTAGAGACCGTCCACGTGCAGCCGATATTGTTAAAATTCTACAAAGGCCGTAATCCTGCCCATTTCTTCGAGTGAAAATCGTTTAAGATTAAATATTTAGCAACTGGAAAATCCGCAACATTAACTCAATCATGTTAAAATTATCAGCGACCAGAACGTACGCAGAAAGTTCAAGCAGTTGAAAATCTGCATCAGCTCGAAACTGCAATCAGAAGCATTCCAAATTCGAAACTTCATTTGGTGCCCATTAAGTAAATTATTAATAAACCTCATTATATGCAGTAGTCAGCATGGAACAGATCAGATCGATACGTACAGTTTCTCATTTAGAACGAATTTGCAAATAAACCTAATAGCTATCGATAATCCCCCACCCATTAACAAATATTAATTAGCAAATGTAGCTCGTCCAAATTGTATATCGTCTAGTTACTTCTATATTTAATAAAGCTCCGTTGGTTCGAATATTTGCCAGGTTTACAAAATACCATCTAAATAAACTTTGGGGAACGAAACAAGGTTATCGCAGTTAGGACAAGCATTTAATGAGGGTAAAAAACTGTTTGTTAAATATAATTTACGTATAATTAGAACTGAATAAGGGATTACGGAGTGCAAATGAATTGAGTATTTCCCCAACTAACAATCTCGTAATTCCTCGCCTTCGTTTTTTTGTGACTTTTGCTGATTTAAATACAAAGGATATTTGACTCATATTTACCTTCCAAGTTCATACAATTTGAGGAATTTCGAAGCCAATTTAAGCACAATTTTCCAAACAAATATACCATCAATTTTAATCCGTTTTCGTCCATTTATCTATACAATAATTTGCTTTTTCGACTTCAAACGATGTTCAATTTGCAAAATTAAAAGAAATAACTCCTGTTCCCTTTAAATTTAAATCACCTGAAGCTGAGCATGTTTTCTGAGTGAATTTCTACCGTTGTATTTACTGGAACGTTTCCATATTTGCCGGATAATCCCCACATTGCGAACAGAGAAAATGTTCCTCACAAATCTTGCTTCATAATGCCGAAGTGAAATATCGAGAAATGGAAAATGCAAGTTTATAGCATCGTAATACGAAAAGACGAAAATATTAAACACTTTCACAGGAGTCAACTTTTAAGTTTCACATTTGTATAACAATTTAAAAGTTGCAATTGAATTAACAACACGGATTCTGATATGCTCGCCTGAAGCTAAACTAATTCAATAGATTTCAAAGAACAAGCGCACCTCATATGCAAACTGGCTAGTTTTGTGCCGAGTGAATAGCGATTTCCATTTGTGTATCCTCATGTCATTTTGCGCCAAAACGAGCTTCTGTGTTTATTTGCAACTACTTTAGGGCTCAGTTTCGCGTTGCATCACGAAAACAGGCTTTCAAAGATATGCTCATTACGCCAAATGGGTAGCGAAGCTGAATGAATGGCTAAATATTTTTGTATTTTTGTCTTCTAGTGCTTGTTAACATTGTACTATTTCTAGAACTGCTAATAGTCGGACTATGAATTTTTTTACAATATAGATAAGTTTTAAATTTAAAAAAAGTTGATTATGTAACTAGGGATAAGAGCATTCTGGGCTTTTCTTGACAATTAGGCCGCAAAACCTGTAGTAGTAATTTATACCGGTCTTATTCTTAGAAAAATCGGCGTTTCCACTCATGCACAGTTTTGGTATCAACAACTCCTAACTATAAATCTGTGCTAAGTCAATTTGGCAGCCTATAGAAGGCGCTTGTATCTCAAAACCCAAAAAGTATCATTGAAATTCAACCGAATCCAGATTTTCAGCCACTTGGAGAATAATGCGCTAAAAATGCGAGTTTTCACCCAACTGTGCTGAACTGAACTGAACTCTAGAGCAAGTAGAAAATTGAAACTTTCACATCCCAAAGAAAACACTTCTGTCTGTCTACTATATAGCTTTCATTGAAATCGAGTCGGATCCGCATATTTGCCGAATTTGTAAATACTGAGCTAAAAATTCACTATTTGTTTTCAAGAGCAATATTTGAATGAAAAATTTGTAGCAAGTATTCACTTGAAACTTTTCAGTCGATAAACTAGAAGTGGTGCTCAGAACCCACAAAATTTAGTCGAAATAGTACAAAGTTGTAATTTTTACCAGCGTCTTAAATATTCCAATCTGAAGCATCACAAAAACATGCACCCCTTATAGAAAACAATTGGGTCTCAAAATCTACAAAACGTTAATTGAAATCGTGCCAAATCCTGATTTTACCGATTTAGTTGATGTTAAGCTGAAAATGAACGATTCCATAAAAATTCCAATCTGAAGCAAGAAGCCACCTGAAACCTTGAAAGCCTATGGCAGATACTAGGAGTTCAAAATGCATATTTATCCACTACTCAGTGGGACTGATTGCAAAAAAACTACTGAAAATCCCAATACCCGATGTTCCTTTAACAAAAAAAAATATATAAAAGCGCAACAATTTTCCGATAAAAATTTAAATTATCTATTGTTGGAATCATACTCGCTTAGTAAATATGAAGCATTTTATTCGCTTGAACGTTTCCATATTTGTCGGATCGTCCCTATATTGCATACTAGCAAAAATTTTCGTCGAAAAATCCTGCTGTATAATGTCGAAATGAAATATGGAGAAACGGAAGAATCAAGTTTATAATATGGTAATGCAAAACGATGAGAAATGTTAGGCAGCTTAATAAAATTTCTTCTTGTAAAACCAGATGGAAATTGGATCTACACCTTGAAAAAAAAGTGAAGTATCTGACTCTATAACAAATGGAAAAAATAATACTGAACTTAAGCTCATGTTAAATGTTGAACTATCTGAAGTCAAATGTATGGTGACAATGCCCGATTTATTCAAGAGATCTTTCCGAAAGCAACGTTAGTTCGGTGTAAACCGGACAGTTTTGTGCGTTTTGTGCAGCCGAATGGCGATTTCCATCTATTTATCCTTGTGGCTTTCTGCGCTAAAACGAGGTTTTGTGTTCCTTTGTAGCATTCAGCGTTCAGTTCGTCCTTCCATTACGAGAGTACCATTACAAAGATATGCTCATTATATCAAATGGGCAGCAATGACTGAATATTGCAGGAGATCCAAAGCCTTAACAATTATGTAAATGGTCAGGCTTTCGCGTTTTCCTGTTCCTTTGTACGAAATTTTTTGCAGCAAATGCTCAACTAATGAAAATAGTTTGGTAAACAGCTCAAGACAAAATGGAGTTTTAAAAACCAAATATTTAGCCTGGCAATGTTGAATTAAATTAACAGAAAATCAGAATGGAATTTAATGGAATTGAGTTCCATCATGAGAGATTCTCCATTCGAATTTACGCTAAATTGTGTATAACTAAAATAGTACAGCGGGACCGCGTTATTACTCAGGCTGCATTTCAACAGGCCGACCATGCGGATTACTCGTTGTGATTGCATTTCCACTCATTTTTAAAAGCTTTGCTGAATTTAAATCTAAAACTTAAGCATTCACCTGCTCTAGTTTAGACGCCCTGAATTCCAAGTTTTATTAGGTTTTTTTCACTGATCAAGTTTGGAAACTACTTGAAAAGATGCTGATGCAAAGGTGTTTTAAATTAAACAGATTATGTTTTAGACAAAATTTCTTATATCAACTGCTTTATGTATTATGAATATAAAAATAAGCTCGTTCATTGACTTGGAAGTGCCACAAACAAGTTACTGAATTTCAGATAGAATCTGAATGTCCCAACTCCAATCTCACTTTTTCGTGTTCTTCTTCTGTTGATGGTTGATACAAAAACACCCTCAATTATCTTTGAAACTGAAATTCTGGTTATTTGCTTTTGTATAAAAAGTTGTAAAAAAATGTGATTTTTAAATAATAATATGCATGTCATATCCAGATGAATTATGGAACCACAAATGTTTAAGTTTGTTACATTTGGAGTTGCGGATGCTCAACTGCAACTCAACAACTCGGAAACCGGTTCGCAACATTTGAAAATGCTCAATTTTCATTCAAATTGAAATCATTTAAATGTTTTAAAAAGTGCAATTAATAAAATGTGTGTCATATCGAGTTAGATTATGAAAATTAAGATGAATTTTGGAATTTTTGCTACTTAAAATGGAATTAAAATGCGTTCAAAAAACCAAAGTAATAATCAAATCAGCAATAGAAAAAAAGTGATTTTTAAGTCCTCGTAAGTTCCACAATCTGTTTAAGCCTTGAAACCGCTTGAATCTATAAAATAAATTAAAAACTTAATGACGTTACTTTAATTAAGTAAATTTCGGAGAGCACAACATTTTGAAAAACCATTTAATGCCAAGAAACAGCGCAAAAAAACAATCATAAACGACAAATTTTGAGCCTGATGTTTAGCTAATAACGATTAAAGATATTTTTGGAGAATCTAAGTGATGGTTGTGGAAGAATTTTGCTATTTTCGGCCAATTTGCGCTGAATTTGCAATCAATTTTTCGACCCCGGTGAATTAATGAATAACGTGGATATGGGCATTTTTCGTAGCGTACCGTTCTAAAACATTTCGCACAGATTTGCCAGAGAATGCATTCAATAAGCGGTTAGGATAACGTGAGCGCCGACACATAAGCACGCACATTACTCATTTCATTGTTTCATTTTTCCAGGCACAAATCAAAAAATAGAAATACAAAAAAGGTCCGCTTTACCAACACCGGACAAATTGACAACGGAAGAGCAATCAGCTGAGAATCATTCGAAAATTTTCAATTTAAAAAACGGTTTTCAGCTGTTTTTCATTAATTTTTATACAGTTGCCGGTGCGCCCCGACGCGCTTTTTGAATACAAATGACAATTAATTATATTGACGGTTCCGTTATCTCTCAATGAATATGTGAGGTTTCATTTGTGTTTTGCCGTGAGTGATTGACACGGATATGTTGCAGCCGCACAATCTACAATTTAACATGGATCGATCTCAATTTGGTGAAAAAAAATACATAAAATACTCTGGATTGAACAAATACATTCGGTCAACAGTAAAATCTACGAACGCGTATTTTTTGTTGGTTTATAGAAGAATATTTGTTAGTAGAAATAATAGTAGGTGATTTTTAATTTTTTGTTCAAAAGAAACAACAGTTTTTTCACGCGCTAATTAGTTCTCTATCCAATGGTGTACAACGCGCTCTGCTTTCATATTTTCTTGAGTTATGAGCAAAAAGGTGGCGGAAAATATGAAATTGTGGACAAATCTCGCACCTAAATGTGTGCTATCTAAATTTCGCATTCTGAGTGAAAACTGTCACTATCTTCTGAATCAGCTTTCTCTTAGTGAAACGCGCCTTAAATTCCCCATTCAAAAATAGAAAACGAATTCTCTATATCAAACGGTTTATGACTTACAACAATAAAAGCGACGTCATGTTTGAGCCAATGTTGCAATTGTAAAAACTACCGCGCAAAAATAACGGTTTTCTCGAAATTTAGACTTTTTTGACAAAACTGCTAAAATTTCCCGGGCGATGGTTTAGTTTCGACAACCTCCAATTTGTGTTCTATCAAACATTATAAAATGGACCGCTCTTCTTCAATTTGTTCCTCAGTCATGAGCAAAAAGGTCGCGGAAAACATAAAATTTTGATCTTGCATTTAAATGTGTGATTTTTAAATTTCGCATACTGTGTTAAAACTGCCGCTATTGACTGAATGCGCTTTCTCATATTGAATTAGGCCTTCAATTCTCTATCCAATGGCAGAAACACGAGCTATGTGGCTCAAGGGGTTTATGCCTTAAACCACAAAAAGCGACGTCATGTTTGAGCCAATTTAGAAATTGTAAGAGCTATCGCGCCAAATTAACACTATTCTTCAAATCTAGACTTTTTGACAAAACTGCTGGCATTTTCCGGATGTTGCTTTACATGCTAAGTACTAATTGGTACACTACTCGCTCCCTAACTCAACTGTGCTTGAAAAATGAGCAAAAAAGTGCCGTAGTGACCAAAATATTGACTTAAATCTTTGATAAACAAATTTCGCATTTTTCTGAAAACCTCCATGATTTCTTCACTCAGGTTGCTCTTCTTATTGTCTATTCAGTGATAAAAAAACGGGCTTTGTGGCTCACGTGGCACCGAAGATATGATCAAAAAATGTGTTGTCATGTTTGAGCCGATTTCATAATTTGGGCAAAACAGCGAAAAACTAATAATTATCTGCACATTTTTGCTTTTTTGCGGAAACTGTTAATACTCTCTAACTGGTCAAATGGGTATATTAATTTTCTGTCCAGAGGTCCAAAAATGACCACTTTGGATCGAATGTTTCTTGAGATGTGAGCAAAAAAGTGGCGTAATGTTTAAAACACAATGCAAATTGCACCTTTTTAGAGAAAGTCAACTTCAAAAGCACTCTGCCGAAATAATTTTTAAAACTGCAATTCTTAATTTACTTGACGAGGAAATTTTCTGTATATCACACAATCCAACATTTAAGGGCAAAACACACTATAAAGACTCTAAATCGTCTTCAATTCACTCATTTCGTGGCCAAAGTGAACCAATTTCGAATATTTTGAATTAGCAAAGCGCCATTAGCAAGTTTTTCAAACTCATAAAATCTTAGAACAACTAAGCTGTAAATCTACAGCAAACAGCTCGGCAGCAACTAGCGATTGTATTCATCCCGCTGGCAAATACAATAATACACGTGGGTTACAAACGCAATTTAAAAAATATAAAAAGCATTAAGCAGCAAGTGGAAACCACTTACTACCCCTGCATTTTGAAACGGCCTGATTCGTAGGTAGGCAAGTACTTGAGGAAAATATCCCGGACTTACTAGACGGAAGTAGGGTGTGAGCAGCCGACGTAGCGTATAGAGTTTCATTAAGTAGACTGAAAAGACTTTTTTATGTTATGTTCTACGTACAGGAGTAATGCGGGTAAGAGGGAAACTTTACTCGAATTTTCTGTTGAGGGAGTGAGAGCCTTTGAGGAAACTCGCTTATATTGAGCTATTAAATATAATTGGTTTCGCCTTTTAAAATTAAATGTGCCCAGCGAACAGGTAATTTAGTGAGTAAAGCTTTCAGTTTGAAGCTGGAATTTAATAGCATACTTAGCAAGCGAATGCTTATTATCTCGATAATTCCATAGAATTCAAGCACCAGATTTACCAACCTCCACGTTTACGTCAATCGACTCAGGAGTGAAAAGTACACTTAATTTTCTTGCCTTTCAAATCCTCCAATTAAATATATTCGGTTTTGAAAGATAATCTAAACTAACGTAATCAAGGAGTGATTATTAAGTGTTTCATAGACAAACATTACACAAAACAGCCCGAAAATTTGGCATTTGCCAGAACATTTACAATTGCGTTCTCCTAATTATACACGATAAATCGAACGTGGAGTTTTTGCGTCAAATATTTTGCCAACTATTTATCCTAGAACTTCTTAGTTGAAGAATCCACTTAGAAAAATAATATTTTTTGCATCAAATTACCATGCATTAAAGTCCGTTAAATAAAATTGTTTAACAAAGTTATTTATGAAAAATTAAAGGTATTGACTTTCCATCATGATATGCTTGCAAAATCCGTATAATTTTCATCGTTAACTTAACATTCACTGCATTTACTATAATATTATTACTTAGATCTATGTTAAAAAAATCCATAAGGCTTTTGCAAGCCATTTTTACGAATTCGAAAGTTCCCGCTTTAATCAGTCACTTTCCTTCCTTCCTCCAGGACATAAAATGTTCGATTTAATTGTTTAAAAACTACTTCGGTTATGGACTTATGAAATACGTCCGCATTTCTAGCAACTTCTAACCTAGTTTTGAGCAATAAAATCCAGACGCCCACAAAGATCACACTATTACAGGAATAAAATTACCCGAGAAACGGCGAAAGAGAAACAAATAACAAATTTGAAACTGGAAGCAAAAATAAAAGGTGGAATTTGTAGCCTATTATTGCATTCCTTTATTTTCCTGGATCGTTCCCAAGCAGGTGGCGTTTCTACTATTTGACCCGTAAAAAGGCTACAAAACACCTACTAATTTCCTAGCCGGGGTCAAAACTTACTTCGATTCTTGTGAAGTTCGGTCTTTGTGAAAATGTAAATGGCACATAAAGAAATCGACAGAGCCGAAGGCACAAACCGGAACTTTTTCAATTCAGTAATAATATTTGTAACTGCTGAATTTATTAAGGCGAATAAAGAACAGCAAATTCCGTATCGAATGAGAGCGATAACTGCCTCTTTTGCCCGCAGCTACATATTTAACAGCAACGGTAATTGCTTTTTAATTCCCGAAACTTTATGCTGAAATTTTAGGGCCCAACTTTGCATAAACCCAGAGGAAATTCGCTCAATTTCCAAATAAACATAAAAGCACCAACAGGTCAAATCGTAAAGCAAACTCTCGGTTGTTTATGGTACACTTCGTAATTTTGGTCAACCGAGCCGTCTCAGTCGTTAACTTAAGACGAATTGGACGGTGAATGAAGACATATTGCTGCCCTTTTCCCCGATGTTTGAGCCGCAAGTGATTTTTTCGATGGAATTTTTCTGTTCAATTTTCGCTTTTAAACCATTCAACTTTCCGGTCTTTTTTTGTATGATTTATTGCCGATTGTTCCGTTGCAAAGTCGATCAATCGCGTTTATTCTTTAAAAAAATGTTGAAAGGGAAAAACCACGTGGTTGGTTATGGCATTTTGCGATGTTGGCAGAGAAGTTTTAAGGTAAGATATAATTAAAAGTGGAAAAAAGTCCTATTTCTTGTTAATAAAAAATCTAACTAAAAGAAGATAGAGTTAATGATTTAATTTTCGATTTTAAAAAATCCCGCATTTCGCTCTTTTTTCACGTACGATTTATTGAAGACTGTTGTGAAGTTGATCAATTGCGTTTATTCTTTAAAAAAATGTTGAAAGGAAAACAATACGACTGTTGTTTGGTTACAGATGTTGAGGTTGGTGAAAATTCATCCCGTTCGAGGTAATTTGCCTCAACTTTTTCCTGCGAAGTCCAAACGTCGAAAATTTCGAAATGCGTCGGCAAAAAGTCGCTTATATGGCACCAAAACGCGTTTAGTCTGAAAAATGTTGACAAATGTCCTGAGACTGTTCAAAATTCGAAACTTTCAGCATAATTCATTTCAAATTTTACTTGCAAAAGTAACAAGTTAGCAATTTTCTAATTACACCCAATGCAAAGCAATCCTTAAGAAAAAGTGCAAAAATCGCATGAATGGCGCGCCAAAACACGCGTTTATTTTCAAAGTTTTCCTGAAAATTGATCAAATTCGAAACTGGTGTCGTAATTTATTTCAGCTTTTGCTTACAAAGTCCGAAACTCGACAATTTGCTAATTCACCCAAAACGAATAAATATTTTTTTCTGAAAAAAAGTGCAAACATCGTATAAACGGCGCAGGATAAAAATGCGCCGATTTTGAGAAAAAGTCAATATTCTAAGCTTTTTGCGAAATTTATTTCAACTTTTGCCTACAAAATCCAAAAATCGGCCATTCCAAAAGTGGGAAAGTCGCATGAATGACTCGCCAGAAAAAAGTGATTATTTTTTAAATTTCTGAAAAATTTCCTGAGAATGGTCAAAATGAGCAAACATTCGTCGCAATTTATTTCGTCTTTTGTCTACAAGACCCAAAAGTCGGCAATTTTACAAATCGACCCAAGAAATTATTTTTTTAACAAAAGGTGCAAAAATTGACTGCAAAAAAACTCACTGATTTTAATAATTTCAATGTTCAAAACTCGAAATTTTGACGGAATTTACTTAAGCTAGACAATTTAAAGAAATATTTTTTTAAGGAAAAGGCCAAAAATCGCATAAATGACGATTCAGAAAAGCTGCCAAATATTTTCTTACTCGTCCCAACGCAAAAAAAATTGTTGTTTTAAAGAAAAAGTGCAACTTGAAAAACGCGCTCAGCTTAAAAATTTCTCAAAAATTTCCTGAGAATGGTCAAAATTCGAAATTACCCGCGTAATTTATTGCAGCTTTTGCATACAAAATCAAAAAGCCGGCAATTTCCTAACTCGTTCCGGAGGGGCAAAATATTTTTTTTCGAAAAAAGTGCAAAACACACAAACAGAACAACGCGCTTTGTATGAAAACTTCTGAAAAATTTCCTGAGAATGATAAATATTCCAAACTTTGGCTGTAATGTATTGCAACATTTACTTGCAAAATTTAAAAGTCGACACTTATCTACTTCATCTCAAAACGAAGAAATTTCTATATTAAAGAAAATATGGCAAACAATCCCGTTTTTCGCGCTTTTTTTCGTACGATTTATTATAGACTGTTGTAAAGTCGATCAATTGCGTTTATTCTTTAGAAATTTTTTGAAAGGAAAACAATACCTGGTTTGTTAAGGCTGTTGTTTGGATACACATTGTTAAATGATATTTTGTGATAGCAGATAATTTTTAAGTAAAGCTATGTTTAAAACTTGAAAAAGTTCTATTTCTTGGCAATAAAAAACCGCACTATAATACAGAATTAATTATTTAATTTTCGCATTTAAATCAGTCCAATTTTCCCTCTTTCTTTTTCTCGTATGATTTATTGTCGATTGTTCTGTTGCAAAGTCAAGCAATCACGTTTATTGTTATTTTAGATTAAAAGATTTTTAAATAAAATTTTGGCACGTTGGAAGATAATTTTTAAAGAAAAGGCATAATTAAAAGTGCAAAAATTTGCTAGTCCTTGATAATAGAAATCAAACCATTAGAGGATAGAACTAATGTATATGTCATATTTATTGTAGACTGTTCAGTTGCAATGTCGCTCAATAGCTGTTGAAATGTTGAAAGCAAAAAAATACCGTGGTCTGTTGAGACTGTTGTTGGCAGAGCATTTTTAAGGAAAGACACAAATAAAAGCTCCTACTTTTAAAGTTAAAAATCAAACTATATGAAGAAAGAATTAATAATTAAATTATCTCCGCGACAAATTTGGGGCGGACAAAATTGCATCCCAAAATTAATTCCCCACCAATTGCAAGTTACATTTTCATCCAATTTATTCTAATCGCATAAAACACTCAGATTGGCTCCAAACTACTTGACGCCCTGACTTTGGCCATATCTTCATATAATGAAAAGTGAGTTGCAGAGAATTATAATGAAGATGGACGGTAAACTAGCTAAAGCTCACAACATACAGGGCAACTTCGATTGACATTCCGAATAGAATACCCAATTGAATTCCATGCAAAGTGCCAAGTTGATTTCAGATAAAGTACTTTGGCAATTAAGTTTCTACGTGCATTTTGTACAATAATGACAGCAGCAATGCCTGGATATTCTACCTTAACATTCTGTAAATCGAGCATAGAATAGAAATGATGAAGTTTTCTAAACTGCAGCAAACTGCAGCTAAAATTTCATAAAAACTTAGAATAATTTTTTAAGTTGAGGTACAAATGTGATAAATAATGCGTTAGTTGCAAACGAAGAAAGTCACAATTGACCCAAAGTCCATTGCCAGCCTAGTCAGGGGTCAAATTAAAGCAAACAATCCCCAGAATTTCCAATCGGTTTTCGCTTTACTCGTAGCGAAAATAATTACTTTAGTGACGTGCGACAGTTCCTAATTAGTCGGAGGATTTACGTGTCTTTAAATGGCCGGGTGTCCAGTTTATTGTCAGCTTTATCTCTTCCGGTGGCCCCACAATTGTAGGAGTTTCCAGCAGTTAAGTTTTCAATAAAGAGTGCAACGTTTTCCACGTTCTCTCAACGAAAAGGCCGCATCCTTTATCATTCCATGAAATAATACGTCTTGATTTGCCACGAAATAAGTTCGCTTTCTTCAAGCTTAACGAAAACTCTCCGTCAACTGACCCTCATGTTATTTTATGCCCATCTTCCCATTATGTCATCTAGCTTATTCCCAACGTCTTAGACAAATTACGTTTGGGCTCAAGAACCCTCCAAGCAAAACTTATCCCCTATAAGTATTCCAATTTTACTTCATTATGGTTTTTCTCGACTGTAACGTGTAGGACTCGACCCAACTTTATTAGGATTAAGGCCCGAAAGTCTGCAACCTAAATCAATACAAATTGGCGAGATGAGACCGCTTTCCGTGACACTTCCAAATCAACATCACGCCGATCAAAACAAGTAAAAACTGTTGATTTTTTCACAGTTGAAAAACAGGCAGAAAGCAATTGCATTGCATTGTTCCACGGCAGCCGCAATAAATCGTAACACTTACCGCGCTCGAAACTTACCTTGTAAATTAGTGAAGATTTCCCAAAGTTAACTCACGCCCCCTTGTTATGCCATTATGGGAAAATTTATCGCAGTTTGATGAGATTTTGCTTCACAGTAAAGCAAACCTGTAATGTCTTGCCATGATTGAAAGTTTAAAGTATCACATTACTTCGAAGCTGGAAAGTTTATCACAGCGCTCGCAACGTGACTGTATTCAACCTGTTTATTCTCAGCTATTTCATATTGTTTGGAAAGTTTCAAAGTTTGGAAAAAATGAGCAAATCTGAACATTTCACGAGCGATGAAATGCTGAATATTGATTCAATATGCAATAGATTCAACTGAAAGAAAAGCCTGTCATGTTTTTCAATCTGTATTTACAAATGTATTTTCTTGTTTAATTTGGAAGCATCTCGAAAGCGGGACTGCGAAACATGTAACTAAGTACTAGTATGCTAAATTTAATGTGTCGATTTCTCTTCAGTCCGATTTTTGTTTTGAATTTATTTGGGCATCCCTATACTTTAACTATAAATTACTCGATAACACATTTGATTTTCCGTATCGCAAGAATATCGCGTCCTACAGTAAGCTATCGTCTAAATCTTCACGTCCAAATGACTTTTACAATTTTACTGCCCTATTTGAAGCCATTCCAAGAACTAGAACATAAAACAAGATCGTATCAGAAGCCGATAAAATGGGAATAATTGTTCGACAAAAGCACGTAAGTTTATCCCATTAAATTGCTCAACTTACCAGCAAAGTCTGCGAATTATTACCAATTATTAGTTCTCACATTGGGGCTCTATTATGTTGAAAATTTAGGGCGAAATTTTTGAAATATTAACGCCCAAACTGGGATTTTTGCGTGCTTTTGCATAGGATAATATCACGAAGGAAAATGCAAATGTTTTCTTTTATTAAGCCGGATGAAGAAACGTAAACTTGCAATATCGGCTTCGAGACGAATTTCCCGGCAACTACTTTATATAACGACTGGTAGTCAAGTAGAACTAGTTACCCCACTGAATATATTGACGAAGTTGAGAAACTGCTTAAAACTTGGTCCGTTAGCTTAACAAAAAGCCCGAATCTACTGCCTTTCTTAAGAATGGAAACTAACTAAGAACATCCGAAGGAATGTATCAATAGCTACTCACACAAGGCTCTTACGACTTATTCTAATTTAAATCCCAATTTCAAAAACGGGAAGGGAATTTTGATTAAGTGCCATCCAAAGTTATTGTAAAAACGCAAATACTCAAATATAAAAAGAGTGAGGAAAATATTATTTTCCACCCTGCTCCAAACGCCCAAAACTCACCAGTTTTATTATTTCAACTGACTTTTTCCTGATGTTGCACAAGCACGAGCATTTTGCATCCTCAGAGACTAACCATTTTTCATGAAGTGGAGTTATTTGATTTGTGAAACTGGTTTGTCTTTAGGACACTGAAGACTTTGCTATGTTTTAAGCTTTTCTGGCAATTTTTAAGTTTGTACGTTTTTAAGTTCGACGATGTTTTTTTTCAATTTTGTGAACAACTGTGGCATATACCGACCGATTTCATTAGATATTTGCCCCATTAGGAAATGCACACGTTTTCTGGAAATGTGCCCCAAAAGTTTTCCGGCTAAAATTAGCAAGAAAAACACCGTCACATTTTTCAGACCCTTGAAACAAATTAACTGCATAATTAGTTAAATTTTGCGAGATTCCGAAGTGCCAAACTTTAAAATTTCTTTTCGGTCGACGAAGTTTCGGGCGATTTAAGGGAAAAGTTACTTACGGCCGCGGAAATTATTTTTCATATTTTACTTGGGAAATTGGAAACTCAACTCCTAACTCGGCGCATTTTTCGATAAGTTGTTATCTTTTTTCGGGGGTTTTTCAAGCATCAAAACAGAAACTTTTTCTGCTCGATTTCAATGATCGAAGTTTGCTTTTATTTTCCCACATCCAAGTCATTAATATTTTATAACCTTTACTGCTTGACAAGATATTGGCCGAAGAAGTTTTTGTTCCGAGTCGGGGTGGCTCATAATCAACCTTATCCGATATCAACGTTTTCACTTACGAATTATTAATGATAATATATTGTGGTCCGCTTTTATAACTTTCAGTGTAAAATGCTTTCGCTGCCTCATGACTATTTCATACAGCAAAAGAAAAATGTTGAATAAAATATAACACAAACTATTTTTAAAACTGTGTCATACAGAAACTCAGAAATGTAAAGTATATTCATAGTGAATATGAAATAATGATTCCTTCGGCAAAAGATTAGCTGATGTGAAGTCTTGGAATCGTTTTCAGGCAAAATATCCTAAGGGTGGAGAAAGGATTCAGTGAACAAATATAAAATTGCACGTTTCATCAAAAATCTTCCCACCGATGGATTAGTATTGAAACTTCAGAACTATTTTGTATATTTAATTTCGCTGATCTTTTCAGTCAGTTTAGGTAACTAAGTTATCCTTGCTAGCAATAAAACGTAATCAGAGAAGATAAAGAGGACCGCAGCCTAAAGAGAGTTTCCTTGCCGTTCTCGTTTTTGATATATTATAAAGGGGATTATTATGAGTTTCTCTTTTGTTACATTTTATCGAAAAGCGGCGAAAGAGCTTCAAGGAAAACATTATTTTCCACTAAATGACTTTCCGCCTACATAGTACTCAATATATTCAATTCTCCCGGCATCTGACAGAGAGGATTTCCATTGTGTTCTTAATCCGGCTCGGATTTCAATGTCTAGACTACTCGACGAAGTGTTGAATCGTTCTTCTGCGAATATAATTGATGCATTTGAATAATCGAAATGATCGGGGGAAATATTTTGATTTCATTGAAAATATGCATTCAGCTCCTATCTCTTCGGCGCCATTCTTTACAGGTTCAATATGCAATTTAGTTTAAAGCGCCTTTTTCAAATAAATAACACGCCAAAAGACTTAACCAAATTATTTAAACTCCATAAGCAAATGCGCTGATTCAGTTACACTCGTCCATACAATTGTACCCAATTTGGCAGTCTAAACAATTATCTGCCTAAGAAAATAAAAAAGCAATGTTGGGCCTGCATCAGTTACGTTTCGCTTGCAAAACTGCAACTAAAGATTTATTTGAATGCATACTTAGAAAAGTAAAGCACTTCGAGTTCAGGGAGACGCTGAGAAACTTATATTAAAGTTTTCTTGAAAGTTTTATTGGGTTTACTTTGGGCCCTCCTAGTGGCATACATTGGGGCTCGAAATAAAGAAATCCATTAATGAAATATACCATATTTGCATATGTTTATATTTAGAGACTTAAATGGATTGATTAATAAATCCATTTGTAGAAGGTTGAATGTTGTGTTGATACAGCGAAAGATTGCCGACACTCGTGCGCTTATTTGGGGCCATTTTAAAAAATCCCATCGACACAAATAAACATGTAAAAAAGCACCCTCCTTGAAAAATCCGAAACATTTTATTTACCTCGAGTAAATAACAAATACGGTTGCCGACACTTGAACAAATAAACCGAAAAGTTTCTAGCGGCATAATGAAGCTGCTGAAACAAACTGAAAAGCGGATTAGACAATAACAATACAAAATCCAACTTTTAGTTTTAATTTTTAAATTTGATTAACTGAAAGCGACGTTATTTGTTTTGTTGACCCTTTTGTTGATGAAGGGAAATTTAACAGCTGCTTCAGCTTGTATTCATTGCAACTTTTTCGGTCTTTGTCCAGCCGAATTGTTATCCAGAATTAATGAAAACGATGATTTTTTCGCAGTAGAAATTTTACAGAATGGGCATGTTTCAAGGAGGCAATGGGTTACAGCTGATTTATTCGGCATCTTATCTCACTTTGATTGAATCGTCAATCAATCCTGATGGCAAAAAGCCACCAAGGGAACTAAATGCAAGATAAAGATAAATAGAGTGAGTTTCCCTTTTTAGGGGTGAATTCCGTACTCAACCCTTTTTTGGGCTTGATTCTTTTGCGTGATTTATAGGGCTGGTTAGCTTGACAAAGCACAACTTAATTTTGTGTTACAAATGGAAATTTTAAAATTTAGACTAAGCTAGTTACGGTGAAAATCAGGAAGTTTCACACTGTATAGAGTTCAACAAATTTGTTACTTTTTTTCGTTTCATCTCTTAAAAACGCGCAATTGATTCTTCAACAATTTTTTTGCATTTACGATTGAGAAATACATCAATAAACCACTTTCATTGATTTTTTGTCCAAGGAACACTAACCGAAAAGAAATGATAAAATTTGATTAGGGCCATGCAGAAATGTACGTTTTGATCAACGTGCAATTTTCCAAAAATGTGCATGCTGCAACTCATAAAATGTTTTGGCTCTCGTCTGTGGCATTCCCGAAATTCGCAAGAATCCCCCAGACACCTAAAAGGTGGAACTTTAACCGTAAACCAAACACTCAGTTGTTTATGGTTCGCAGCGTAATTTTGGTCAACCCAGCCCGTCTCAGCCGTTAACTTCAAGACAAATTGGGGAGAGTCAGAAGATCTATTACTTTTCTGTAGTGGCCCTGTATTTAACAGCGAGGGGTCGGCATACAAGAGGCGAATAAAAAATATCGCAGTTTTTCAAACCGGGAAACCTTGGTGAAGCATCCAGCTTGTATGTAAAATGAATCAAAATCCTCACAACAAATTCAAATCATCTGCACTCACTTCCAACAAATAAAGTTATGAAAACAAGAAGAAGTTTCTAGAAAATTTCTTGTTCTATCCGATCAAATAGATGTGAATTTTCGCAAATGAGCCGCAACTTTTCACTGTGAAATTAAGGAAAAACTCCCTTTCTTCTTCTGGCTGCCCGGAAATAAATTGACTGTATAATTAATTGAATTCCATGGAATCGTTAGTGCCCACCAGAACTTTCACATTTAAATTCGCTCGGTAAATTTTGGCGACATTTTTACGGAAAATTCCCCAACTTCTAGCCGCATTTTCTAATTTAAAACCAGACGTTGAAAAATGTACTCATGCTTTCAAGTGATTGGCCGATGATACTAAATACAATATTTCTAGATAAATGTATATGGACATTTGGACATTAAGTTTTTGGAATCTGTAAGCGGAGCGCTAAAATAATCAGCAACCAAAAGCGCCTCAAGCTTTTCGAGGAACTTAAACGAACCAAAAATGTACAGTTTTCAGTGTCCTAAACGCGATGCCGTCAAACATTTAACTAGCTTTGGATTGATGAATCGAGGGTGGAAAAACGATTCAAAATTAATAAATAATCGCTTTCACACTGCAGAAAAAGCCAGCGACAAAAACAGCGTAAAAGGGTCCGGTTCCGCTAAGACGCCAAACAGTCAAGAGGGCTTACATGAACACTCGTTTGTTTTTCGCGCTATTTATCATGGTCACTTGATCAAGAAGTGGCCGTTGTTAAAGCTCGACTGAACAAAAACTCAGATTATGTTTTGCCACCGTCGAAATGGCTTTTCTAAATAAATATGACATAAACTCTTATGTCCTGATGGCGATTTGCCAGAAACCGCACGTTTTTCAACGCCAATAAAAACTTCAGTGTTTAATAATTCCTATCGTCTAGCGCCTCAAGTCATTTAAAAAGAGCCATTGAAAGTGATCTTCAAGATTGCTACCGGCCTGATCTGGTGCGATCGACGGAATTTTTGCTCCTCAAAATCAAACTTCTTAAAAACGAATTAAACTTTAAACCGTTGCTTGATACATCTGCCTGAGATATAAAATTGACACTTTTCTCTTAGTTTTACGACACTTCTTCCCACTGCAACTGTACGAGTTACTTTATATCTTCCAAGTTATTTCAGCAGCAACGTCGCGAACTTTCCCAAAAACTTTTTTACGGCAAATGATGTCAGACGTTTCAACTTGTTAAAAAACTTGTTTGTGCGCTTCCATCCCGTCCGCAATAATGTTGCTAACCGGAATGTGAAACAGATTTTCAAACCGTGTTATTATCATTACCTTTAGCTGAAAACGAATGGGAAATCGTCAGTTTTCAGCAAAAATGAATTTATGTATACTAGAACAATAGTTTTCAAATATCGTTGTAAGCCTTCGAAAAATCATTAAATGCGACAGAAACGCTTTTGCATCGCCGGAGAAAATGAGAAATCACAAATTAATTAACTATAGATAACGAAAAAAGGGATTGCAAGTAATGGAACAAAAGTGTGAAGCAAATTTACGGCCCGTTTCGCCTATTGTTTCTAAAAACCGGTTCAACAATGCGGCCGATAAATAACCGTCCCAATTTCAATAAACATACATCATAATATCTGGCCGTAGATCACGAAAAAGGTTTTCTTTCATTTAAATATCCGTTCATATCCGGCGAAAATTGGATTATTGTTTGCCGAAACCCTTTTCGATATGGGACGCTCTATTTCGTCAATAAATCTTACCGGATAATTAAAAATAACATCGCAGAAAGTTCGTTCGTTGCGAGCGTTTCCTTTATCATTTATTTTGGAGCCATTATAAGACTATGTGTATGGAAGAATATGGTATCTGGAGATGACGGCTATAGATCGTGGCTAGTTTTGTCGAAACAGGCCGGGAATTTCATCGAAACAACGAATTTCCTCCAAAGCAACAAGATTCATGTTTGATTAACAAGACACCTTTAAACCGTCACAAACATTGCAATTTAACAAAACTTCACCTGATGAGACTTTGCGCTTTTGAAATTCAGCGCTGAATCCAATTTACCGTTCGACCTGCCTTGCATCGCGCCTGGGGATGGTTTCAACAGAAGTAGGCAAAACTATCATTTTCTAGGAGTATACATTTCAAAATTCGGCCATATTTAGATCAAGTTTTCTCTAAAATCCTTTAAAAAATTTCATTTACCGACAGCTTCAAGTGCAGTTCATCCGAAAATTGCAAGACGAGTGGGATAAAATGAATAAAATTTTCAAGAAAATGTTAAAAAGTCTCTGGCCTATTGGAAAGAGCCTCCATCGTAGGTGGGCAAACAGAATACAAAGCCGGCGAATGTTCCTTATCTTCGGTATGACAGACGAGTGGATGAGCCCTGTGCTTCAACAGTCACTCGGGTTGAGAGATGTTTATTCTTCTCATAGAAAATTGCTTAATAGATGGATGATGATTACGTATCGACATAAACGGATTTTTGCCCATTTCCTACACCGAACGAGCATTCGTCCAGTTTATTATCGAATAAAATCCATTTGGGATACACAAATTAATAGCAACTTTTGCCGTTTGGGCACGGTAAGAAACTTTTTCAGTCAACATGTTTATGGTGCACTTAATGCTGGGTTTCCCTCTCACAAAGTCAATAATGATGGTGGTTTAACGAGCAAATATTTTATTATTATGGCTCATTCTATTCCACATGGTGGATTCATTAGGAACGTTCAGGGCCTTGGCTTAAAACTGCCGATTTATACCAGCTAGTTTGAAATCAATAAATTTCCTTGAGACAACCCTTATGATTATGCAATGTTCCCTCCTTTCGGATCCAATTTTTCTGTCGCTTGCGATAAAAATTTACGTCTCGTTTGCCGTAAACGATATTAATAAAGCAAAAAACACTCCCGCAGTGCCTAAATCGTTACGATAAAAACAACACGACGAATTCTCGGAGGAAGTGTCTGCCTGTATTAGATTTTGTATATTTTTCGGGTATTTAGGCAAAGTGCTCCCATCGGGATAATTCCAAAATATATTTTACACATATATTGTCCCGGGTCTGAGTATCTTCAGAGTTTATAAGACGCGAGCACGGGAACGTGATTTATAACAGGCCAGAATCTCCACAAGATTTATTAATTTTAAAAGGACCACTAGGGAGATATATGTGGGTCGAGGACTTTCTTGAGGGTTTTGCGCGCCCATACGATAACAGAGATGTTTGATAACCAGGCATTTAAAATATTTGTGAATTTTCGGTTTTTCGCTTTTTAACATCCTTCATATACACGCGATGTTTTTTCCTTTATTCATGGGGAATGGCCTCTTTTTTGTAATGATTCAAGAATAAGTTGGACGAAAGGAAAGATTTATCGCCGCTAAAATAGACGTGAATCTGATACGATTAACTCCTTCCCACTAAGCTTTATTATTATAGTGTTCAATTAATTATCACTGGAAATAAATAATTTAGAACCTGAAGAATCTTGAAATTGTAGCGTTTGGAGTCTCAAGAGCGGACAGATTTATTTCTTCGTTTTTAGATTTCTTTAACATTGACTGTCTAATAAAAATATATTGAAGACCAAAGTGAAAGACCATTAAAATTGCGGTCGCACTTAAGTATTATTTTTCAATTGCCGCTTGAAATAATCAAGTTGGGAGCCAGTGCGGAGCAAAATTAATTTGTTTACTTTAAGCTGTTTTCCAGCGGTCTTTAATCTGCGATATCTTCTTTATAATGGACTCCATTGAGCTCAAAACATAGTCATGTGAATTTTAATTTTTTTATCGTAATTTTTATAAGGGCTGGAGGTCAATTTCAAATGTCTCAAAACACTCCGACATCTGCTTCTTGTTTACAGAAAAGAAGCGATAAATACAACGAGCTGATGGAAAGAACGCTATAAGCTTTAGATGCGAAACACTCGGCACCTTTTCGCCTATTTTAAGTGATCTTTGATCAGTCAGGATCTTTAACCGACGATATTTTCTTATTAATATAAACAAAAGACTTTCTATGTGTATATTGGAAAACTTTATAGGTGGAAAACAAGCTGTTGAGCTGAAAAACCACGTAAGCAAAATTTTAATTTTTGACCAAAAATTGTATAAGATATTGGTGTGAATTTTTGGCAAAAATATCAAATCTCCCAAAACAATCCGCAAAATCTGCTTCTATTTCCTCAAAATAAAGCGATAAATGCAACGGGCTTTTTGAAAAACACGCTAGAAGCTTTAGATTCGAAATAATCGAAATTTTTGGCAAATTTTAAGCGATTTTTAAGTAGTCACAATCTTTAACAGTCGATATCTATCTTACTATAGACGAAAATAGTTTAGATCTATATTAGCAATTTTCTTAGGTCAGAAACAATCTATTGAGCTGAAAAAACGTACAAGCAAAACTTGTGTTGTTGACCAAAAGTTTCAAAGGGATGGAAGTGGATTTTTCTCTCAAATCACCCCCAAATCTGAAGTATTTTCTCAAAAAGAAGAGAAAAATACAACGAGCTTATCGAAAAATACATTAGAAGTTTTAGTTTCGAAATAATCGTCAGTTTTATAACATTTTAAGGAATTTTTGATTTTTACCGAAAATTTTATGATGTGTGGACACAGACACTTTATTTATGCATATTGGGAACGTTCTATAGTTCGAAATCCATTGAGCGCAAAAAGCATGCAAGTAAAATTTTGGATTTTGACCGGAAATTTTAGAAGATATTTTTCCAAAAAATATCAAAACTCTCAAAACGCCTTGAATTCGATCTCAATTTCATCACAAACATATGAGGAATACAACAAGCTGATTAAAAACAACTTTGAAGATTTAGTTTTAAAATAATCGTTATTTTTGGTTTATTTTAAGTGATTTCAGAGCGGCTGTAATTTTTAATCAACGATATCTTCCTTACTATAGACCGAAACATTTACATCTGTACATTGGAAAACTTCTTAGGGCAAAAACAATTTTTGCCATCATTTTCATCAAAACGTAAAGAAGCATTCAACGAGCATTTGAAAAACACGCTGGAAGCTTTAGATTCTACATAATCGACATGTTTGACCTATTTTACCTCAGCGATTTTTGATCCATCACGATCTTTAACCGACGATAATTTCTTTATTGTATACCTGAATACTTCCGCGATGTGTATTAGCTACAGTAGGAAAGTTCTTAAGTCGAAAATACTTGATGGACACAAAAGCACAACGCAAGCAAAATGAAGATTTTTTGCCGAACATTTCAATAGAGGAATCAATTTTTTGAAAACAAAATTCTTTTATAATAAGGAAGCAGGAATTACATCACGCACAACGAAAAAATACGATAAAAACTACAGATAAACCGGAACAACCTGTTAACCATGAAAAACGCAAACATTTTTGATACAGAGAGCATTTTTGTTTTTATTTTGAAAGCATCTACCTGCAGCTCAAAAGCCACCGCATTCAACTATTGCAAAAATTATTATCGTCTCCATATTCCTGCCGTCAACCTGTTCAATTTTTAATATCCCATCTTCGACTAGAGCCGTTTCAGTTACGGCTAAATGAACCAGAAAGAAGTAAAACAATTTTCGTGAAATAAGCAACCGATCTTTCCTCTCAACAGCAACTAACTTTAATGCATACCAACTAGTCCGTTAGTGGGAGCATTCGAATCTTTACATTGTCTGGATGGGAAAATGCACGATAGTTCCATAACTTTGCCTTTCCCTTTGTTGAAGTTTTGCTACTGCAGTAAGATCTGCGTTCCCTAATTTCGAAACTCGTAAACAAAAGCACGAAGACAAACGCGAATATACCATTTTAGTGCGGGGGGTTTTCAAAAAAGTTTTTATTAAGTTGTCGGCGGATGATGCTCTTTATACCGAACTCTTCTGACATGTTGCTCAACTCGATTATAATTTTACTAGCTTTTTCAGTAAGTTTTCAAATGTGCAACTTACCATATACTTAGTTGCTGCATTTGCCTTCAAAGTACTTCTGAAAATGTTAAAAAATTTTATGGAATTAGCAAGTAATTTAGTGTGTATTTGAGATGAAGGCCAAAATGTGTTCGAAGCGAGAGCAGAATTAACTGAGTCTAGGGCAAAAAACATGATCGCTTACTAATTGTTCTTTCTCTCTACTGAGAAGCTTAGAATCAAGTTGCCTGTAATATCATCACTTTGGGCAATTTAAATTTTCAAGTCGTCCCCATCGAATACAAAACAAACTACCGACAAGCGAGCCAACGACGAGCGTTTTGTAAATTTGCTTTTTTAACATTTCAGAGCGTCCCTGGGCCATTCCATCTCACTAAGGGAATCCTTAATGCTCTGCGTCTTAACCGGAGACCTTAAATCGCATCCAAGGGATGTATCGCTAGGTTTGTGTCGTCTGCATGCAGACTGAATAAGAAATGAGGACCCACAAAGGCGCCTAAAAGACACTAACTCTGTTCAATGAGAAAGAATTATCAATCCCTGTTAAACATTTGAATGGAAACATCAGACATTACAGCAAAAAATCTGTCTGAAAATGTCCATTTATTATTTGAGAATCCCGCTGTCCATAGGGATACAGCGTGCGGGGCATTTTCCATAACAAATCACAGGTAAATTTATTTCGGCGAAGAAGGACCGAGACAGGAGTCAGAATAATGCCCATCCAGAACAAAGAAAATTACATTTTCGTATTTCGACGGCGGAGAATTTGACAAATCGAATTTGTGTCCTGCCCAACTTGGAGGATGTCGCTTTTCGGAACGTTATTAAAACGGCCTTCTGTTAAGTGGCACGTTTCAACCTCAAAAGTCCCAAAATAGGTGCTAAGTGTTTTTTTCTCTCTATGTAAGGCGAAATGGGACTGCAACAACATTAAAAAATAGTTTCATTTATATGTTTTATCCAGCAATTTCAGAGGCGGGAACTTTTGCATTCCTAATTTGATAATCATGCAACCGCTTCTAAGTTATGTCAATTAGCGCCATGTTTATTAAATTTTAGTTACCAGATGATGGAAATTTAAGTACTTCTGGCTCGTATATTGCGCAAAAAATCGGTTTTATTGCACCTGAACTGACACTAATATAATTTACGCTAAATTGGAGATTTGGTCTGGACCCTGATGACTGGAAATTGAGCGACGTTATTAATGAATAAGAACCGACTTTAAAGAAGGAAATATTTGTGTGCCACCATCCGGAATGGATGCCCTTTCGCGTGCCAACAGGAAAAATAAAATAAAATATCCAGAAATGCAAATGAGGGAATATATTATATTGCTCGCACTGTTAGCCATGTAACGAATATTTTTATGGTTTCCCAATGCATAAGCGCCTTATTCTGTGTAAAGTATATCATTATTATTTCGTTGCTGATTACTAACGAGCCATTTATGGTAATTGCATGAAAAACAGTGTTTACACATTCCATTTCGTTTCTAGTAAAATATGCTTGGACAATTTCAAGAATTTTCATTTACATTGTGTTTCAGCTATCCGATCC
The DNA here is from genome assembly GCF_020466585.1 of Dendroctonus ponderosae. Taxonomy (NCBI): domain Eukaryota; kingdom Metazoa; phylum Arthropoda; class Insecta; order Coleoptera; family Curculionidae; genus Dendroctonus; species Dendroctonus ponderosae. The sequence goes on from NW_026018611.1 coordinate 4,013,753, forward strand.
GAATTCGTGAGCTCTGATAAAATGTGTTAGTGAATAATGCGAAATTGGAATACATTTTGCAAAAGCTAATGGAAAAGGCACGGTTTTAACACGAAAATATTCGCACTAGAGGACTTTTTCTTTGGTGGAATTCAAAAATGATAGCTCGAAGATTTTTCAACACAACTCGTTTGTTTGGATTTTGTTTGTTCAAAACATTCTCGATGACAAAGGCGGAATAATCCGACGACTAAACTGAAGGAAAAATTAGCAATGAGGGCTGGAAAATGCACAAAAAATCCTACGCGCAAATCTTCCGGACTAAACGAAAGTAAGTAACTTAGCAAAACCTGCGAAACTGTTCCAAAAATGGCCTAAAAATAAGACTTTGCTGCTTTAAAATTAGAAGCAAATTTCCATTCTATACAAGTCCTCAAAGCTCTTGACGTATTAGACTTGCCTCAAGACTATCCTTCTCTTAAATCACCGCAGGTGCAGAAACGGATGAAGAAATGAAGAAAAACTAGACTATTCGTGACTATTTTATTAAATTTTAAAAAAATTAAAATAAAATTAACAGTTGCATCGGAGTGCTGGTTTAAACTCAATAGAAGATAATAAAAATATATCCGATGATAACTTCGAATGATTCTGGCAAAATTTTCTTTGGGCAAGTTTAGCAACTGGCTCAATCGACACACAAATCAACAATACCGGGCACTATCTCTTGAGGGAACACATTCGATTTGGCATAGTGAAACGGCCTAAGTTTCTAGTTAAATAGCATTAGTTGGGACCGCATTGAACTGCGAGCCACCTGAACTTCCGCGTTTGTCCGGAAGCTCGTTCCAAGTTCGATATGTTCCCTGCAAGTTACTGTGGAGGATGTGCCAGTAAATTTCCAAGAGATACTGCAAGACCATTATCCATGAGGTTTCCGGATTAATGGAATTTTGCTGAGCATTATGGAATATGATAATGTGGAAAATGGACCCAAATTGAAGAATCTCAACAGCGTAAGAAAGGTTCTAGAAAAATTTACTAATAAGAGGTAGGTTCTTCCTGATAACAAGGTAAAAAGGCATTTAGAAAAGCGGCATTGACAAGAGAGGAGAATTCAATATTCACAGTCGCCTGAACAGTATTGATGGGGTGAAGCAGAAAAATAACTGTGAAATGAGGCAAATAGATCAGGATTTCAAAAAAAGCATCAATTGAATGAAGTTTCTACGAATAAAATGCAAATGCGGCTGATCTGAATTATTTCTAACGACTCAAGCGACCTCGTCAAGAAAACCAGATTAAAACCTATTGAATCTCCATCAGTCCATCAGTTAAGCTGAACAAGATAATCGTCAATTATTTGTTGAAACTATTGCGAAAACTTAGAGGAAATTACTCTGATATTATTAAGTTTTCGTCGTCCATTCTCTTCAGCCTTTGAAGTTTTGCAACAGAGGGTAAAAATGCTCTAAAGACGGTGAAAATGAACATAAAAGCAAACCTTCTTGTACCAATCGTTTACAAAACTGACCACCCAAACATCGCGGCTCAACCACTAAAAACATCATCAAACATTTGCTTGTTTTGGTTTAGAGTCCATTTCCAGCTAAATGATTCACCCGGCAAGTGATAGTTTAAAGTTTATAACAGTCGTAAAAATAGCCGTGATGCTAATCTGAAATATAACATTTGAACCTTGACAACATTCACAAAATTCCGTTGTAACATTAAACTGTAGGGTAACACGGAAGCTCAATTTGGTAGCAAGCGGGGCCAAGTAATGCTATTTATCTGAAAGTTACTCCGCGTTATAGTTTCGCTCTTCCGTGATATATACGAGGAAGATCTATGGGGACGTTATGTGGCAGGGCCTGAAAATTTCGGGATGTGTGTGGCAAACGATTACATAAATGTATAAATAGGTTCAATTCAGAGGGAATTTTATTTTTGTCGTTGGGGGACGTTTGGTTGATTAGAGGCGTCTCTAATGCGACAAAATCATGCAAAGTAACAATTTTGCTAAATATTGCAAAATCTATTTCAATTGCGTAATATATTAGAGTTGTTTGAAATGATCTGGCAATAGGTTTGATGGAACACTGAGCTTTGCAAATGAGAAGCAAGCAATTCGCGGCGGTTGCTGTCTTAGGGCACAAGATGGAAAAAACCAAGAAGAAAATATATTTTGTTAGAAAAATGTTAGCCAACAGCAGTTGAATATTCCAGAAGCACAAGCCAAGAGATGAAGAAGAAGAAACCAGAAGTTCATTAAACCTTAGCTTAATAGAACAYCRTTTYATCCTTCAATTTTTAGGAATCCTTTTATCAAATCTATTATTTTTGCAGATTTCTGAAACACTCCTAATCAATTACCTCCAAAACTCACATGAACACAMCATTTTTTCTGTTGGTGGATTGTCAGTATTGCCGCTATTGGGTGGCCACCAAAGTCACCAGATCTAAAACCTTTAGAGTATTTCGTAAATTATTCGGCATCAAATACGTAAAAATGGATTTGTGAGCAATTTCCTGCGTACTTTATCATCTACACTAAAAATATAGATACTTTCAAAGCATCACAATGGCGCTGATTGTTGTTGAGGACCATTAACTCCAAATAAAATAAATTTCCCAATTCTCCAATGCAAAATAAATCTCCGTTTGAATTGCCTTGTTCGTAGTTGAGCGATTTTTATTTATACCAAAATACACAAACGTCGCCAGATTTCTAATTTGAAACCCTTGAACGAATCAAGAGTTTTCTTCCGGCTCGACTTTAATTAAAAGGCAGGTAAAATGGAAGCATTGTCACACAAATCTACCTTTTCCTTATTAAAACCTTTGTCTGTTTGTCTCGTTTTTTCCCTCAATGGGCCATGAGGTACGGCAAGAGTCATCGGGATAATTAAACGGCCAAAATCCTTAATCCTAAAACCAATTTACGCAGCCATCTAATTTCGTAAACAGATCCGCTTATACAAATATTTTTTAATTGAAAAAATCTACAGTTCGGCATGTTTACAGTATAAAACTATTTTTTCTGATTCATCCACAAATCCGATCAGTTTTTCAATAAATGTCTCTGTTAGTTTAACGTGTCTTTTCCTTCCTTGTTTAACTTTTCCTTCTGCTTCACTAGACTTTTCAATAATTAAATTAATTAAATTGAAGTTAATTAACCATTCATTTAATTGAAATCATCCATAATACACAGTTAATATTTGTCGGCACATAAGCACAAAAACAAAAACTTTCACACACAATTTGTATTTGTTATTTTTAAGTTGAACTTTTAAGGGTTGTGACCCATAAAATTGCAAAAAAATCGGTATCGACAAACATCCGATACTAATTTACTACTCAATTGTGCAAACGACGCTGCACTATATGCAGCTCAACTTTCGCTGAAATCACGGCTTTGCCTTACCCGGGCAAGGGGGAAGCGGAGTGTGGCGCGGGTGTCCGAACAGGCGCATAGAGCACAATGGTGCTCTATTTTGCGCGGCTCGCACTTACAAATATTAACCTAAACATACAAATATTTTAATAAAATTCCACTACTATTTTTGGAGCCGCTGTGAATCATCAATACGCGCAATTGTATTGAATAACAATTATTTTAGAGACCACTTAAATACATCGAGCTGATAAACGTCTTTATCTTCTTATCATAAAACATTTAATCTTCCAACTAAGTAAAGTTGCCAGTCTGCGACTGCTGGCTCTTTTCATAAATCGGCACTTTAAAAACAAAAACCTTGTGAAATATTTGTATGCAACAACTGCAAGTGACTGTGAACAGTGTGAGTTCTACAGTAAAACGTTTTGCAGTCCTATTAAGTGGAACACCCATGATTTTATAGGCATTTAACTTTGAGCGTCGACTCTTATGGGGCAGTAAAATGCATGTGACGATTTTTAGGAGCTGATAAACCCGACTGTATGGGCCAAACCCCACAATCCGTTTGCTGCTGTTTTCAGATCCTTTGCAGATTTTTATTGATTTCTTGAGGTTTCCGCATCGAAAGTTTTGCGGAGAAGTTATGGACGCATTACGTACCTACACATTGGGTGTCGGTTTTCTTCTGGAGCCGTTAATGATTTTTTTCTGCATAAAATGCTTCATTAATTCAATGTTTTAATAAAAGCGTTCGTTCCTCATTTTATTACGGATGCAACCACAATTTCGCGGCTTATCTTCTTCTCGGATTTATGAATATAAATTAACGAATCTCTACCTAAATATTCAGCAAAAATATTAAATTCGCTGGCTCGAGTATTAACGCACATTACTCTTCATATAGTACTAATTTTCTAGGGCAAAACGCAGGAGAAATATCCAATTATCCCGGGCGCAGATATAACCTTAAAAGCAAATTCAGTAAGCCATGTTTAATTCAACGTCTTCAAAATGATGTTATCTACTTAAAAGTGAAAAGGGTCAGCGGTTTAAGATGTGAAACATCTACGGATTATTTTTCAACAGTTTCAGCTCGTTGTGCTAGTTTATCGTCAATGTGCCTGCTTTATTAATAATCTTTCATTAAAATAATAGCTTAATAAAATTTTTCTCTTTATAATTTTTGGGGGCTGAACGAAGTACTTTCTAACTGTGTTTGAGAGGCCATCAACTCCAGCAGTTAATAACGCCAAAGGAAAAATATAAATTATTTAAATTATACAAATCAATACAGTTTTTTGTTGTACATGCTTAACTGGCATGAAAATAATGGACTCCCTGAAAAAGTGGCAATTAAGTGATTGCTAGTAAGTTGCCTTTTTTATAGGGAAATATAATTTTAATTCACGTTTTTAAGGCCCAATTACGTAATTGGCGGCCGTCTGAATTTACTGTGTCGCTTTGTCTTTTACAAACGTTATCGATATCACCATCTAACCAAAAATGGGGCTAGAAGTTGGAAAACGCCCGAACATACAGAAGGGTGTTCGGGATGTCGTTCACTTATTGTTGGTTTATTAAAAGCACATAATTTCTTTGAGTAAAAGTGGTATTAACTCGAGGTTGAAGTGGATCAAAGTGTTTGCCTCTAAGGTGGTTTTTTCGCTCTCCGAATCTTGATTCACCTGCTGTTTTCCACTTCAGTGCTGCCTTTTCCTTCGTAAAATTATATTTGCACTAACAATTGAAAAATTGTAAACTGAAAATAACAGTGATTTGTTGGAACGATGCTTTGGAAATTATAGAAAAAACCGTAATCCTACAACAACCCCTGGAAGTTGCAGTTTGCTTCTTGCCCAAAATTGTAGGAACTTTTATTAGAAGCAGAATGGCGCGCCTTTAATGAGGTTCTTAAAGTTTGAAGCATTTTAAAGTGATTTTGGTGATATTTTAGCTCCAAAGGTATGAAAAACTTTCTGGGCAAATTAATACCTGAATACAGGGTTTTATCGAAAGATGGTCTTTTGGATTCGAGGTTTAAGAGGCAAATTTTTTCTGAAATTTCGTCGTACGAATGTGCAAAATCTGGATTAATTTTGAGCGATAAACGTGATTAACACGATTTTTGCGCAATTTTTTTGTGTGAGCCAAACGTAAATGTTTAGAAGAACCGAAGAGATAATGTGAACTGTGATGACCAGAAGAATCGAAGTAATAATTTTGTTATTATTAATTTATGGTTTATTAGCTTTTATGCAAAAAAATCAATAAACAATAGGACTGAAATATACAGGGTGTGCCGTAAGCACTTGATCAAAAAGGTAGTTGTACAATCTTTGGCCCAAAAAAGCCGAGATAACTCAAGTTTTATTAAGAAAAAATGTCTGGCTTCTTAGCTATTGGTGGTCAGAATTCGGTAGAAAAACACGTTTCTATAAAAAAAACTGATTGAAAGTCTGAAATTGTTAAATAGCAAAAAAGCGTAAATACTTTTTGGGCAAAGAGAATGATTGAAGCACAAGTTTACAAAGAGCACAAAAATATCTGCAAAAATTAGCGCATCAACTCAAAAAAATGCGTTGATTCCAGCATCTAAATAAAAAAATCTGGTAGTTTTTGCGCCAAGATACTCAAGAATTTACCATTGGCCCAAAGTGGATTAACTCGGTTGCTTCATGAAAATGCGAGACGTTCCAGTCTTTTTCAGAAATTGTATCCATTGCTAAAGTGTAATTCGTAAATAAAACTTTATCCCTCGGTCTGTTTGGCGTCCCGCAAGGAAAAAAGTCATGCGATTTGCGATATGCGGATGACATCGCCATTGCTGTGCAAAGCAAGTCTGAAAACACTTTATCATCAACATTATCGTCATTATTCAAGAAGTGACCATCAAAGAAGAACGAATGAATGCATGAAGAAAACACCCAACTTCTTATACAAAAAGGTTTTCCATGATTTCTGGAATATAAATGAATGCATGATCCATATAGTGTTTTGAATGGATTCCTTTAACAGTGGGTGGCCAAATAAATGATATTTCCTGGACAAACTGGATATATTTATGCATGGGTAAGTTTTTCGTTCCATTGTGGCAGCCGTTTTCCGCCAAAAGCCACTAAACTAAAAACTCCTAGCGTTCCGGCCATTATTAACGCATCGACGAGCAACGAAGTCAACGCGCAATGCAGAAATACCGCACCAGTCAAATAAAAGAAACCAAAACCCAATAAGGTCCGAAATTGATTTTGTTCGGTGGGATGAACCGGAAAAAGAAATTGCCTGTATATAAAACAAATCAAAGTGTAAATCCGGGGGAAAAATTCGAACGTGGCAAATTCAATATTTTATTGCCGACTTGACCGCTGCAAATCCGCCAGTATTCATTTAGCAAATTTGATTGTTTCGCGAGAAATTATTCGATAACAACCTAATACCATTCGAAAAACGACTCCGCTCCGAGCTAATTTCAGCTTTGCCGTTTTATCACTTTTCCGTTCGTGTTAAGTGCAATCTGGAATTTTGGGCGCTAATTCTGAGCTTAATGGTCCCGAAAATACTATCACTTTTAAATCCATTTGCTTCGAGAAGCTGGCCCTGACCAATTGTAAGCCTGGATTAAAATTGGTAAAGAAAATGGGGTCACGCGTTAGAAATAGCACTCAAGAAAGGTTTGCTCCTGGATTTTTTCGATTAGTTTTAACTCCAATTATGGGGAAAATTACCTTCGTCGTGGAAATGACAAAGAGAAGCTCTTCAACTGAAAATCAGATCAATATGGAAATACCAGCCAAACAACAAGAAAGGAGGCAACAAGAAATAGAGATTCTAATTGCTGCTCGTTGAACACATCAAGTAATCTGATGATTTTTACCATAAAAAAAGCTATAAAATTCAAACTGCTCAAAATGCGTCTGGTTCTATACAAAAAGTTTCATGAGTTCTCCAACAAGGAAAGCTTAAAACAACGAGCTATTGAATGAGAACAAAACCGGATGATCTGAAGACTTCAAGTTTTCAAAGAAATTGAACAAGAGGAAGGGACAACAACGAAGAGTTCAGGGCAAAGAAGTAAAATCACGGGGCAACTACTGGCCTTATTGTTGAAAAAATGAGAAATGTTGACGAAAGCAAAAATGTTTTCCTTTTTTTGTAGTCTCCTTATGCTTATACAAGATGATAAGTAGTAAATTGAAGACTTCCCTCGACAGTTTTCTACTTGTCCAAAGCGGCAGAGGTTTGGCGGCACAAAACGCTCCTAACCCATCTGCCTTTTATGAAAAGGTGTCGGTATTATTAATAAATTAAACAAACTATCTGCCTTTCCACCCCACACGATTCAAAGTAACGGAGATGAATGATAAACCGCCTTAAACCATTCAGAGAAAGTTGATGCCAAGATCCGAAAATTCAGACCTTCTATAGGCTACTGCCGCATTTATCGTTCTAAAGTAAACCGAATAGAGTAACGTTATCTCATTCTTACAGAACTATTCTAATGGCAAGATAAGTTGGAGACCGTCGTTCAAATAGATGGCACTAACTATCACATTAATCAACTGGTTGACAGGATCATCTTTCAATATCCGCACAGGGACACAAATCAACCAGCAGCTAACCCGGGGATCTTTGTCATTATCTGCCGATCGGAACCAGCAATTTACATAAAGGACTATAAAAAATTACCTATCTATTATGTTGCCAAGTCATAAAGTAACTGTCGTCGGGCCCGAAAGTTTCCATGTAATAATAGAGCGCCGAAGACAGTAATGAAGTATTTGGGTTGTCGAAGTTATTATTCGCCTAGACAATTTATGAAATGTTTTATTCCTTGAAGACTGCAACAAAAAATCCGCATTCATTTTATTACAAATAAATCGCCAAAGTTTTCCACAGCAAAGATTAAATCAAGGAATCAATTGAAAGAGGAACTTTAGTCGCGTGGTATCCGCATTGTAATCAATCATGCAAACCACTCAAGTAAAGCAAAACAGTAGAACAATTTACCGAAGCGCGCTGCAGCTGAATTATTATTTAATTCTGACCGCACGATCGAGCTCTATGCGCTCTTTCAAACGCCCGCGCCACACTCCGCTTCCCCCTGGTCTTGCTGAAGCAAAGCCGTGATTTAAGCACACATTTCGCTGCATTTAGTCCAGCGCCACCGCACTATTGAGTAGTAGAGTAGTATCGCGTGTTTATTCGTAAAGGTTAAGCAGCTTTCTAACTCAACGTGACCAGATATGATCCTGTGGTCAAACGGCTATTGTGTAGTAAATGTATAAGTAATTATGCAACATATTTTTGCTCTGCAGTAACTTGAACTTTCCCTGTTTGATTTAATTTTCGACTTTTGTTGAAATGTCGAAGAATAATGGTTGCATCCACTTTCCAAATCCATCGTATTCAAATAGTGCAAAACAAGTTCTTTATCCTGGCAGCAAACGTGCTCGAATTTGTCTAAAACACAGCAGGTGTTGTAATATGTTTTAACTGATTGAAAATGTAAATGCTAGAAAACTCGCACGCCACCTGAAACTTTCGCTCTCCATATGCTATGTCTTAAATCTGTTAGTTTAGCAAACTGCCAGAAGTTCTACGACATAATACTGAATGCGAAAAGAAGATAAGCAAATAAATTTTGAAGTGTGCCCGTCCGACCTAAGTAGACCCTTTAGGGCCAAGCAACTTCTATAATAAAACAATATAATCTGATTAAACGGAGATTAGAACCGAAACTTTTTTAATTCAACTTTGTTAAAGAGGCTTTAGAAGCAATTTCAGCGTCCGTTCAGCTGTTTACAAGGCTTTCGTCGGTTGAAGAGAGATAACGTGATTAAGACTGGATATTAAAATTATTATTTTTGATTACCTGATCTATTTTACTCATCTGATATTCATTACAACCACGCAAAAGTAAATGCTCAGAATACAGAGGACTGAGGTTTCGAAGTAATTAAAAATACATACTGGAACTAAGCGGTAGAAGCAAGCAGTGAAAAACAACAGAGAGTAAAACAGTGTATATCCGAAGAATGGCACACCTTGGGATAATGCTATGATTAGATATGCGGATGATATAGTGGTTGTAGCAAACGCAATCCAACGTCTACACCAGTGTACATTCAAGTGTTTTTAAAAATGTTTTCAATGTTTCCGCATGCCTTTCGTATTAGATTAATAGTGAAATGGATAACACCAAGACGTTGTGGCACATCTGAATAACATGATAGCGATTCACAGCCGGTTCCATTATTATGGTTACATAATTATCCCATCGGAAACTCTACATTCGCAGGGTTATGTGGGGGGATGAGGGCCTGATGTATGCTACAAAATAGACGGAGCCTGTTTATTCGTATTCAGCACAGCACGCGTTAATATATTATATCTCTGAAGGGAGTTAAATTGAAGCTATCTAATAAAATACGTGTATTAAGGCAAAGTTCTCCTCTCTTATATAGAGTGATCCCATTCAAGATGGCACACGTAATTTGAATTATTCAAGGGTGCAACTAGTGTGCCACGAAGTTCCGATCGTTGCCCGCTTTTCATGTTGATTTCATCCATTATGTTTTGTAAATTTTTCTCCAATTTTTGTGCAAACATTCACCAGTACATCATTCAGCGGATATCCACTTAAATCCATCGGAAATTTAAATGGAAGGGAAAAACGTTTTCCATGTCAAATTATTTTTTTGGGTGATAGTGTTTGATTGAGTCTACTTTGAAGAATATCTAAGAAAGCATTATCAAGATTAACAACCCAAACAGAAGGTTTAGAGATTTCGAAGTTTTTTCTAAACGGCGTTTAGAGACGCCATAAGAGTCGTACTCAAATAATTTGCAATTAATCAATGTTAGGAGATGAATAGAAAAACAATGCTAAAAACAGACAGAAGAACGCAAGATAAATTTGATCCTAAAACTTTCACGACCACAAATACTCCAAATCTGCATATACATTGACCTCAAAAAAACATTAAAACGCCCCTTTTTCTTCCATAGAGTAATTTCATTGAACAAATGATTTTTACAAATATTTCCTGAAAAACTCCAACTTTAGAGAAAAGTGCCATTGAGAAGTATTCAGGACTTCAAAATTGCATAAAGTTTGTAGCAATCCAGTAAACAACATATTTTTATCCACTTGAGAAAGATTAGAGACTTGAGAATGATTCATAGAATGAAGCGTAAATTCATTCCTCAGTGTGCAAAATTTTATCTATTTCGGGTGGCCGCTTTCCGGGATACTTCGATTATGCAACAGAGGAAAACTCAAGGTTTATTAGACTGATTTAATAAAATCAAAAAATGGTTTGCAGTCAAAAGCTTGCTATTTTAAAAACAGTTTTCAAGATTTTTAAATTGCTTTGTTTATAGAACCGCCATTTTAATAGAGAAAACAGTTTTCTAATCTTTGCTTTGTTACTTCAAACTTTTTCTATATTGAGTTAAAAATAGAACAAATGCCAAATTCCTTGCCTAAAAACTGTTAAGCGCGGCAGCGGACAAATAATTTTTTGAATAAGAAAAATGTCCTACTTTTGGCGGGACTTGAACTGTTGTACTGTTGTTCAAGTCGCGCCGAAAGCAATACATTTTTCTTATTCCAAAAATTATTTGTCCGCTCAAACCGCGAAAAAAAAATGTTTTGTTTAGAATTTTCCGACAACGAAAAACTCTTTGATACATTATTTGTAAACTTGATGCATTTTGACGCCCTAAATGATACTCCGTAGCTAAAAACACAGATTCTCCCAATAAAACGACAGAAGAATAAGATCTAGAAACATAAAAATGTGAAAAAGTTAAACCCGCAAGTGAAAGCGCAACTGAGTTATGGGGGGCCTAAATATATGAAAAGCGTCCTCTTCTACAGTACGTGGAATAACTATTGGCACCCTTCTTTCATATTGATTTCAACGGCAATTTTGGGCTGCCTTGCGAAAGAAAATGCACACAAAACCGTAAAGTTAGATTGAAGCATGATGCCTGGAAGCAGATTATTCAAAATAATGAATACACACGCAAGTTAGTTTTGTCAACAGCAGTTCGAGCACTCAAAACGCAAACTATGCATTCAACGAACCTACAAACACACCGGCACTGCTGAAAACCCACTTAGCAAAACATTTTCGAATGCTTTCCTGCTAAGTTTCCAAAACTTTCGTCGTTAAGGTCTCGTTCACCCTGTAGGCGCATTTGTGGATTACATAATAGAATTAACCCAGAAAGAGCTAAGCTGAATTACACAGCATCCAATGTTTTTGTTCACTTTGCAACATGCCTAGTTTTTCCTCTAGAATGAACTCAACCGCCCTCAGGGTGAAACTGCGTAAAGGCTCTTTTGAGCTGAATAAATACACATTTTCGAATCGAAACCATGTGATAGTAAGTAGATGACTAGATGAGATAATAAGTTAATTTACTAGTTGAAATTGGGGATTATATAAACGGAATTTCCCAATTTAAGTATAAAGTGATAATGAAAATATACACGGCACCTGGAAATGACTGAATTGCACATAATTTTTCCAAAAGCTCAACTCCAGAGACGCATGATCTCACACGGAAGCAACTGAACGACTGACGGGTTGTAAATAAGGGATTAATTTTGCCACCGAAAGTTGGAAAGTCTCTTCAATAAACTTACGTGCTGGGGAGTTTTAAAAAAATATATGAGTATTCCGGGGATACTCCCATGAGCTACCGATTTTTTGAACAGTTTTTGATTAGAGCTCTGGTTGTGGAACGCATTGTAATTTCCCAAATTACTTCTTCAGAGCGAGAATTTGTTTCCACATAACATATAGCTGTGCCGAATTATTAATAAGCAAGTTTCCAGTTTTCTCGTCAGATTAATGACGGACTTGGCATGTACAAGTTTCCGTTCCCGTTTCTTGCGCGAGCCCTTTTCCGAATTATCCTCCGCAAGTTTTACGTGGCGCAAAAATAGATCCGACCTAAATCCTCCAAGTTAATTCAAGTTTTTACTCGGCATTGCCCTTTAATTTTGTTAGGCAACAGATTATTTAGGTAACCCATATGTCATAAACCCTTTTAAGTCCCATGTTAATGATCGGGGCCTCTCTCAAAGTCCCGCACCTCGGGGCGGTGATTATAAATTCCTACCTCACGCGAAAAGTGAAAGGGGCGTAATTTTGTAATTAAAATGACTAATTATCTTTTCAAGAAGTTTCGTTTTTGTATCGGGCGGGTTCGGATTCGGATTAAGATATTGTTTGGACAGGTTGAGTAACGGTGCTGTTCACATTATACATCGGTAATAGACGTTGAACTTAATTTGGTTTCAGTTTGGTGTGAATAACATTGCAAAAAACGAGGTATTTTCCTAAGGAAATTACCTATTCTTTAAGTGGTAGTTGCGATAAGGCGCAAGCGTTTTTGCGAATAACTTAGCAAATTAATCAGGCCATAGTTAATTGACCAAGTGAAATAATTCGTAGTGAATAAATACTTGTGTGCTTTTTTGGGGCCTTAAAGCAAAGCTAAGTTTTTAACTCATTCGAATGGCGAATCAATTTGTCTCTGAATTTCACTTGTTACATTTGCTGTCTTCATCCTGCAGCTCTACATTTTTCCTTTTAGTGCTTCCGCTAGGTTCATTATTTTCTTGTTGCAACCTCTTTCCGAAACCGAAATTTCCATCGCTCATAGTTCGAACATCTGAGCTCATTTTAGTAAAAAAATTTGCGAGTGGAATAATTTGCTCACTATCTATGTTAAAAATTGTGACCTCTGAATGAACATCTGGAGACCATTTAAAGTGAAATCATTAGAATATCGCCATGGTGTGTAAATCCCGCTATAAAAATTTCAATTTCAAAGTCAAATAATTTCCCAGCTAGTCAAATTTTCTATCGGGCGCTGTAAGAAAGGTTTCGACTCGAAGCGAAAAATCAGTGGCTAGAAAATTTCATTAAAACTTTGTAATTTTTATCCCCATCAACGATCACAAATTTCTGCTTGACTGAAAACGGTTCGTTCTGCACTTAAACTGACATCAACGAGTCAAGTCTTGCCTTTTTTATGTCGATGGAAGGCCATCAAGCCAATTTACCGAGTACGCGTTTTATTTGAAACTTTTATCTGCAGCATTAGAGATACGGGAATTACGAAAGGGTGTCGATTTTTTTCCATTCAGACCTCAATATACATTTTACAGTTTATTGCTTCAAACTCGCCCGGTGTCTGTTAACAAATGTTAAAGGTCTTTTACGATTTCCACTGTCTGCATTTTAGCCATTAACATGTCTGAAGATTCAGGCCAGGTTTCACACTTTTGTCTGCAAAAATGTAATGATTTCATTTCATCATCGAGCCCTCGTTGTTTACAAGGGAAAACTTCAAGCTTTCACTACTTCTAGAAACTGCTTGTGTCTGCACATGCTGAAAATTTCGCACAAATGCCATCAACGCCTGATTTTTGGCGACTTGAAAAATATTGCAGTAAAAATGAAAGTTTCCTCTCTAGTGTCCCCGCTATTTAAAAATATTGTAACTTTCAGTCGTGTTCGAGGAGAAACTTCAAACTTTTACCACTTTTATAAAATGCTTCTGTCTGCAGATGCTGAAAATTTCGCGCAAATGCTATTAACTCCTGATTTTTGGCGACTTGAAAAATATTGCACTAAACATAAACATTTCGTCTCCAGTGTCCCCGCTATTTAAAAATGTTGTATCTTCTAATCGTGTACGAGGAGAAACGTCAAACTTTCACCACTTTTTATAACGCTTCTGTCTGCACATGCTGAAAATTTCGCGCAAATGCCATCAACTCCTGATTTTTGGCGACTTGTAAAATATTGGACTAAAATTGAAAGCTTCCTCCCCAGTGTCTCTGCTGTGTAAAAAATTTGTAACTTCCAAACGAGTTCAAGCGAAAACTTCAAACTGTCCCCTGTTTTAGAAAACATTTATATCCGAGCATGATGAAAATTTCCCATAAATCCTTACAAATTCTGAATTTTAGTGGCTTAGTAAATCTTGGACTAGAAATGAGCGTTTCCTCCCAAATGCTCCTGATATTCAAAAATTCATAACTTCCAACCAAATAAATAGGCAAACTTCAAACTTGCACCACGTCTAGACAATACTAGCATCTATACATGGTGAGAATTTCAGAGAAAAGCCGTTAACTGCAGATGTTTGGCGACTTGGTAAGTCTTGGGCTAGAAATAAACACATACACTCAAGTTCTCTCGCTTCTTAAACAATATGTAACTTCCAATCGAATACAAAGGAAAACTTCAAACTTTCACTCCTACTAGAAAGAACTTCAACGGCTTTTTGTGCTGAAAATTTCGTTGAGAAGCCATAAACTCCTAATTTTTGGCGACTTGGTAAATAAAGGACTAGAAATCAACGCTTCTTCCCAAGTGCCTTCGCTGCTCAAAAACTTCCAATTGACCACAACTGGCAACATGAAACTTTCACAACTTCTAGATCACACTTAAGACTGCCTATTCGAAAAATTTCATGTCAATAAATTAAATTTTAATTTTTACGGCCTTGGTAAACGGGCGGTGCCCCCGCTGCTTTAAAAAATTGAATCTTGAAACTTTTACAACTCCTAAACAACCCTTGTGTCTGCCACCAAATGCTGATTTTTGCGAACTTTTGTAAATCTCGGACTAAAAATGGACGTTTATTAGCGGACTTTATTTCAAATCATTTCGCCGGGAAATCATGGCGCTTGAAAGGAGACATTTCTGGACAAAGCTTGTTATTTTCCGGCAACGAAATATCGAACTGGATCAGAAACATGAATAAATCGGAAATGTCTTTCGAAATAATTGGGTCGTAAAAGCAAGAAATTCGATAGGTTTGGTCGGTTAACTGGAGGTCGTCGATTGCAACGCGAAAACTTATTGTTCGATCTGGACTGACCTGGACCTCTTCTGGAATAAACAGGAAGACATTCTCGATAATAGCTTAAATTTGACTTGGCCAGCCAGCGAAAAGCTGATAAACAGGTCTTTTTAATATAATCGTGTTGTAAATGAGATCATTTGTTGTATTAACAAGGAGGAGTTCAAGGGTTCAAAATTGGAGGTGTTGTCTACAGACACAAACAACTTAGATATTTGCAAAAAAAGTATCATAAATTTGAGAAAAAGCTTTTTTATTCTAATCCACAAATGACGGTTTGGTACATTAACATACTTAAATATCGGGTTGCTTATACTGCAGACTGTATTTTGCAGAAGGGCCCAAAAACGCGAAAAAATCATCAGCTTCCAACTATGGCCGCGCAATCCACGTAAAACCCACTTGCTCAATTTTTTAATTCCATCAATCTTCTGCTTAAATCCAAAATGCCCAATGTAGTAAAGATGTATAAGCAACATTAAGTCGAGCTATTTAATATTTACTCCCTGCTTTCGAAATGACAATTTAAAAAATCACCCTCTTTTATTTCCATTATCGAAAGTACGAACACCGATAAGCACAAGAAGGGACGATGTAAATAAGTGTTTGCGCCACTTAGGGTATTAGCGTCTTTAAACTGAACAGTAAAGAGTGTAAAATAAATGTCTAAAATGATCATGCATTTTGAACAAGTTGATTACGGCAATTATTTACTTGTGTGGTAGCCGAAACCTTTTCGCTTTAAATATTGGGTAAAATTGAACGGGGCAGCGACGATGTCGATCAGTTAATGTACTGAAAGTTTAACTTTTGGAAATGTTTAAACCGCATTCATGCTTATTGATTATTGATTAGATTTTAGACAGCAGAAAGTTTCGCATAGATTCGAGAAACCTGGCAGTAAATGTATATAGTGAAAGAATCTAACTACCTTTTATATGCAATAAGATTTTTCTAAATTGGAATAGAATGGAAAAGCTAGCAAATGAAAGTCGCAAAATAAATTGCAGTGAATATCATGGCATGAAGAAGCACGAGTGCATGGGGGCATGGAGTCTTCACTTTGCGGATTTTTATCGCCTTTTTCTACCAAGAATTTCTGTAAAAGTTGTCAACTTATCTGCAATAAAAAATACAAAAATTATTGCAATTTTACTTGAGCTGGAAAAATGATCGATTGATGGATATAGAAACTTTCATTTTTGCTTTCAAACGTCCAAAAGGAGGACTTACTAGGGCTTGTTCTCCAAGAGTCATTTTTATTCTTGTTGTATCAAGCCACGACTTGAGATCAACTTCAATCTCCACACTTTCTATCAATAAAGTATGTTTTCTTCGAGTTTCACTCATATGGACAATTTGAGCAGCTTCTTATTATCTTTACTAATCGGGTTCTTATTGTCTTCTTCTACAACGTCTTTATAAGCGGTTAAAAAAAATGCGTTTGGAAAAATGGTTGATTTATGATGGAAACTTAATTATCCCTTTTGAAAAATCCAAAAGTGGGAAAATCCCTTAGCATTTTTACCACCAAAAGTTATTCTAATTGTTGTCTTATGAAACCATAACTGAAGATCAACTTCAATCACCACAGTCTCTGGTCAATAAAGTATGTTTTCTTCGATTTTCACTTCTATTGCAAATTTAGCAGCTTCTTATTGACTTTACTATTCAGGTTCTTATAGACTTCTTTAGAACTCGTTTATAAGCGGTCGACCTTCGTTCGAAGAAAAATTCAAAAATGAGTGCAAAATTTACGAGCTGGAAAAATGGTCGATTTATGAATGATGCAAATTTAATTTTCGCTTTATTTTCCTGACTGCGTGTAATTGTTATTATATTTTTTCTTTCCTGGTTTCAGTCAAATGTGAAATAAAAATATTTCGAAACGTTATATGAAATAAACGATATGAACATTTTTATTGCACATTTTGACTGAAAGCCAGGAAAGAAAAAATATAATTTAACTTTTGGGATTCAAAAATTTAAAAGTTGGAAAATCGCTCACCTGCGCTTGTTCTCCAAAAGTTCTTTTAATTCTGGTCTTATAAAACCATAACTGGAAATCAACTTCAATCAACACATTTTCTCATTAATTTAGAAGTTCACGTTCATCTTTCTGCCGAGCAGATCTTTTTATTAAATGAACATGATATTCTTATCTTTCCTGGGTATCAGTCAAAGTGTGAAGTAAAAATTTTGAACATCGTTTATTTCATTACGTTTCGGCGAGACAACAGCGCCATCATCAGATTTAAAATTTACACAAACTCATGATTGGTAAAAATCAACGTTTTGAACTGAAAATGTGTTTTGACTAGATGCAAGAACTTAAGACTTGTACCAAAATTCATTCAGGTGAGGAGGAGAAATTTTAATTTTAGGAGAGAGCGGAGTAATGAAAATTATTTGAAGGTACTAAATATTTTTTATATGCAAGTTTTAAATATAGTGCTAAGTGATTGTTTTCCCAAAATCAACGATATCAATAAAAAAATTATAAACACAGATAAATCCTTAAACAATAAATACAACCAAAACGATTTAAAAGCATTCTTTGAACAACAAAAACAACAATACGAAAAAGAGACAAATTTAAGGTTTCAAGAAGGCAAAGACCTAAAAGAACGTTGATTTTTACCATGAGTTTGTGTAAATTTAAAATCTCATGATGGCGCTGTTGTCTCGCCGAAACGTAATGAAATAAACGGTGTTCAAAATTTTTACTTCACACTTTGACTGAAACTCAGGAAAGATAAGAATATCATAACAAATCGACGCAGTCAGGAAAATAAATGAGATTAAATGAAAATGCGGAAGAGTCTAAAAAGCATCGATTTTTTAAAGCTGGTAGGTAAATGGGCAATTTGTATGTATTTTGTTAATCAAGCAGCAACGTTAATCTATTCATAGATAGATAGATAAATATTTATTGGTAATAATTCAAAAAGGATTTTTTATAAATCTAAATAGATATTGATTCCATAATATAATTGTTTTCCATTCCATTCATCCACCAAACCATGTGACTGAAAGATTAAATATTTCACCAAGCTGTACAAAAAAATGATAGAATATTCTGGAGGGTTCCCATCGTTCTTATGGACAAACAATTAGCACCCTGACAAAGGTGACTATAAATTGCCAAAAGCTTGGTAGCTAAAAAAGTTTTTCTTTTTCTTCACCACTGCCCAGACCGAATTTCCAAGAAAATCAACCATCTTGCAATGATATAATTAATGTAGATGAAGAAACTTATTAAAGAATGCGCACAA
>NW_026018611.1:4033077-4056930 GCF_020466585.1 Dendroctonus ponderosae
CAGCCACTGAAGAAGCAATCGAAACCTTTAGATACAAAAATTCTGATTGTTCCACCAATGCAACCCGCACCAATCCTTACTAGAAATTATCATTATTGCCGTACTGGCGGTGAGAGTCTACACAATTTCCTGTCACACTCAGTTTCTAATGCCGCTCATTATTAACGTCTGTAATATCTTCTTTGCGTAGGCCATATGCCGCCGCCGACAAATAAGGAAATGATGAATAACATCGGTAAAGTGAGTTAGAGGCGCATTATCTTAGAGCCGAATCTTGCAGACAGCTCACAAATCTACAGCCGTCACTTTCAGCAGTAATTAACTTGCTAATTCGCGAACATATGTCTCCGATATGACGTATATTACTGCAGCTTTTGAGCTCGACGAGCAGCCATAAACAGCAATTAGAGAAAATGTCAGCTGGGAAAAGATGTATCGGAATTGTGACCGTAGAGTAGCTGGAAACATGTGAGTTTCTAACACAGGCCCATTCAAAGTCGAGCGAAAATTGCAAAAGTTTTCCTTTCGTGGTGGCTTATCTAAGTCCAGGGGAACTCGAATTGTCTTCCAAAGCAGCGAGCAACAGCCCGTTCATCTCCAAAAAGCAGAGCTTGAAAAACGCGATATTTCTTGCTGGGTGCCTGCAAATAATAACGAGGCATTAAATTGGAAGCCATCCGTGCACTCAAGGAACGTTCCCAGACATCTGAAGCAGCAGAAACCTTTGTAGATCTTCAATGGGATTATCCAGGAAGAGGTCCATTTCTATCGCAAACACCGCTTAGCGCACAAGCTTCAACTTCTTCTCCTGCAAACACTGCGGCACACATTTGTTTAGACCTCCGCAAATGAATAAAACCCCGCTTAATGGCAGGCATTTAATTTATTATTCAATTGAAACTATCCACTAAACATTCTCTGTAGGGCAACAATGCAAGGAAAAGCTGCCCCTACAGCCTCCAAAAATGATCTATTTCTTCGGGCTGCGCCACACAGCCCGGCATGCTTACTGTTAGCCACCAGACCTCTTGGACAAGCACTGGTTGGCGGGCCTTCTTTGAACATTGCGCGTCCCAACACGTTTCCGGTGGGGCCATAATTACACGCCATCATACATTCTTTCCGGCCACTTTCCAGGTCTTTTTCAAATGCAGCGCACCCAATGTGGGTGACCTTAGACCAAATCAGTTGGGTAAAATGTCCCGTTCCCGATTGAAATTGAAAGCTTTTGCCCCAAGAATGTAGCTGGTCGGCGCTGAGTTCCCTCACTTCGTTATACCTACAAATGTTCAGTCTCACAACTTGCAAAATCCGTACCTATAAAGACTAGAATCAGGTCTGATTGACGGCTCTTCGTTTGAGCACTTCAAGGTCTAACATTCTTCTACTTCATCACTTGAAGAAGTGTCTCGAGCAGCCAAACGAGCCGATTTTGTCATGCAATTGTTACCAGCTTTTAGGCCTGGGTAACTCAGTGAATTTTTAGGAGCTGGCGCAGTGCTGCGCAAGTTTCTTGGTGCGCCAACCCAACGCAGCGGCGCAGAACTCAGTTCTGTTGCTGGGAGAATGTAGATGACTTTTTCCTATTTTTTTAGGTTAAAATTTGAAAGGCCATTTATCAACAATATTTTTAGAATGTCTTCAAATTTCAAAATTTTCCAGTTTTAGCCAAGTTACTCTTTCTTCTAAATGCTCAATTTTCTAAAGTTCCACTTAAAAATGCGGACAATCTTAAGGTAGTTATCGAGAAAAATTATGAAATAAATTTCGAATTCTTCGCAGTTCTGTAAAAACTTTTGAAATCCCTTTCTAGCTTCGAATTTGGAACAAAAATCAAACAATTTTCTATCGAAAAACGAACCGATTAAGCGAAAGTTTAGAACAGAATATTTGGAAATCTCGTCACCAATATTCCTCTGAAGACTGTGGAATTTGTTAAAAAATGTAGATTTTTAGTTTTGACTGATTTTTTTTTGCTTTACTTTCTACTCAAAAACGCTCTATTTTGTAGAGTTTCACTTAAAAATACTGACGATCTGGAGGACTTTTCCGCGAAAAATTACAAGATAAATTTACAGTTTTGTAAAAAATTTACATAAACCTTTTTTAGTGTCGAATTCGGGACACAAACGAAAATAAATCCCTACCGTGCTATCCCGAAAACCATTAAGGTTTTCTCCAAAACCGATCACAAAACTAAAAGTTTTTATTATTAAAAGCATTATTTTCTGATGATTTTGTTCCTTTTTGACAATAATGCGGTGTTTTCAGTCAAAAATGACAAAATCAATTTTGTTGGAAAATTCGCCCCATTCATCGGTTTGCAGGGAGCTTTAGAAAATCCTTTTCAGCTTCGAATTTGGCACAAAACCCAAATTATTTTGTTCAGATTTTTTACCGAAAGTAATTAGGACTATCTTAAAAAAACGGGCAGAGAGCAAAAGTTCACAAAAAAATATTGGGAAAATGCGGCGGCCTCATCGCTATAAAGTTTTCAAAAGTTTCTTTAAATTTTCAAGTCATTCCAATTTTAACAAAGTTTCTATTAAGCATTTCTACGCAAAAAAACGCATTATTTTTTAGTTTTACTTAAAATACTGGCAATATGCAGGTATTTTCTGTGAAAAAATATAAGATACATTTTATTGGAACACTCGCCTCCTTAACCGGTTTGCAAAAATGTTTGGAAAACTTTCTGCAGCTTCAAATTATGGACAAAACCCTAATAATTATTTCTAGGTCTTTTTCCAAAAATATTTCCCCAAGGTCAAAAAGCGAAAGTTTACAATCATTTATTTGTAAAACTCTTGGAAACTTTTAGTTTCACTTTAAGGTCAATCTTTCTAAACAATACTGTCTCTGAACAGAAAAACCGCGTCTTTCCTAACGTTTTGCTGTAAAATACTGGCAAACTGAATATTTTATGCAATAAAATTAAGCGATCGATATTACAAGAAAACTCGTCGACTTTCTTTAAGACTCAGTTCTGTTGCTGGGAAAATCTAGATGACTTTTTTTGTTGTTGGAACAAAGCAGTAAAACGTTGCTCAGAAAAAATGTCAAGAACCCTTTTTAAATGTGAAAATTCCAGTCTCGGGCCTCGTGAAGCTTTAACAAACGTATTTTAACTCATTAACCGATGAGTTAGAACCCGTTAACTCAGAGAGCGGTAACAACTCAATAGCGCAACTCAACAGAGTGTTACCCAACCCTACCAGTTATGCACCATCTTCAGCGACTGTTCGCTACAATCCGTAACTCCTGCGGCCCATGCTAAATTCTGGCCGGAGGTCATGAAATTTGGTGTAATGTGGCACGTATCGTGTTCCATAGATGACGGGCACGTTTTCAAGTTGCAACTTGCAGTGAAAGCCAAATCGTCATCCCATTCAACTACCATCATGTCGGCGACTTGCAAACCTTTCGCTTGAGGCTCATTTCCTGTGGCGAACAAGTTCCTAACAACGTCACTTAGAAATCATCCGGAATGAAAATGCAATGATTAGCCACCTCAGCTGATTGTGAAGATCCAAAAGTCTCGCTTTGTCCAATTTCAGAAACTGACAAGGTGCTGCAATGGTTAAACAGTCTCCTTTCAAGGTGCAAGCAATGTTCGGACCTTTGGGGCAGTTTAAGGCGCACCAGTCGATCGCTTTCAAGCTTCTGCTTTTAAAAGTGTTGTTGAAAGGCTGCTGAAGTAAATTGGCACCGCTGATTGTTGCAATTCTCCAGTTCAGCCACGTCAGGCCCATTAGGTACAAACTAACCGAATTTTTCATAATGCCGCTTAAGAGTTTTCCGGGATTGGTGCTTAGAAAATTGTCAGGATGACTGACATCAATATTTTACCGGTAGCAGAGTGAAAATATATGCAAGTGATCGATGTAGCATTAATAATGATTTGACGAAGTAACTTAATGAAAAGTCCCATAATCGTCCGCAAAATCCACGTTTGAAACGCTTGGAAGCTAAATCTTTCCAACAATGGAAAAATATCCTTAAAGCGAATGAAAGGAAAGCATTACCTAGTATCAGCTTAAATTAGTTTTAAGGAAGATAAGAGTAGCTTTTGTCACTGCTTTAGAACGAGCTGACATTTTATTACCCAAATGGCCTTCTTAAGAGCGAACTTTTTAGATTTCCAGGAGTTTTATTCATTAGGACCCGAAGGTAATTCGTGAGTAACTGGATAATTTATTTCAGTCCGTTTTAGCCGGATAAAGTGGATTATGAATGCTTATGCAGTTTGGAAAAAATGCTCCAATTCAATTTAGATTCAAGCATTACTGAAAGAGCACAGAAGATGAAGACTAATTGACAAAGAGCGAGATTCTATATATAAAAGAATAATAAAATTCGAGTGTAAAACACATCTTCCACATTTTCCAAAAAAGCTAATTCAATGATATAAATTCAGTTTCCCGCTTAGTGTCTTCGACCCTGCCGTAAATGTTTCATCCCTCCAAAGCCCCCCGATTTTCCCTTTAAACGGTTTAACTAAAACATAAGCGACCGCGACCACTTTTAAATCGAGAGGAATCCTCTTTTCTGTCCCATCACCACTCGTTTTAATGCGATTTTAGTGGCAAATAAAAAAAATTTAGCGGAAGAATTCAGAGTAATTCCCTGCAGTATTGCTGAATTGCATTTAAACTATGTGGCTTCATCAGTGGAATTATTGCCTGAAAAGTTTGTGTGGTCAATATTGTCCATTTTCATTGTGCCTCTTCTAAATGGTATAAATAATTGTTCAAAAAATTTATTTAGCTTGGCTGCTAGAGAATTCAGTTCGAATGATGAATAAAGTTAGTTAGTTATGGCTGAGGTATTAGTTACACGTACAAGATGCGATGAAAACTCATGTGAAGTGAAACTAGGCAGTTTTAGCCTAGTCAGAGCAAAGTACAAATAATTCAAGGGAGGGCAAAGGAAATAAAGTAGAGCGCAGGTTCAGGTGAGTCAGTCAACACCCCCTACCTAAATGGTAAAATACAACCCTCTCAATAAATCCCGAAAAGTAATTAGATTAATTCAGGCAGGGCCGAATAAATAGCAATTATAACTTTTATTTTCCATTAAAGTTTTGCAGATTTTCGGGCCTGTTGTTCCTGCCCTTTTTCTAATAAGGGTCGTTAATCCTAAGATAAGGGCCCGAATTCGGCATTAGCGGGATGCGCCGCGGGAATTATTAATTCCCTTTAAATGGAAGCCGATAAAATTACGCCTCGACCGTCCTGTTCAACTAACACCGGCATTAAATCTATACAAGATCCGGTTTAAAGTCAATTTCGGGGTGTTAAGAATCGAACGGATGTACCCGAAATAAATCATACTGCAAAATATGTACGGAATTATTATTCTCCATCCGCTATTCGAACGGCTTCTTGATCCTAAAACAAAATTTCCTTTGGACACAATTTGGATACCTTCCAAAGCATTAAAACAGTTGGTTTGTTCACTGTTAGTATCTGATAAATTCCAATTCAGATGATGCAAATTTTCAGTCACAATGTATTTTTAACACGCTTGATTTAACAACCTTTAAAGCTGCTCAATAAGGGCTGTAATTCTTGTTAAGGTCCTTAGAACAGCCCCTCTAGCCGCTGTTCTCGCATTATAGTCAATTTCCTTTAATGCTGATAAATATCCAGTTAATAATTTATCCAGAGGTATCCACTATCGGCTCTCAACACCAAAAATAATTGGCTTCGGACTCTATTCTCTGATTCGTCGGAGTTCTCCATTCAGCAGGATAATCCCCAGCCTCTGTTATCAGGATCTGCTGCTGGTAAAATTAATAATTCGTAGCTGTTATCTTGTTAAATCCGTATTAGGATGTTGTCTCAAATCGGCGTTATCATTCGCATTAGCAGGCAATTTTCGCCATGGTCACATTGGCCATATTATATATAAAGAAAAGGAAAATGTAGGAACACTGAAGGAAGTGGAGTTGTTCCATTGGCCCCTCTAAAGGGCCATAAAGATTAATTAGTCGGATATTTTAAAATCCAAAAACGATGGCCAAATTTCCCACAAGGCACTGGAATTCAGTTTTCTCTATACTAAGTATTTAGCGAATTACAGAGATTTTTTCAATTAAATATTGGTTTCGATCGAAAGTAAGTTTCCTGAGTTCGAGCAAAAATACGATTTTTTCCCTCGTGTTGAAAGTGAAATCGTCTTTTTTATCCCCGTAGTCTTATTTGCTTCTACTTTGTCTAGTCTTTGTTTTTACTTTAAAAGCATTATATTTTCAGTTTTTCTTTGAAACTACGTGATTCACTTTCTGCCTCAAACTCTTCGCTGCTTAAGTCAATTGCAACACTGGAAATTCTCATTTTTGTCTCAAAGTTGAAGCAACTCTGAACGAATTCTTTTAGTTGAAGAAGCGATTTAAATTTTCTTCTCCGATATGTGGGTTACGTTTTTGCAATCACGTTTTGTTTATTGTTTGGAATATTTATTAAATTAAACTTCCCTTTGGCTTTGAATTATTTCTCTTCTTTCTTCTGAGTTTCCTAGTTTTTTTTTAATTTAGCTTCATAACAATTTTCATTAAAATTTCTTAATTAAGAAAAACGTGTAGGTACGCTGAAGGCAGTGGAGTCTTTCATTGGCGTCCAATGAAGGGCAGGATCGAATCGCATATCTCAAAAAATTTAAACTATAAAAACACTATAAGCATCGCACTGTTTAGAAAAGTTCAATGGGCATAAAACAGTTCGTATTCAGTTTTCTTCTAAACTGAATATTAAGCTAGTTACGGACGCCTTTTCTCGATCTAAATTGTACTAAGTTTCCTCAACTGGGGCTCAAATGGGAATTTTTTTCCTCGTTTACCAGAYKGAWRAGTWSAAAWAATCTTTCGATTGAAAKTTTGTTTTCTTTATTCCTTGTAGTKTTTTTTRYGTCTATCTTATCTACTTTAAAAGCATTACACTTTTTGTTCTTCTTTGAAACTGCGTGGGTTTTTTTTGCCAAAAACCTTCGCTTCATACATCATTCACTACCAGAAAATCTAAAAGAATTTCTTTGGTTGTGGAAGTAACTTACATTCGCCTCGCTGAAATGTGGGGTACATTTTTGTAATTCACGTTTTGTTTGTTCTTTCGTATATTTAGTCAATTAAACTTCTTTTTGATTGTTTGACTCGTTTTTGATGCTGTTTTGATTCAGCTACTTTCTTCTATAGTTGCGCTGTTTAGTTTCATAATTGTTTTCATTGATATTTCTTGATTTCTATCAAATTGTTTTTATTGTATTTGGTTCAAGAGAAAAATAAAATAGGTCAGACAGAAAACCATTGAATAACTCGGAAGTTCTATATATCAACGAAAAAAAAGTCTTCCTGCTTAACTCAACACTAATTTCACTTTGTCTCCCTTTGTAACTCAATATTTGTTTGATTTGTAATTTTTTGCTAAACTTTAATATTTTCAATGAAAATTTGTACTTGCCTAGGGCTCGCCTCCTACAAACCTCTAAATTTTTAAAAATTAATATCTCGCAAACGGTTAAAAATAACCAAATAACCCTAAGAACTGTTTTAAAACAGCATGTCAATAGCTATCTTTGGGAATAAACCGGGTTGACTTTTGTCCCTTAATAAAATCGCAAAGCCTCCAACAACTGGCACTTCTTTCCAATTTTTAACCTGTTTTTAGTTTAGTTTCACTAAGCTTTCAAATGGAAGAGTTTTAATTAGAAAACAAAATATAGCTATAGAAACAAAGAATGTAAGAGTAAAAAAAGTACTTGAAACTAGTTGATAAAATCTGAAAGGCGTAAAATCGCCATTTAAACTTTAGCCCAAGATTTTGTAGACAAACTTGGACCATAACGGATTAATTTAACTCGGCTTCGCTCATGAAACAATGCAAAAGTCCATCTATTTCTGCAATAAACTAGACAACAAACTAATCCCGGATAAGCTTTATCTATTAATGTTTTCCAGGACACGGACTTTCCTTTCGTTAAAACAATTTACATGTAACTCCAAATTGAATTTGGCGATATTTAGAGTAAGGGCGGGAAGTTAAGGGATTGTTTTTTAATCGCATTACTCGCTTTCACGCTTTGACCGGCTGCTAGATTCGAAAGTTGACTGTGATCGGAATGGACCCTGTTAAACTTTCCCAAGTCCCAATCGAAATTATTAAGTAGCTTAGAACTGAGCGASTCTCTGGGAAATATTGTTTTATAGCAGACAAAGTGGCGTCTTGGATTTACGCTCTAAAAGGGTTTGCCTAACCGTGTAAGCGAACTTTTGTTCAAAAATGTTTTAAMATCGGAATAATTTTTCAAATCTATTTGGGTCAGGTTGTCCACCATTTTAGAGCCTCAAGAAATTCAAGAGTTTTTCTTGATACTTTCGCCCTTCTTGGCATGATAAAATATTCTCGAATATTTTCCTGGTAATTATGCTCTTAATAATATTACAAAACAAAAGGCATTCTACCCATTTTGCCTACTTATCATTGTAATCTTTATGTGAAAAGTTGCGCTGTTCAAATTCATGATATATCGTCATTTAAGTTTTATCTAGACATTCTATCTGATCCTCCTTATATCATTCCTGCGCCATTATTTATCGCTTATTTCTGTCAGATTAAAGATAAATGTGTCTGCAGAAATAGAAAGTTAACAAGTTAAACCTTACATAGATTTAGCTGTACCGATTCGTTTTAAAATGTAAAACTGCTGATAAAAATGATAAACTGATAAAAACTGAAATCTCAAAGTGATACTGTTTAAACCGTTATGATGCTTACTTGTACACCCTTTTAAAATACATTTTATCTTATATACATTCGTACACATAATCTGCCCGTACCTAAGGGAAATTATGGCAAAGTGTTTACTTTTAACTCCCGCCCGTTGGAGTTCTTTACTTTTGTTTGGCTTCCCAGTTGGAGAGTTTCAAAGACACTCTATTTTACCGGGGATTGTAGCTGGAAGCCATTGTGTTGAAGGGGCTCGAATGTTATTTTTATTTAAACTATATTTAGTATTCTTTTGAAGCCCTGCTTGGCCAATTGTAAGTAGCTGCTGTAAAAGGTTGCCTGGAGCTGGATTTCTCCTTAATAATCGACTTTATTGCCAATTGTATAAGAAAAATTACTTTTTGCGAAGTTTTTGTGCGCCCTAATCCAGCTTTGAAACCTCGAAAAACGTTAAATGTTTGCATAGTTTTGGTTAAACTAGTTGCTTTAACTGACCGAAACTTGAATGGAAACTGTGTTACAGATAGAAAACAACAAAAAGTGAAAATTTCATTTATTTAGCAATTTCGTTTTTATTACTCGGGCAAAAAGCGCAATATTTCCACTGGCACCATGACACATGGCGGTATAATTTCTATCGTAGCGCCCTTTTACTTCTTTTAAGCCTGTTATTAAAAAGTTGGGAAGATATATGTTGCCAGTGTTTCGCTGGTTAATACAACGTTTAATAGTTTTATTACATTCCGATGTCGATCGAGCGGATTCCTTCCAGAAATTAATTGAAGGATTGTTCTATAAACTCCAATCATTTATCTAACTAACAACGCAAATCTTGCACTATTTTGTAAATTATGTTCTTGAACGAATGTTTCATTTATTTAGTGTCAATATTTATTGATTTTATACATTGATATTTTATTAATTTGTATAGAAAAAAAATCAAACGATAACAAATTCCGTATAACATCCAAGCTGTGCCCTTAAGTTGGCCTCTTTTGAAATACATTTTATATTATCAGTTTTCGTATGACTCTGTTAAGGCTAAAATCGCTTTCCTGAGCAGCGCATTTTTTTAAACCATTGAATATCGGAGGAATCAATTCCATATCGATGATGGTTCGGATTAGATGAAAATTGAAATAGGGAAAACTTTCTAAAATTTATATACAAATTTATAATTTATGTTTAAATATTTTTCAAATAAAACACTTCTATTTCATCCACAACTATCTAGAAGCGACTGATGGCAGTTGGATGGCAACTATTATTAGCAAATTAATAATGCTTGAGTTTTTTTTTCATTCAGCTTGTTTTCACATTTAATTCATTAAATTTGAAATAACACTCCCGAAACCTGCATCTTATTAATCCCATGTATTCCCGCCGATGTTAAACACATAGGCGAAATAAAGTGCAGATTTAGGGAGTGTTATTTTCAGGCTAAGCCCACCTGATGATAGCTAATACGTCCAAAACAGTCTCATAAAAAACCCCAGGAGAATTTACGTTGTTCCTGACTCGTGCAGTTCTTCATTCGCTAGATAGATGCCGCACTTCGTGAACCACTTTGGCAAATAGACGTCAACTATGACAGTACATCAGTATTAAAACTGCTATGTTCACGTTTGTTATTTTTCTAATTAGCATCTATTCAAATGGCAAATGTGGCAAATAATCATAATTTTTGCTGTATTTGCCTAGAAGAAAACGAGGAATTTGAAAACATAACTGAGTATGACCCGAATGGCGTAAAATACAGCGAAAAACTCGCTCTATGTGACCCTACACAAGTAACTTCGAGTGTACCTGTACATATACATTGTTTATTAAATTATTTGTTTCTTTTTTGTAGAATTGGGAAGATAAAACGTTAAGCCTGTGCAAGAACTGCGTTCACAAAGTCAATATTGTCTATGAATTCATTGAGGAGTGTAGAAAAAGCGATGTTTTGCGTAGGGCAAAGCTGCAACACCTGAAAGAGGAACTTGAGGAAAAGAAGGTGGAATTGGAGACTTTTACATGCTATGCCTGCAAAAAGTCGTTTAAAAAGAAAAGGTTTTTAAAAGCTCACATTACACGAATTCATGTGACCATTGAAGACAAAAGCACCAGAGGTAAGGCTTTTAATGAAACCTGACTAATTAAGGTAACTCTAAACCCACAAACCTACTTTAGAGCTGTTTTAATAACCTATTATTCTGATTTCAGATAAAACCACTAAAGATGCTGAGCCAGAAAGTAGTGAAGAATCGCAATTAAACGCTGGGGACCAGGACGACACAAAAGAAAATATTAAAACAGAATCATTACCAAGTAATTACCAGGAGCGCGACTATTTTTCACAAAACGATGCTTCATATTCGAGTGGAGAAGAATTGGAAAAGCCGAAAGTGAAAAAACCTACACGGAAACGACTGAAAAAAGCTGAATCCTTCACCTGTGAATATTGTGGCAAACAATTCAACCGACACCAACACTGGTCTGCTCACATAAGATCAAAGCACACCTTTGAAAAGCCGTATAAATGTACATTATGTGAAGCTAGTTTCACGACTTCACACAGTCTCCTAGTTCACAAAAGAAATCACAATAATGAGAAACCGTACATATGCAGTACGTGCGGCAAAAGATTTGTCTGTTCCGGCGATTTGTTTCATCACAACAAAATTCACCTGAACAAAAAAGAGTATGAATGCACCATTTGCCAAAAACGGTTCAACACAACCAGTATATTAAGAACCCACAAAATAGTCAAACACACTGAACCGCAGGACTGGAAATATTTATGTTTGCTGTGCAACAGAAGGTTCCCGATCAACAGTGGACTAACGTTGCATTTGAAGAGACACAGTGGAATTAAAGACCACGCGTGCCACATTTGCGGCAAGAAGTTTTTCAACAAGTCCGAAGTTTCCAAACACATCCTTAGTCATTCCAACCAGAAGAACTTCAGATGCGGCTTATGCGAAGACAAAGAGTACAAAAACAAAGAGGGCCTTAATAAGCATCTGAAAATAATCCACGATCTGGGCAACTGGAAGGCGCCGAAGTTGGAAAAGAAATTTTTCTGCATGCTTTGTCCGAAAAAGTTCACTTTCAATAACAAACTGCAGCGCCACATACTTACACACACCGGCGAAAAGCCCTACAAGTGCGACTTTTGCGATAAGAAATTTAGCGATATTTACTACAGGAAGAGTCACATGAGGAAAGAACATGGAGAGCAAGTGGAAGAGGATGGAGGCAATGATGTGAAATTTGTGGAATTAATAGCAGCACCTTCGGAATCAGCGCAACATGGTTTTAACCTTGTAATTAAGTAGATATTTAAATTTGTACATTTGCCATAATATGCTGAACATTTTTTGCAAATGTATAAATGTTTTATTTTGAAATCACACCCAGATGGTGGTTTTGCAGAAAATCTGACTGGTCGCAACGCAAAAGATTCTAAGCGATTAATTTAGATGAAGAAAAACTCAGAGTGATCAACTTTCATACTTTTCATGATATTAGGATATAATTATTTGCGCCCAAAATGTACATCTAAAAGATGTGTTTTCTATGTACGCTACAAAGATGTATCCAAAGGGAGCGCGTGTTTAGAATTAACTAAACTGATTGTTTCCAACTGAACATGTTTGTAAATTCTATAAATAATTACAAAAATATGAAGCGTGATGAGTACGTTTCCTGTGTGTTACATGATTAGTTTTTAATCAAACTTTGTCGTTACAGTAAAATTAAACCAAAAGACCCGAGCGTATTTCCTGGATTTTAAATTCCTAATATTTAAATTATTTTTATTGGAACGAATTATATGTTGAGACATTCTGCAATTTCTTCGTTGCAATTAAAAGTACATTCGCCAATGTCAAGAAATTCGAATAAGCTCTAAATTTTTCACTGAAAACTTGCAATATAAAAAACCGGTTTCGGTCAAAGTTTCACGCTAAAAACAACTTACATTGGGGTTCCAAAAAGTACAACTGGAACAAAAAAAAATTAAAACGGAGCATTTCAGCAGCATTCTTACTCACTTCTAGTGGTATTATAATGGCGAATGCGACATTTTGACCGTTAATGCAAAATAGCAAATAAAACAGCAATTTTCACACAAAAAAATAATAAGGAATGGCGAGGGCAATTAGAAAAGAAATAGACTGAATAATACTTAAAAAATATATTGCACCAAATTAGATTACAGCGTAAATTACATGGAGGACAAAAAGTGAGCTACCAGACTCTTCAGAAATCAACAATCAAAAAAATCTAGATTAAAAAAATAAAACAATTAAGTAGATTTAATTGAATTTCTACATAAATGACAACAAAATGTATGTTGAATTAGACACATTAAAAAAACTGTTTCCGTTTCAATTCTTGCTGTTTCGATCTTAATTCTAATTTAACCAAATAAGCAACATTTAAAAATACTCTTGTAAATTTTTCTTGATATCGGCAGCATTTATCACATTGTGAATATGGCAAGCAATGGTTCTTTTGCATAAAAGCACTCGAATCACATTAATTCAGGAATAATATCCCCTTTGGTTAAGAGCAACTTGGCTAATTGAGCATCGTTTCCGTAAAACTTGTTCATTCGATTTCGATCCTTCTCAAAGTGATATAAAATTTTCAAATTCATTTCCGTCGCCCTCATACAGTGCACATCGCGCCCATGTTGCAAGAACATATCGAAAATGTTTCCTTTCTTCTTCGTCTCGCTTTTCAGCAGCTTTGTTATATCGTTGTCCGTTCTGATTAGGGGAATTTCACTTTCGGTTTCCTTGCGTGCTGAAAGTATCAAAGAATTCTTCCTTAAAATACATTTGAAGATGCATAATATTGTTTATTATAAGCGTATATTATCTGGGCCCTAAAGTGCAGCTGCACCACCAACTCATAAATTTTCTGTTGATGCCGCCGTAAAAGCGTCACTTTTGTTCCTTATTAACTTATTTACTTTTACGTAAAGCGCCGCTTTGTTAAACATTCGCGTTTTACCCGTTAGATACTTTGATTAGTGTAACTAATAATGCAAAAAGTATACATACCTTTTACATAATCACTACCATAAAACGCAACATATCGAAATTCCTCCCTATCAAAGTGTCCCGACATTTTGGTCACTTCCAAGTGCGCCAATTGAGTTACAAAAGGACTGTACTGCCTGAATGGAATTGGGCAAAAAATCTGATAGTCTTCTATGGTGTTCATTCGTACCTACAACACGCCAACACTTAAATTCGAACTGTTTAGGCCATATTTGCTTACCCTGTTGAGGAAATCCACAGTAACGTAGGCCCAAACATCTAAAACCAAAGTTAAACTGTGAAGCCCAATTTTCTTCAAAGCCAAATCAGTCACAGCAAAGTGAATGGCTTTATTGTTTTCCATCAACAAGGGAAATTTCGCTTGTGGAAGTCTGATTGATAGCCAAGATATTTTCAAGTCTTCGTTTTCATACTTTGCTGACGCCTGAATTACGAATCGCTTTAGTTTCGCAAAAACATCTTGAGATCCTACAAACGACTCGTTGAAAAAACTAAAAGAGTTTTATTTCATGGACACCGACCTTTACTCTCGCTATTGTACTGGTAGAGGAGTACCAGAAGCAGAAGAGTTTTCTCTTTTTTAGCCAGAACGGATGTGTCAAAAGCTTCTAAAAAATGCATCGCTTGGAAAACCTCAGTTTCCTGAACGGGCAAAATAATTGAAACGCGAGCATTTTCCGTCACATAAGGCACTGGAATGAACTCGACGTTGCCTAGCGGTTTGCATACTTCAAATCTGCAAGAATACTCATTGAAAGCCGCGCAGTGAGGCAAGTTGCGGTACTGGACAACCTTTTAACTATTTCTTTGCCGCTATGCAAATCCCTGAATCCTAAATCAAGAGTGTAATCCAAGCCGCGGCTTAAATCAAACGTTTTGTATCCATTCACCAACCTCCGAAACTCGTATTCTTTTGGGTGTTGCGCCGCCACTTGCGAAGTTACATCTTTTAGTATATTCTATCCAAAAATACATACACAATTAACTATACAATCAACATGCAGTTTACTTGACCAATTACCTGGATATCGACAAGTTCCGATTCAGTGTGACTACGGAGAATGGTAAAATCATCTGGCAGGAAAATGTGGGTCATATTAAAGTATTGTTGTCGGGGCATGTCGAATCTGGTAGCCGGCACCGCTCCTGGTCTTTGTCCAGCAGGCCAGGAATCGGTTAAAGATTTGGAAATTTCAGAAATTTGCCTGTTGTACATTTCCAGACGTTGCTACAAAAGATCAATTCAAACATCCTCACTATACATAAAAAGTACTAACACATACCTTGAGAAAATACGCGTTCAGTCTGAAGAAATCATCGTTTGCAATCACTGGACGAACTGTTACCGCCACATTAAAACCTGCATTTTTGCTTAACGTTTGCAACGACTTCAGATTGAATTCTTTGAGTTTAAAGGACGGCATCGTCTGATCCTGAAGAGTCTCAATGCATCATCAGTTCGCTTAATATTAAGTGCACCAACCTGTACAGATTCTTGACAAGACAAATTTAAGCTATGATGAATGCAACGACCGATGTTTTCACTGTAATCATCAGACACCGCATTCATTATGCACCATTCCAAATATTTTCTGGCTGCTCTTAGGACTGAGTTGCTTATAACAATTCCAGCCTCTAGAATAGAATAGTAAGTATGAAAAAAAAATTAGTTTGTCTGTGCTAAACGGGAAGGAAATTGTTTACCTAAATTACAGTAGCTACTACCCATAACTTTTGTGCCCAAATACACATCCATACTGACACTGATTTTATCCACGACATCTTGCAGTCTATGTACATTGATAAAAGTATAGTCATTGGCAAAGAAATAATAGTCATAGTCCATTGAAAAAGTGTCTGCCACATATTTAATCACTTGGAAGGGCCTATATTTACTTCTGGCATCTGTAAATCCCACTAAACCTGAAAGAATCAACCGCGCTCATTAAATGCTTGTTAACAGATGGACTAAATGCTACCTGTAAGATTGAACTTGGTTTTGAGCTTGTACTGGGCTGTAATAAAGAACTTGATCTTATCAACAATATGTCCAATGGTTTTATTGATATGAACTGCATGCGAATTGACTTTGTTTTCTGACGTGAAAATTCCCACAAACAGTTTCTCGCGAATTCCCAATTCTGTTGAGTAATAACGGGGCCGTACAAATGTGGACTTTTGTTCCCCTTGAGGCTTTTCAGGTAGAATCTTCGGGGCCAGCCTATTGATCGAACTGTTGATGATTTCTTGCGCCAATCGTTTATCCACTCTCAGGTTATTCTCTGTGGTGGTACATGATAAATCCAATCCAGCGGATATAAATGACGATATATAGAGGCCTATTACAATCCCCAGCAGGAGATAAATGTGCTCACTGATAAATTTTTTGGTAATTTTTCGCATTTTGTCACAGCACCCGAATAAATACCTCACTGAGTTAATATCACTAGCATTACGTTACGGAGGCTGTAAAATGGCTAAAACCTCACTAAAACACTGTAAACACTTAAAAATAAATAAAATATTTAAAAGTAAAATCGTCTGACATGACAACATTCAACTTTTTGGGTTAAGATTTGAGGTTTTATTGTGCAATTAGTTGGCAACAGATGGCGGGCCCAATGTAAAAAGTTGGCACGCAGCCGGCAAGACCAAATACAGGGTGTCGCATGTTTAAGCGACATAAATACAGGGTGTTTTATTTTATATACAGTAGTAGATTTTTTGGGGTTGGCTGGAATTATTTTGCTCCCAATTTCTACGCCAGTGCGGAAAATAAGAATTTGAAAGCAATTTTTCAGCAGAAAATAGCCACTTAAGCAAAAAACACTGACATTCTCCGTTTTAGAACAATGTTGTATTTTTAAGTTATGTGAATGTTTTAAAGTGCAATTTCTCTCTAAAACGGCGGAAATTATGAGCAAAATAATGTGAAAAAATGTGATTTAATGTTCATAAAGTGGCTATAAGTATTGGAAAATAGTGTACAAAAGTTTAGCAATTTATCTTTAACTAATCCTTAAATATAGTTGGAACTTCCAAACTCTTAAACACCCTGTATTTCAATAACGTGCCACTTCAGCTTTGTGGTCAGCCAGTACATTGGAATTTACTGTTTTCAGTAGTAATGTAGTAATGTAATTTTAAATACCATATTTATAGAAATATGCGATTATTAACCACTGCTTACTTATGAAATGTTAAGTTTTGAATTTTCAATTAATTTATTTGCATTTAAACGTGCGCATTTTATTAATGGCTTTTCTTAGATCTAAAATGTAATTATTTAAATTCAAATTGCGTTTAAATGGTCGTTTTATGAAGGGAATCAAAGATCATAATAAGTAGATATCAAAAAAACTGCCAAACCAAAACATTTTAAAAATCAGTCAATTAATTCGATCAAAAAGCTGAAAATAAACATAAAACTGTCCCATTATCGCATTTATCATCTAATCATCAAAAACGATTGTTTTCGACACCATTAACTAACCTTCACAATTTTTTCAGTTATGTAGGTTCTAATTAATTCACACGAACAGTGATTATTAGGCAGGTAAATACGTTTTAATAACTGTAAATAAATATAGTTAAATTAGTTCAAGATCGCTTAAAAACATTCGAAAGCTAACAGGGTTGTATAATTTTTATATAAAAAATTTCTCGCTAAACTTTCTTTATTTAGTGGAATTGTTGTAATTTTTTCGGTCTGCAAACAGTGCAATACTTTGAATAAAACCCGCATTTGCTATAACAAACTTTACCTGAAAAAGTTTTTCGCATGACGCCTTCGAATAGCCAAAGCAGTGTTTCGCATTTTAATTAAATTCCAATTAATGTCCAATGTTCAACTTAGATGCAGTTTTATTTATATGTTTGCCTCTAAGAAAAGTTAAACAGTGTTATAAAACCGCAGTAAAGTGCTAATTTTTACAGTGTCAACATGGGCTTTATACATTGGCCTGTTCTATTTCAATTTTACTTTGTCCTTGTTTCTTCTTTGCATTTGCGTAAGTAGATTTTTGGGAAATTTGGTTTTTTCAAAAAATTATGAGATTTGTTGATTTTCAATGTTTGTTCTGTCCTTAATGTTTGAAATATTTTCTAATCTTTATAAGAAAATTATTAACGTTTCATTTAGCCTCCAACTTATAATGGCCGGAATCAGCAGAAAAATTGATTTAGTTAATTTACACTATTCCCACAACAAATAATAATTGCTACGACTAAGGTTGGGAGAAAATCATCGATGTTTCGCAAACATCGATGTACTTAATTCGTTCGATGTTTGATATTTTGCCATGGATGTTGGAAATTTGGGACAGTCGATGTTAGATCCTGAAATGAAAACATCGAACATTTGATGTTGATACTAGATAGAAACATTTTCTGCGATCTCTTTGATAGCGCCGATACAAACGATATCGCGGCAAAGCCATTTCCAGCTGCACCCCAAAAAACCCTCTTTTTGCAGTCGGTTGACCGAAAAATGTGGCAACTATAAGTTGAATTAATTTAGTCGATTATTTAATGTCATAGTAGTAGTAAAATAAAATT
Source organism: Dendroctonus ponderosae (assembly GCF_020466585.1). Classification (NCBI taxonomy): domain Eukaryota; kingdom Metazoa; phylum Arthropoda; class Insecta; order Coleoptera; family Curculionidae; genus Dendroctonus; species Dendroctonus ponderosae. The sequence goes on from NW_026018611.1 coordinate 4,051,415, forward strand.
ATTTAAGTTTAAGTTAATCAATTTGAAATTTGTATGCAACGRCAAACTATCAGACCATCGATGTTCTGCCTTCGATGTTTCCCTAACATCGATATTACCTTTGGATGTCTACATCGAKGGCTACCATCGATGTTATAGGATCGATGTCCCATCCCTAGCTACCTATATTACTCACACACTTAAATTGCAATTACATTTTACAGCATTTTATTATAAGGTCGCTTTAGAACTCGAAGTATTTCCTTATTACTATTATGATTTATTATTATTATACTATACGGACTTCAGTGATTTAAAATTACTTCAATTAAATTGTTTCATAGAAATAGACATAAATAATCGCATTTTTTATATTTCAGCGCCACAAATAACAAAATGCCGCAAAACCGACGCAATTTGCATGTCCAAAAGTATAACTGATGCGCTTCTGTTTTTCGCAAATGGTACTTTTTCAAACAGAATAATAATGCCATCAGTTTGTTTTAAAAAATAATCATTTCCAGGAAGTGAAGAATTCGGTTTTCCAAAATTCGAACCTTTCTACGTGGAATTATTGGAAATTACAGGCGATCCTGACAAATCCGCTACTCTTAGCCAGCGATACGACAACGTTTTTATGCATGGAATGACCGATACTCAAGTTAAGCATTTTCGGTATATTATTTCTGAGTTCGGTAAAGAACGCATAATTCAACAGTATTTTTTTAGTCTACAAGATGATGAACAAACGTGTAAGTGGGAAATCGATACGTACACCCCTATAACCCGAATGAATGCCGACTATTCTTTAAGCGGCCAGATTCTCGTTTTCCCCATCAATGGGCACGGAAAATGTAACGTAACGATGAGTGCGTATTTTCAATCATTTGTTATATCGAGTGAAATTTGATACATCAATTGTGTTTAAGATGGTATAAAAAACAAGCAGAAGGCTGAATGTGAACATTATACAAGGAAAGGAAAAACTTATCTAAGATTCACGTCATGAATATGAGTGTGGAAAGTTGCCAGTTTGATTTTCCGAACATCATTCCAGGAAATGAGCAAATTTCTAGAGAAGTTGAAAAAACAGTGAACGAAAACGCGTTGGAGATTTTTAAGGAAGTCAAAGGGGGCTTTGAGCAGGTGTTTTCCAAGCTGTATAAAAACACTGCAAATTCCTTGTTTTCTAAAATTCCCGAAGACGAGCTGTTTTTACCATAAATTAGACCTACATCTTATTAACTGGTGACTAAAAGAACAAAATAAATATCTTACTTATCCACTAAATGTTTTCATTATTGAATAGGTGCTGCAATAAAGCTGCAAAAGTTAAAATTAACTTGTATCTGGCGTGTAAACATGCACTTGACACACTTTCCATAAAACAGTCAAGGATACATCTGAATCGCCCAGATAATTCGCTGATTAATGGCTTCATACTAACCGTGAATAAGGGCAATTTTGGGATTTATATTTTACAAAGCAATTTCATTATAAACACTAATCAAATCTCACCTTAAAACTCAAAATGCGATTTGGAGTTAATGAATGATAGCGGCAAGTACAGGGCAGCCCAAATATATTTTGCCCCTGTGACGAAAATTGAGCATAAAGCGAATTATTTTAAGATTTGTGTTTAGGGAGTTTTTGGCATATTTTGCAAAATTTTCCGGCTATAGACACTGACACGAAAATATTAATGAAAGTGTTTAAGCATCCATATTTTTGAGCCGCTTGTAACAAACACAAACATTAATGTTAATGCAATAAGTGGATATAATTTAATAAAATTATCGACTCGCATAATAAAGCCGAAACTAAGTACTTTGTTGTGCGGGTAAAAAACCCATAAGTGACCATCATAGGAAATTAATTATTATCCTCGGATAAGTACATATATATCATTTAACAACAGCGTGTTCAATACTAGAATATGGCGTTTTGTGCAACAAAAATGTGTATCAAAACTATTATCTTCGTCGCTGTGTTTGGTAAGTTTTTGGTAACATAATACTAAGTTAGTATGACTAAGTTATTGAGTATGGGGTTTTCGCTTTAATGTGCAGAAAATTATTAAAAATAATATTAAGATTTAAAAAAATACTGATGAAGCTTTAAGGGCTGATCAAATATTTACTTAACTTAACAAATACTTCGTCGTCCCGAATAGGGCAACTTTTAGTCCAGTCATGCTCTCGGTTACCGAGAAAACCAAAGACTTCTTTAAATTGAGTAAATAATTTTGTATGAATACTTACGTTTTGAGATTTAAGTTGGCCCGAAGAAAATAAGCTGAAGCTGAAGAACCCGAAGATATTTTATTCCCAACTGCTACGATTTATGGATGAAAATTCATATCGTCTTTAAAGCTAAAAGTGACCAAGTCGAAAATTCCGAAATTGTGTTTGGTTGACCAAGCAATTTAAAAAATATGTATATTATAAATTATTAACGAGTCCCCCAAAGCCACACAAACAGGTGCGCTAAAATATGTTTTAATGACAACGTTTCCAAAAGGATTCTCATATATTTTTCGACGTGGTTTAAAAGTGCATCTACCAAAAATGTATATTTAATACTGGGTCAGTTTCAGCTTTACGCCCACGATCTGTTTGCTAACTGTAAAAAAATCCATCAAAATTTCCTCAGGTTTATCGTATGGGCAGCTCCAAACCCGCTCATATTCCTGCGTTATTCCATCGCTCTGCAGAGATGGCAGTATTATCGATCCTCGAATTCTAAATCCATCTGGAGGAGGAGCAGCATCTCCCAATCCGTTGAGTGGAGCAGGTGGAGGCGGAGGCGCCATGCCTAGTGGCGGTGGAGGAGGCGCTTTTCCTAGTGGAGGCGGTGGAGGAGGCGCTTTTCCTAATGGAGGTGGTGGAGGCGGTGGAGGAGGAGGTGCTCCTCCAAGTGGAGGTGGAGGTTCTGCACCAGGTGCGCCAACGCCTTCGGTAAGAGAAACCAAAATGTTTGTACACCGTGTGCAAGAAAGAAAGGTTATGCTAATCATACAAAGATTGAAAAAGTTTGCCTCTATTCGTGCATGGAAATTTGCATTTGTTCCCTTTTCGCAGATTGGCATAATTACTCAAGGTTCAGATTGTTCCTCTGGATACATCAGGTGTACTTTGGTTACATGTGGAACTCCCTCAACGCAGCCCAGTACTCAAGATGGAATTGCCACTCAAAACGCCTTTCCTTGGCAAGCTTTTCTCATCAATAACAACAACGTGGGTGTGAGGAACGGTTATGCTGGAGGAGGTGTTTTGCTCGATCAATACCATGTCTTGACGGCCGCTCATAAAGTAACCAACTTGTAAGTTTGCAGGAAATCCAGGAGAATTCGGCACCAATTCAGAACACATTCGCATTTTTTTCAGAACAAGTGTGAGTGTTTCGATGGGGGTTTACAGTACTGCCAACTCGGGCAACGTCCAAACGGTCCAAGTGGCTCAAGTGTGGATACACAGCAATTACGATCAGACTTACTTGAAAAACGATGTAGCGGTTCTGCGTTTGGCAACACCTTTTAATATAAATAACAATGCGATGCCAATTTGCTTACCGACGTCTGGCCGAAGCTACATAGGCGCTACTAGGTGATTAACTAATTATTCTTAGGCAAAAATATCTCTAGGCATCCACAGGACATCTGTAACTAAGCGAAATATTTTTGTGATAAGCTTAACATTTTACCAGTAACCAGATTATTTCAAAGGAAATATCGCACATAAGACCACAAGTGATTAAAAGAAAGCAGTACAGCATCTGTTTGTTGATCTCCCAAAGGCTTCTGACAACCCCTTCTAAGAACGCTAAGGGAGGCAATGAAGCCACCAATCGTCCAGGTGACCGGCGTCCAAAGCGATATTTTCACAATGGAAACGCAAACAAATATACACGATCTATACACTATACGAGGATCTGAAGCAGAAAGTTAATAAAAACCAACATGTGGGTATGAATAAAACATTAAGAAGACAGGATGCTTGTGCTTTAGGAAACAAACACACAAAAGGCATAAATTGGTCTATTAAAGAACGCGCTATGAGATGAAAACTTATATAAAGATAACGGGACTATAAAACTTATATATAGAAAGGAAACCACATGCAAAATAATGAAGAAATGAAAAGGATAATTGTGAGTAGGAATGAAAACGACACGCTCAAAGCAACACAGAAGGATTTCTGAAGAACTGCAGGTAAGTCAAGAACGAAAAGAATCACCAAGGAACAAATAAGAAAAATAATGGCGGTTAAACGAAACACAGTGGACGAAATTCAGAACCAACAACCAAATAGGTATGCACAAACTCGAATTTTGGTGATCCAAGCTGATCTTTGAGTGGAACTTGGCAGGGAAAACAAGGCCAAGAAAACAGAAATGCTGACAACAACATGCAACAAAATTGTACCAAAATTTAGAAACAACGAACATATTTCTTCACAGGGATTTAGCTGGTAGAAGCATTTTGCGGGGCCACATTGTAGTTTTGTTGCTCAGAATGATAAATTTTCAGCTCCTCCTGTATCGTTTCTGGTTGGGGCCAAACCAGCTTCAGAGTTGATGATGCCCCCACTCAAAGCCTGAAGCAGGTACATGTGCCGATTGTAACCAATGACGCCTGCACGAATTCCTACTCAAACGTTCTTGGAGCCAGTAATGCTGCAGCTTACTTAGATTTTCCCAATGAAATATGTGCTGGCGGGCAGAATCAACTGGACGCGTGCACGGTGGGGATTGTTCAATTTGGTTAAGGACACCCATTGGTAAAGTGAATATTTTTTTAGCAAGACGGAGGCTCGCCATTGGTCTGCTCAGATACGGCGCCCACTTTCAACTTGGTAGGGCTGGTACTATGGGGAAAGGACTGCGGTCAAAGCGGAAGATACGGGGTGTATCTCAATGTTCCCTCGTATGTTTCGTGGATTCAGTGCACTATTCAATGCATCCAAGGCCAGACCACTTGTAGTAACTGTCCGTCCAGGAGAATTATCTAACGTTGTTTTTTCATTAATTATTATTTATTATTACAATACTATTTAGTAATTTGTTTGTGCATGATAATTGATGACGCTTTTTAGTCTTGGTTTGTCATCAATTTTATCAAAAGTTTTGGTTGGGTCAAATTAATATTTCTTTCACTCACGAAAAATAGCCTTGCCATTAAATGGGAGCGAATTGGAATTGAAATGTTCCGGGTTAGTTTTTGAATTTAGAAATCGTCTAGATAATGACCCCTTATGATATAATATCTTCTTATTCAAGCACATGTAAGCAAGCAATCGGTTGATTCTTGGCATTAGATGCCTACCTACAGCAACCAAACTTGCTTTACATTATTGGAAATTCAGTTTAGTATGCGATTTTTTTTATTTAGCTAAACATGTCTTATATGCCATATGAATGCTGTAAATAGTATGCGTTTGTAAAATGTATGTAAAAAAATAAAAAAATATTCTAAGATAAGCGCTATCAAACATATCAACAAATTATTAATAAGACATATATTTATCAATGACTCATTC
>NW_026018611.1:4057488-4058699 GCF_020466585.1 Dendroctonus ponderosae
GCTCTCGACTGAAAGTCTAATGTATCCAAGGTATCTGATAATTACATTTATCGTAAATTTCAAAATATTTCTCAAATTATCAGCAGTAGTATTTTATCTACTCACCTTGATAAATATTTTAGTTAAATTAAACTAACTGAGGTGTAACCGTAAATATTCGAAAAGTTATTTGGCTGATTCAAAATTGGCGTCATTCCTTTTACGGAGCTATACAACATAGACAATAAAGTATATTTTTGGTTGTTTAAACGTTTGAATTGTTTTCTGGCAGGCATCGTGCGAGAAACGTTTTCCGTAACCAGCTCACAAATTTGCTTACGACTAGCAATTTTCTAGTAATTTGCCCAATTTTTTATCGTAAATGTACTAAAATAAAAGAAATAAAATTAGATTATTATTTGAAATAATTTAGTAGTTCGAATTTCGTTCAACAATCTGAAAAGGTAAGATAAGTACGCAATGGCACGATTCGGCTTAATATCGCATCAATCTTGTGGATATATGATCGACGTGCCAGATGAGTGGTACGTCGGTATGGATGGTATCATATTAGGACAGTATTAGGGGCTATGCCCAAATTACGTGAAGTAAATTCGGACGTTTTTGATCCTCCTACTCCCCCATGTAAGGATCCGTAAGATCTTACAGTATTTACGCCCCACCTCCTCCAACTCTACGCAATAATTTTTGTTTTTTTATTTACATAATTATCGCATATCTACTTATATGAAAAATAAAATAATATTTTCATTGAATAAGTACGGTATAAGGTGGAGTGGGTTATCTATTTATATATTTATTAATTACTATTTTATGATATTTTACTATTTGAAAAGTTCAATCAATTATAAATTTTTATGGAAATTACTCATACTGGGAATTGGCTGTTCGGAGAATTTGTCTTTATTTAATTTTTTCTCGTTAACCTTAGATATCGACTTCCCGAAAAATTGTTCGGGATATATTAAAAAAATCTGTAAAAATCTCACCTAAGGTATGTATAATTACACCCCAAAATAGCCTTACGTAAATTATTAGTACTGCTCCTTAAGAAAATGTGATGATCTGATGAATATTAAAACGCAATGGCTTCACAACTTCGCCATTTTATCAGAAAATATTTAATACCCTAATTTAATTTAACTGGCAAAATCATTTGAAGAGCACATATTTTTTACTAAGCAATCAAGGAAGGTTTTTTTTTCATGGTC
>NW_026018611.1:4059698-4082280 GCF_020466585.1 Dendroctonus ponderosae
TCAGGCATCGAACTCGCGGGCTCCAAACCACTAATCAACTCGTTTCGCAGTTCGTCCATCGTGCGGGCTGCAATTTTGCCAAATTCAAGCATATTAGAGGATTCAGTTTTACGGATCAAACATACATTAACGAGACGAAAGGAAAATCATATTCACAATTCTATTGAAAATCGTCCGACATCTTCAATACATAATAGGATACTCGATAAAGACCAACAGACATTTGAAATAAAGTTTGATTTTTGTACGCTTGATTCATTTAGAAATCCGGATACTACAAACCGCGTAGGAAATTAAACCCAATGGCAGCTTTTACCAATAATTCGATGAAATCTTGTGATTTTATGATTGATGTTCCTGACGAGTGGTTCYTCAATGCTGATGGCACAATTCTSGAAGAATATTAACAACGATGCGATCACACGCATTGAACCACCCATTTGCAAATTTTATTTTTTTTGTCTGGCTCGGATGATTGGAAGGTTTTCGTTTCGCATTTTCGTTGTGGGAATATTGTTCTAACTGAGAAACAGGATTTGACTGTATTTCATTCAATTGATATTGAAACTTTAGTTCAAACTTTATGGCAAATATTTAATTTTCAATTTACTGTTGCTTTCTATCCGAAACAGGATTCGATATATATATATAAATAATCTTTATTTCATACAGAAAAAGGCTATCGACCCAATCGGTCTTTCGGCCCTTGTTTAGTACATATGTGTCTTAGCCTAGCTTATTCTAAAATTAATTCCTATTCCTAACACTCGTATATATAATTCAGCTATAAAAAAAGTAAAAAAATAAAAATTCTTGGCTTACAAAACAAACAGATCTTAGTCCTTAGTTCAGTTGCGTTTGTAGGTGTTCTAGTAAAGTATCTGTTGGGGTACGAAAACAGGAGTGTTTTGTCGGTCTTGTGAGGCAAAGGGGATTCAGTATGGTCCAGTTGTGGGGGTTGTTTGTCCATTTGATCTGTAAGTGTATTAGTCTTTCCGAAATTTTTGTCATGTTTGTGCGTTCGTATAGTAGTTGGTTGGAAGGGTTGTGCAGTGGGTTTTGGGGGTGCCTTATTCGTGTTATTAGTCTTAGTGCAATTTGTTCTGTTGTTTGTACGTATCATTTTGTCCTTTCCGTTCGTTTTAGTATGCATTTTTCCATTATCCGGATTACTATTACTAGGAAAAATCACGAAATGTCTTATCAATATTATCTTACACAAATTACAGTAATCACAGAGCATTATTAATCACCACATTACGCAATTTTACCGGAATATTGCTATAAAACCCGATAAAATCAAGCAAAATGAAACAGTTCCACAATGTTGGCGAATTAGTTAAGTTGTGAAAGTGCGGAGCCAATCGATATCACATTACCAAGATGCAGCTGGACGGTGAGAGTACATATTGGAATGAGTTTAATTGTTTTCCAAATTCTGGAGTCCTGGAAGATCTGAGAAGTCGCAACTCCCATATATTAACAAGAAGAAAGAAAAAGCGCAAGAAGAATTCTCTTAGCATTGATACTGGTGAAAATTAACTCAAAGATAAAGAGCCTAATGGTGAGTTTCGATGGAAACCCGCAATCCTGCTGTCCATTTATGATCGATGTTCAAGACAACTGGAACATGGGTGCTGATGGGTCAGTAATGGAAGAATACTAGTGGATCAACTGGACTGAAAAGGTATGTTTGCCGTCCAAAGTGAACAATAATTCAATAAGATGTCCCATGTGAAGGTGAATTTCAGTTATTATAGAGTTACAGAACAATGTAACATTAGTTCTAGAAATGTTTATTGTAATAATTGCAATTGCGTTATTAATCAAATATGTTTCCTACGAATTGCACCATTATGAAACATTTGTTGTAGTAGATTTTTAACCGTTATCGAGTGTAAAATACTATTATGTTATAGACTTATATAAGTGATAACTGCTTAGAAATACAAACGAATGTAAAATGTTGTACATAACTAAATGTTATTATTGGATATTCCAACTACTATAATTATAATGAAAGGGATTTTCGATAGCAAAAAAACTTTATTGCTATAATAATAATATTGAATATGCACAAGAATGTTAATTTTAAGAAACTTGAAATCATTTGTAGAAGTAACACAAGTTTATAATAATATTGGATATAATAAATTTAGTTGAACACTAACAAATTTGATATTAGGACTATGGAAGCCCTTAGATTGGGATTAGTACTAAGGAAATCCTATGTTCAGAAATACACAAACTTGTATAGTAAGACTCCGGATAGTATAATTAGTGTAAGCAAGTTAAATCAGTTATCCCAAAATGTAAACGAACATCTCTTTAAAGAAAAAAATGAGAGACGTTACCTTTTATGCCCTGATTAGCTCAGTCTAGTTTGTAAGGAAATATATTTGTTAACTGTAAACCCTGATATCAGTTATGTAACTGCTCACAGGTCAGAATATATATTTTTTTAAATAATAAAGTATTATGGAATGGAATGTTTGCTTTGTTTTTTCAGAATTAGGTTACTTGTAACAGATTTTTAGTGGCGCCCAAAGACTATATGACTCGCAACGATTCGAATCCTCAGGACCATTTTGATTTGGTTTATCTGGCATACATAGGCGAAACATATGATAAAATTAATTTCTTGTAAATGGTTAACGAAAAATTGAAAGGTTTGAAAAATATTTATACTTATGTATTTTTCAAACCTTTCAATTTTTCGTTATACTATAATTCAAAATTATTGACGGTGTCCTTTTTATAGTCTCATTAACTAAAAAAGACGGGATTTACCCTATTCCAATATATTTATTTTCGACTCATAAAAGTTGGTAAGTTTTGATGTTTGTCTGTTTCATGAAATAAACGGTTATTCGTCAACAATCCTATAATTGCTATTCGATGCTTGTTTCAACCATACATGTATGGATTTATGAATGGATTCATTTTAATGTCAATTATTTTGTTTTTCATTGTTTGAACGGGATCGTTAATAGCCACTGTCTTCAAAGCAAAACAAGCGATTTCCGATAAAACATCTTCCCTGAATTTGAATTTTAATGAAAAAATATGATATACTTAAGCATTAGTTAAGATAGAAATGTAATCGACGCATCGAAAAATAATACGCATTAAAAATAAACACTTTTGCAAGAGCCTCACGAGAGTCTTGGTCTTGTTCTTGCTTTCTTGCATATATAAAATTTGGCAAATAGACGTATATATTTATTTCCAGTTTATTGCGTGAATGTAATGCTTCTGCAGCTATATTTTTCATACAAAAAGTCCAGATCATGAAAGTGCTCTAAACAGGCCACATGTATTGGAGGCGGTAAAAATAAAATCGCAATTTGCATTAAATTGAATGTAGAGAAAAATTACTAAAACAGAGGAGAATATATTATTATCAAGTCGAAACATTTAGCAAATGTACCGGTATTTACCGGCAGCCGTATCTTTTGAAATATCTACTTCATAAAGGACCAAACAACCTTCTAATTTTATCAGAAAAATAATGTCGCTAATCCTATTACAGAGACATTAAAACGAAGTTGAAGAATGTTTGAAGAAGTCGAATGTTTTGTAGTGACTCAACGATCAGATTTTAATCCAGATTTTTCTACTACAATATTAAATAATTTCTAAACACTGTGAAAAAATGTGTCAAATCTTTAGATTGGATCGAAAATACTTCGTTATTACATATGGGGCTTCCATAGTGACTGGTCAGGTAAAGATAGAATTTGCCTTCGATTTCTCATCGCAAGAGCAAAGCAATTCCAATGGATCCACGGCTCAGAAACACGGAAAATTCTTCAACCAACAATTTTTTAAATATTTTGATTTTTCTGTAGTCTTGTGGTGTTTTTTCTTTCTTTCGGATATCTACATAATAATCTTTCTAATAACTTTAATTATTTAAACTCATGACTAGTGATGAGGAAAGCAAGACCCATATGGTATATACCAAGACTTGTTTTGCATACATAGTCTTGTTTTTGGTCTTACTAACCAAAAGCCAGTCCTGGTTTTGCTTTTTTGCAAAGATGAAGATCAGTCTCGCTCATCAATATCTAATACTTATGAATCTAGCGTAATTGTTTATATTTTAAGAACAATGAGTAATGTCGAACCGCGTGTCTCGTCTATCTATGCGCGTAGATAAAATGTGAATCCAGAATGTTCTATTATCCTGAACATTGAGTGAAAAATTGCGCAATATTGGGATTGAATCGTAAATGGATTACGTTTTGGTTTCTACAGATATTTAATGTTTTTATCATTATAAATTGTTTATAAATGTTATTATAAATAAGAAGATGAGATGTTTCTTACGGCTTCTTTAATACTTTAACACTACGCAATATCTGCCAGACCATGAATAAATTAACATTAGAAACGTTTTCCTATAAAAATTTCCAAATGCTAAAATAGTAACTTTAAACAGTAATCACGGTTTAGGCAACGTCATGGCAAACCGAAATCGATCGTCCAGAATTCAGTTTATGGCAGGCGCAAAACAGTTTCGCTCAAAAATGGCTGCTGCAGTCGATAGTCTGGATTATTACCTCACATTCCCGAATCCAAACTTCAACTATAACCAGAACAGTGCGGAATCCGACTATGTGTTCGTGGTTAACGAGAAGAAAGTGCCCATTATCCTGCTCTTCGGATGGGCTGGATGCAAGGATAAGTACCTGGCAAAGTACTCACAAATTTACGAAGAAAAAGGGTGAGTTTTCCCAATAAACGTGCAAAACTTCTGGAGAAACTTTTTTTTAAACTTCAGTTTGAAACATTGTTATTTGCATACTTGGAGCTGAGATATTTGTCGAATTTTCGACCGGCGTCCTATGAAAATAGTAAATATTATTTTTGCTACTTTATGATGGTTTTCCAAGCATCCAAACTTTGAATGAAATGGGCAGTCAAGTGATAGACGCATTGAAAAGTTTTTAAATTATACAGGGTGACTCAAAATTTGGTTGCATAGTTATAGCTGTTATAGCATGTTCAAGGACAAAAGTTTGGCGGCGTTTGCGGACCTAACTTTTGTCCTTCTTAAAGTCTGGGAATTTGCCGTTAAAAGTATAAAACATATGCTCACCCTGTATATAGGATTATTTAAAAATAGTGTTATTCAAGTGGCAGAGCTAAAATTATAGGTGAAAAAAAAACAGAAGAACACACCAAAGAAGAGCAAAAATAAATTGTTCCAAATCCAATAGAAAATTAATGTTGAAACAGTCAACTCCCAGTAAATTCAAACGAAAATGTGGAATACCTATCCGTCTCCCAAAAGTTTATGAAACCACCAAAAAACGATTAGCACATATGTGATATTTCGACGCACTTATGTGATACCAATATAATTTTTCTGTATTTTACCGAGAATATCAATACATTTCATTGGATTTAATCGATATTGCCTGAGCCTGAGCAATTTTTAAGATTAGGATAATACCTTATTAAGTGTTGATAAAACCTCTTGTTGTACATCAGGCATAAAACTAGATAAGATTTCGTGAGTTTTCTATGAGTGCCAACGTAGCTTATTGGGTTTTAAGGTTGATAACTCTCCGCTACACTGCGCCAGTGAAATGGCTCTTCATGAAGAGACACCAAATGGTCTCAATCGGGCAGAAGCTAGTAAAACTGCTTTTCGAGCTGAACTTCGAAAATCACCCAATTATAGTGCATTGCTTTTCAAATGGTGGAGCGTTCCTGTACCAGAATTTCTCATATGCCATCGAAAAACATGACAAATCCTTAGAGGTCAGTAAATCCGTAATCACAATCGATTGAGGAGAGTTTGATCAATTTTTTATAGCTTCAAGGGGTGGTTTTTGACTCCGCCCCAGGCAGGAGAAGAGTGACAAGCCTGTTTCGAGCTCTAACAGCCATAGTGGAAGGCAATTTTTTGTACAACTTTTCCCTGTCGTTTTTCATGACAATGTTTTTATCGGCAGTTTGGCTTTATGAGGTAGGTATGTGTGTTATCGGGGCGAATTTATCACTGTTCATATGACGGTTTCGGTAGGTTATCACCAACCAGATTTTCTCCAGAGATAATGAACACGCAAACAATCCGTTCGAGAATCTGAAAAAGGAGCGGAACCGATGTCCTCAATTGTTCATCTACTCCAAAAATGATGATCTAATACCACATACAGTAAGTGTTGGTTAACAAAGTTATTTTGAAAACATTTTCATAATGTTGAATAAAAAAATCAAAATTTCAACGTTTTTCATCTCTCAATAGATACGTACAGGCCAAAATTGTCAATTTCAAGTTAAGGTTTATATTTTCTTATTTGACAGAGATATAGAAAAATGTTTCATGCTTCTTTATAATGATTGTTGAATAATCTGCCGTTTTCAGAATAAGTATGCGGGTTCAGGCAAAAAGTTAACAGGCCTTAGTTAATTTTTTTAAATATTATAAATAATATTTTTAATATAAAATTTTAACTTTACTAGTTTCTCTACGCTTTATATCAGAAAATATTCTTTTGTTGAAAAAAAAATCCTTTAAAAACCCCTAAATAATGGCATTATTTGTTATTTTAGGATGTGGAATGTTTTGCAGCCTATCGAAAAAAATTAGGCGTGGACGTAACAACAATTTGCTACGAAAATAGTTTACACGTGAAACATTTGCCGGAAAACCGCGAGAGTTACGTAACTGGAGTGTTCCAATTTGTGAATAAATGCCTGAACGGTATAAACAACATCAATTAACTTTTGAAGGAATTGCGCCCTGAATTTTGCCAGAGTAACTTTCATTGCAAATAGTAACTCAAAATTATAAAAGTATGTTGGTTTAGATCAGCAATGCACAATATTAATTTACATTCGAAATATCGGTTGAGAAGTTTTCTCCGGGCTTATAAGTCTTGGAGATGTCCAACGCAAATGTGAACGAGACACCAGAAAAACACTCCAATCGCCACTGCTTGTCAGGCCCGAAAACTGCTCAATCGAGTGCGATTTTGAGCATCATTTCCTTTAAATCCTGTATGAAACTGATGCAATGTGTACATAAAAGTTAAACTTATTCTATTGAGCCCTAAATCTTATTAAAAAGATAAGTATTTTTAAGTAGCACAAACTATCGTTATTGTATGTATCTACACAAGTATAACCGTTGCGAATATAGAAAAATATCGCTATTTAAACGACACAGCAACTTTACCCAGCAGCAGTTCATTTTATCAGGACTGTAAGTAAGTATATTTTTGTTGATTGGCTTCTGTGATAGTTAATCTTTGGATAAGGTAAAATGAATTTACGTTAAAATTTGGATTGTGATACTGATATTTAAATGAAGAAAGATTATTTAAGTAATGTAGAAAACTACTTGCTAATATAAAGATTAATTAGATTTTTCTACTAAACGTGTCTTACTTTTCCTTTGCCTTATAAATGAAATTCTGCACTATCAATGTGACTGTACCTAATTATTTCTAGGAATTTTCGACTTGCGATATTTAAGCTACAAATACGACTTGGCAAATTGAAACCTCGATATTTCATGAACCGATGAGGACCCAGAAAAAATGAAAATAATTATTTTATCTTAAAATTCCAGCGGAAACTTTCTATTTTTTCGGTTATACGGGAAAGTACTAACTTGTTTCAGTTAGACTAATCGGACTACCCTTGTATCTTGTGATTATTCACTCATTACCACTTACCTTCCACCATTAAAAATCGACTGATTCGACGAAAAGGCCCGAGGATCAACGACCTTTAAAAATATATAATAATAAACCGATAAATGTTATTGCTTTATGAAACTTAAGTAACATGTTTTGTATTTACTGAATTAAAATTATATTTTATTTTAAATTTTTTGATTGTTCGGTTTTTGGACTCTGACGGAGGTTTTTGGAACCCAAAGCAGAAATATACGGCAACATCGTAATTCGGACTTCTCATAGAGGTTATGTTTATTTGTTATCGGCGCTCTTAACTGAAATTAACGTTGAATGTGCTTTATTTTAACTATTCTTTAAGGGAAAGTTGAAAAAAACGCGAAAATTCGCCAGGTTTAAAATACATGAGCACCGCACAAGTAGCACTAAAATTTACAGTTGTTGCTGTTGAAACCTAACCCTAGGTGCATACTCAAGAAGCACGTTTTCAGGGCTCAGGGCTACATTTAGGCAAATATGTCTACGTGTGCTCCGCCCCGGCACATTGAGGCCGCAAGCGTTAAATTCTCTGTACTCACTGAAGAGGACGTGAAGAAAATAAGCGTTTTTCAAATTGTGACTCCTCTAACTTTGGATTCCTTGGGCCACCCTGTAGTAGGGGGGCTGTACGACAACAGGTAAGCACTGAGCTGGTTTATTGTGTTCTTTAACCAACACTTGTATTGTTTAAAGATTGGGACCCTCAACAGACAGAAACCAGCCGTGTGGCACTTGCAGCAAAAACAGCACCTTATGTCCCGGGCATTTTGCCTATATCGATTTACCGGTGCCCTGTGTGAACCCCCTTTTCCATAAGGTATGACAAGGTGCCTAATCATCGAATACATTGTATTGACTTTTTTATTTTCCTTTTAGGTGGTCGGCACTATTTTGAAGCTATCGTGCTTGAGCTGCCATCAAATGCAATTATCTAAAGAAAGCCGCGCAAAAATTGAGAACCTAAAACAAACAGAGCACAGTGACTGGGACCTGATTCAGATGGAAATTGTTAAAATAATTCTAGATGAAGCAAAGGCCGGCACGTTTTGTATGCATTGCAAGACCCCTTTGAATAAAATTCAAGTACTGGCCAAAAGAATTCTAATGATTTGCAGGAAAAATGACAGGTAAAACCTGAGCTTTTAAAGTACTACGGAAATATTTTACGTAAAAACTGTTCCAGCCAAGCCGATGGATCCAGATTGAAAATCAAGGAAATGGAATCCAAATATATTAATCCATCGCAGTCGCAATGTTTCCTAAGGGACATATGGGACGCCGAAGAAGATTTGATCAAATACATGGTCCCTATTTTAAACGATGTTAAGCTTCCTCATCCCACCGATGTCTTTTTCTACAAGGTAAATCGTCTTAGGGAAATTAAAACCTCAGATTAATTGACTAATATAATTTATCTAGGTTGTTCTTGTTCCGCCACCCAATGTCCGACCGCTCAACTATCTAAATGGCAAAGTGATTGAAAACACACAAACCAATATGTACAAGGACCTGGTAACCAATGCCCTAGTAATGAATCATTTGATTCGAGTCGTCCAGAAAAAAGGCATGGTTATTTCAAGCCCTGAAAATCGCTTCTGTTTTAATTGTCGGTTTGAAATTGCAGGAAATTTGGGCGTTTTGGACTCCAAAGAATCCATGGAGTTTTATTTGGCTGCCCGAGGCAGCACGCCAGTTGAAAAACTGAACAACTGTTGGGAAGATTTGCAAGGGAATGTTAATGACCTGTTGTCGAAGGAATCAAGGAACAATAAAGGAGGAATGGGTCTAAAACAGGTCTGGACTCTGATGGCGAAAGAAGCGCAGGAAAATTGATATTGAGGAGTATTTTTAGATCATCGAAAAAAAACAAGGGATCATTAGACAGCACATGATGGGGAAACGTGTTAACTTCGCAGCAAGATCAGTTATCACACCAGATCCCAATTTGGATGTCAGTGAAGTCGGTGTTCCCGAAGTATTTGCGAAAAAATTAACTTGTCCTGTACCTGTTACGCCATGGAATGTTGAACATTTGCGACAAGTATGTATACTTTGCGGTCACATGTCGCATAGCCTGGGAATAATAATTCAATATTATTTACAGCTAGTGAAGAACGGTCCTGATGTGCACCCAGGCGCCGTTTTGGTTGAAATGGAGGATGGAAGCATTACCAAGATCAATCCGCTGAACAAAGTTCAACAAGACGGCTTGTTGAAGGTAGAAATTTAAATTATTACTCGCCTAAATAAACCGGTAATTTTTTTCTTTGAAATTTAGATGCTTCTTACACCTCACCATTCAAGTAGGCCTGGTTTTCAAGGCATCAAAATAGTCCATCGGCATTTACAAAACGGCGATGTTTTGTTACTAAACAGGCAGCCTACGTTGCACAAACCCTCAATCATGGCTCACCGAGCCCGGATTTTAAAAGGGGAGAAAACTTTGAGGCTGCATTATGCAAATTGCAAGGTAACAATGGAAAGTACTTTGATAGTTTGTAATTATATTAAATGTTGTTTGTTTGTTTGTTCAAGGCGTATAATGCTGATTTTGACGGCGACGAAATGAATGCCCACTTTCCACAAGACGAAGTCGCTCGTAGCGAAGGATACAACCTTGTTGAGGTAAACTCCCTAATCTAGGTCAAGTTCAGTTTATTTATCCATGTTTTATGCGCTTCAGGTGGCTCAACAGTATCTTGTACCTAAGGACGGAACACCGCTAAGTGGCCTAATTCAAGATCACATGATTGCTGGGGTCAAACTCTCATTACGGGGCAGATTCTTCAACAGGTAGAGTATTTTCATCAACACTTTGAAATATTTGTTGAATTCAATTCCAGCAGTCAGTTGCTGAAAGCCTTTCTGCATCTGTTTTAACAGCACTAATTTTTTTTCTTTAGATCTGATTATCATCAGCTAGTTTTCCAGGCCCTTTCCCATAAAACCGAGAGAATTGATCTCCTACCGCCAGCTATAATAAAACCTTTGCAACTATGGTCGGGAAAACAAATTTTGTCCACGGTGATCATAAATATTCTACCAAAAGGCAAAGTGCCCATTAATTTGAAAGCGGGAACAAAAATTTCCGCAAACGCTTGGCAAAAATATCCTCCCAGGAAATGGAAAGCCGGTGGAAGCCCATTTGAGTAAGCTAATTCTGTATTCTAGGAAGTTATGGGAAAATACCCGGTCTGTTTAAGTATGCATTTTTTCCTTTAGGAAACCGAACGAAATGAGTGAGGCAGAAGTGATTATTCGCAAAGGAGAACTATTGTGTGGAATTCTAGATAAGACTCACTATGGCGCAACCGCTTACGGGTTGATCCATTGCATTTACGAATTATACTGCGGAACTTATGCTATAAGGCTGCTCAGTTCTTTAGCCAAGTTATTTACTAGGTAATGTATTGCGGATTTGATTTCTTTTTATTAATAAGATCTGATATAACTGGGCTCTTTCAGCTTTCTTCAACTGGAGGGTTTTACTTTGGGTGTTCATGATATATTAACGGTAAGAAAGGCAGATCGAAAGAGAAAAAAAATAATTGAAGAATCCAGACGAATTGGGAAAGATGTAGTTTCAAAAGCGCTGGGCATCTCAGCAGATGCCAGCTTGGAAGAAATGACTTTAAGAATTGAAGAACAGTGCGCACTAGATCCCAAATTTAGACAAGTAGGGAAAATGCCACCTCTAAAAAATATCTATTTTCTCTATGTATGGTTGTTTTTAGATAATCGATCGGGCATATAAAAGCAGTCTGGACTCATATACAAACGCGATAAACAAATGTTGCCTTCCGGCTGGTTTACAGTGCAAGTTTCCTGAAAATAATCTACAGTTAATGGTTCAGTCAGGTGCGAAGGGTTCCACGGTTAACACCATGCAGATTTCCTGTCTTTTGGGGCAAATTGAGCTGGAAGGAAAGCGTCCACCGGTTATGATTTCTGGAAAGAGCCTACCAAGCTTTCCAGTCTTCGAATTTTCTCCACGGGCTGGCGGATTTATCGATGGCCGTTTTATGACCGGTATTCAGCCGCAGGAATTTTTCTTTCACTGCATGGCAGGCAGGGAAGGGCTTATCGATACTGCTGTAAAAACCAGTCGAAGTGGTTACTTGCAACGGTCAGTATAAACAGACAATTTTCGAGTAATACTAAGAAATTTTAAACTAATTGAAATCTTCTCAAAGTTGGGTAATGTTTCTGTTTTTTCAGATGCCTTATTAAGCACTTGGAAGGTCTTCATGTTGGATATGATTTGACTGTGAGTATCACAAGAGGCATTTCCTTGATTAGGGTTTATATTAATGCGAATCATTACTAGGTAAGGAATAGTGATCAGAAAGTAGTGCAGTTTCTCTACGGCGAAGATGGACTTGATATAAGCAAAGCTCAATTTTTCAATGAAAAACGCCTGCAATTTTTAAGCGATAACGAGAAATGTATTGTACAAAAGGACATTTTGAAGCAGTTGACCAGCGATGAGAATCAGCAGGTGAGTTCCTGGATAATTAAAATCGTGAACATTTCAAGTTTACCTTCAACTTTTCAGTTGGTGGAAGAGCACAAAGTAAAGCTTAATTACTGGACAATTAATAATGGATCACCATTAGAAAAACGGCGAATGTCCGCTTTTAACCATTTCGCTTCCGAATGTTCCAAGCAATTTGGGAAAATTTTGAAGTACAAGAAAGTGGTAAAAATGTGGAGAGAAGCCTCTGATGATTTAAAAGATTCGCTCAAAACAGCATTAATTTGTCCAGATCCTGTAAACACTGTAAGTTAGTTGTTATTTGAAAATTCTGCAGTAGGAAAAAATCTATATAGTTTCATGCTTACTTGTAGGTATTCCAACCCGACCATCACTATGGAGTATTGAATGAACGATTGGATTCTTTAATGACTAGTTTTACAGAAGCGAAGAACAGTAAAAATACAAAACGGTTTCAGAAAATGTTTAAACTGAAAGTGATGCAGAGCTTGTGCGCCCCTGGCGAACCTGTTGGATTACTTGCTGCTCAGGTAATAACATTTCAGCAATATTCACTACAAAAGCCTAAATTTGTAATAAACGTTACAGTCGATTGGAGAACCATCAACCCAAATGACACTGAACACCTTCCACTTTGCCGGCAGAGGTGAAATGAATGTAACTTTGGGTATTCCGCGTCTCAGAGAAATTTTAATGATGGCTTCAAAAAACATAAAAACTCCGTCTATGGAAATTCCGTTTCAACCCGTGTTTAACTTGGAAGTGCGAGCTAAAGACCTGAGAAAAATCCTCACCAGAGTCGTGCTCGCCGATGTTTTGGAGAGGGTCGATGTCACGGTTAAGTTAGTGATACACCCAATAAGGTATAATTTCTGAATTAAATTTAAATAGAGTTCAAATGCAAAGTATTGTGTTAGGAAACATCAGTACACATTAGCTTTTCACATCCTTCCGCCAAACTGCTATGATGAAGAATACAAGGCTTCAACAAAATCCATACTAAAGCATATAAAGAAAGTGTTTTTTAAGGCGTTGTTTGTAAGCATTGGCAAAGTGTCGAAAATTAAATCGAATTTGTAAGTACTTTAGCAAATTTACGTATATTGTTTTGCTTATCTATTATCTCAATGGCAAATGGAATGAGTTTAAATTAATTCATCTATCACTATTAGGGTTACCATGGAAAATGACCCAAAAGTTAACTTAGGTGGAGATAATGAGAGCGATGATGAAGGACCAAGAACAAAAGGCAAGAAAACAAATGCAGCTGGAAATGAAGAAGACAGTTCTGATGATGAGGTAAGTAATTATTAGGCACTTGATTATTTCACAAGTTCTCTGGCATTTAAAAAAACAGTTTTTTAATTAAAAACTATCTCTTAAATAGTTGGAAGATGATGAAAATGCGAAGCTAGCGTCTAAACATGCCGAGAGGAACGAGGATCAAGAACCAGAGGACGAAGACGAGCGAAGATACGCAGCAAGTGGTATGAAACATTGCTAATTTCTATGCCATAAGTGAAACGCTACAACTGAAACGACCTTTTTAGATGAAGAAGGTGACGACGCGGATAATAACCCGTCGACAGAATCGGCAGTAGCTGGCGACTCTGTAGTTGAAAATTACTCGTTTGCTGAGGGCTACAAAGAAGACAGAAAGCGCTGTTTTTGTGAACTCACATTCAGCTTACCCATGAGCTACAAAAAGCTCGACTTGACGGCTATTCTGCGAGATGTGGCAAGCAAGAGTGTGGTTTGGGAAACCCCCAACATTAAACGCGCCTTCAGCTACATGAAAGACCAAGAGTATATTCTCAAAACGGATGGCATTAATGTGGCCGAGATGTTCAAGTATCATGATCTACTTCAATTGAACCGGTGCGTTTATTTAATAATTTTACCTCAGCTAGATCTGAACTATAATCATTTCAGGCTTCACTGCAACGATGTGCATAAAATGGCAGACACGTACGGCATTGAAGCAGCAACAAAGATCATTGTTAAGGAGGTAAAGTTGGAATTGACTGCATAACTCTAGGGTTTTTAAATGGGCTATTTTGTTTAGGTGAAAGATGTGTTCAATGTCTATGGCATCCAAGTAGATCCTCGACATTTATCACTAATAGCCGACTACATGACCACCAATGGAACCTACGAACCAATGAGCCGCAAGGGAATGGAATCGAGTGCGTCTCCGCTACAGCAAATGTCTTTTGAATCTTCGTCGCAATTTCTGAAAGCAGCGACAATCAAAGGTAATTAGGTTTAAGCTGGTCGCGTATTTTACGCACTGTATGAAGGGGACGAATGAAAATAAATATTTGTCTTTTTTGTTGACGCACAATCCATATCGGGCGCGTCTTAAAGAATCGAATAATTTTCAATTTGTGATGAACAACATCTGGGCGTTTTAGGTCGGACGGACAATCTTCAAAACCCTTCCAGCAGTCTGATGCTTGGAAAACCTAACAAAATTGGAACAGGGCTGTTTGACCTTGTTCAAAAACTTCCTGCTCTTCATGTTTAAACGTTGTTTCATTTGGCTTTTTCGAATAATGTTTTGTTATTTGCCTTTTCTAAATGAAAAAATATATGTATGTACATAAAATATATGTGTATTTAATGTACCATCCTTGCACCACAATATACTGACAAGTGATTGTTAAAAACATGTTTTGCATAAATGTAACACGAAAAGGACGTAAAAGTAAACGAGACTCATTTTCGGTAGTAAATTTATTGGCTTTCCTTCACATTGTTTTTTTGTTAAAATCTATGTCGGACAGATTATAAAGATTTTTTTTAAAGAAATGCAACCAGTGTCCAGACTGAACGAAACTCGATGTGAATATGGGTCACTAAAGAAAATCAGATGCACATACACAAGAAGACGGATTTAGGGAAATTTCATTGAATTGTCAGGATAGGATTGTGCAATTTTCAGCGACGCAATTTCAAATTAATTGTATTCGCCAGGCAGTTGAGTGTACAACAACTGAACTGGTCTTCGTCGATTTTTCATTGCTATCGTGGCAAATAATACGATGCTAATAACCATGAAAAACAACACCACAAACATTGCAAAATATGCAATTTTTTGAGCGATAACACTATTACACTCTGACTTCCATTCAGCAACACTAATAGTAATGGGGGCCATAATTTTCTGAAAGGACTGGAAGTCACAGTTGATATCGCATGTTTCGAGTTTAACTGGAAGAGCTTCGGAGGTGTTTTTGTAAAAAATATTCAAATAAGGCGAACCCTGACTAGGTTTATGTAGTTCGAAGATTATGGTTGCCGTGTATGGAGGACAATGATACTCAAACGCTCCCATGGAATTAAGCAAGTTTGCAACGGTGGTGTCATGGGCGGAATACATCAAGAACTTTGGAGAATAGTACTGGGCCCCTTTGGGTGTATCAGTACGATTTTTAAAATAAGTGATTAATTCATTGAAAAAAGGACCGGATTTCAAACGGGCCAGCTTCTCATTAAAAGTCGCCGTGGCAAAGCTTAAAGCCGCCCACGGTTGCATTTTCTTCGGGTAAACTGTATTGGTCCAATTGGGCAATGTGAAATTGTTGGAAGCTTCAATGAAGAGAGTGTTATATAGGTATTCCAGACTTTTGAGAGTACTCACAGTCCTACCCGAATACCTACTCAAATAGGCATACAGATCATGATTTAAACGGTTCACCTTCCAAAAATATTCGCTTTTAAATAAATCTTGCAAATATATATCGTACAAAGGACACGGTTTCTTGGCCGCTAGCACAGCATCCATGTTTTCAGGTATGGAATGTATAGGTATTGGTTGCCATGCCAGGTTATCTTTCCAGACATCGGTGCCAACCGGCGGATAAAGACCAGCCAGATTCGCTTGAGCAGACATCAGAGTTCGATCTACGTCTGTAGATCGAACGTAGATGTCTTTCTCCGAGTACAACCGAGGAAGGAAGTCGACGTATCGTTGTCGGAAGTATTGGCCTAAGTTGTAATGCCGAAGTTTGCCCACCTAGAAAAAGGTTCAGATTCGAATTCGATTGACTGAAAATGGAAAAACCAGAAACACAAATTAGTGCTGCCAGACTTGTGGACGGGGATAACTACTGATTCTTTAAAATGCAACCTTCTTCAACGATTTTACTGATTAAATAAATGAGTGGAGTTAATAAAAGTTGATGTGTTTGTTTAATAATTTTGTTTGTTATATTATCAGGCCTCCGAGAGCTAGTTGATTTTAAATATTGAATATGTTTTATTGAAGTATTCTCATCAATTGGAGTTGAAAACATTGAAGCGTTTGAATACGAAATTTTATGTCGTACAGTAGATCTAGGTGCCATTATCTCATTCTCCCCTTTATTATGTTTTTCCATTCGCGCAATTTTTTTAAAGGAAGTGATACTTAAAAATCAGCAACTGTTTCGATTAGCTTCAAAACTTTATCAGAAGTGCCTTAATGTGTAGCCTTGAGTCGCTTGAAGTTTTAAGTCGCCCTTTGCTTCTGTTGAAAAATTTTAGGAAATATTAGAACTGGCTTACTTTGACTCATGAAGATTGGAAGCTCCTTTTGGCACCAAAAATTAATCACTGTGTATTAGTTTCAAAATTTGATTGGAAGTGCTTGCATGCGTTGTTTTTATTCTGTGGATCAAATGAAATTTTTTTAGAAGCGCTATAAGAAATCAAATTTTGAAAGTTTTTAGTTTCTCACAATCAGTCGATGCATTCAATTTTTTTTTTATACAAATACTCTAATACATTGTTGTTTCTGGCCTGCAAGTTTAAAGTCGCCATTTACTTTAATTGAAGATTTGCGATTTTCTAGCGTAAACGCTACAAGTGGCTGACTTGTACAAGACGCTACAAGAGGCTAACCAATCGCGACCTGATTATAAAAAACGTTCAAAGTTCACTGCTTAATAAAAAAATAGATAATACAGATAATAAACCGTGTCTCCTAATTGACTATTTGATTTAGGACTAGTATCTTTATGTGGGTGATCAGCATTTAAACTATACAACGTGTTTCATGAGGAAGGGGCATTATTTAAACTACGGATTCTAGGTGGTGTACAAACGATAGACGGAAAATCCTTTATTACTGATTTACAGGGTGTTGAAATTTAATTTAAAAAATGCAAAATAGATTTTCTCAAAACGCATGGAGACGTTTAACGAAATTTCCCAGAGATCAATAGCTACGAAAGACGCGTGTTTTGCAACAAAATAATTTTGATAATTTTTATAAGTGGGGAGCGTACCTGCACTGTATCTCCGAATTTGCTAAAGAAAAATGGCAGGCTACTGTATGTATTTTTAGTGAATGCAATTATTTTTCAAATTCCTTGTATTCCAAATAAAAATTGTTTCTTGCATTTTTTTAATTTGACAAGCGGTTGAGGTCTTCGACAAATTCAGTATGTCGTGCAGATACGCACGGCATTGCAAAAATTATAAAAATATTTTATTGCAAAACATGCGTCTTTCTTAGGTA
This sequence comes from Dendroctonus ponderosae, assembly GCF_020466585.1. Lineage (NCBI taxonomy): Eukaryota > Metazoa > Arthropoda > Insecta > Coleoptera > Curculionidae > Dendroctonus > Dendroctonus ponderosae. The sequence goes on from NW_026018611.1 coordinate 4,077,391, forward strand.
TAGATCTCGGACAAATTCCGTTCAATAATCTCCATGCAGTAGAAAGAAATTTATCATTTCGAATTTTTTAAATCTGTAACGAAAGCATTTTTGGGTTATCCCTTATATGGCACACTAGGGGTATTTTCGGACCTAGAATCCGTGGTTAAAATAACGCCCCCCTTTCTCATGAAACACCTTGAATAAATTAATCAGGGATAAACAAGAGTAACTAAAGCGCTTACATTTGTTAACATTCCCCAGTCGACTGGCCAATAGGACCGGTTCTTGTAGGGGTCATTTGGATATGGACTCACTGGAGTCCTGTCGCCGTGGCGAAAGACCTAAAAAATAAAAAAGCAGCTGTTCTATAATTATGAACAAAGCATAAACATGCACTGTAAGCAATTGCCTAATAAAATCATAAAATCCGTGATTTCTTCACATAAGGCTATGCAGCTTAAAAAAAAAGCAACTTACTACCACAACTGCGTCCAAATCACTGGAAACAGCAAATGAGGGAGGAAATGCAGCGACAAAAGTGAGGAGGACAAAGAGTTGAAACATTGTTATTAAATAGGATTAGTACGAAAAAATACTCTCAAAAAGATAACACAGCCATCAATAAGTAAGAAACTAGACTAGAGGAAATGCGGAGTTAAAGAGATTTATATTTGGGTACCATATGTTTCGCTCAAACGTGAAACTACCCCAATGTAAACCACCATAACAGTGTTGAATGCTGAATGTATACAAAAATGACAGTTTCATTTGATAATTGCAGGTTATGGTGGTGACCCAATTTCTTAGACTATGAAATTAACTGTACCAAATGCACACGCAAAGAGCTTAAAATCAGCAACTGTGTGAATAAACAAAAACAACTAATAGTGTGCTAATTTAACTGACATTTATATAATATTAAACTTCACTAAAAATACAATGAGTGCAGATAAAATGCCGATATTTCCCCCTTTGAATCTGTTACTGTTCTCGTTCATTACACACCCAAGCTCAGGACGCAGCATCATAGTGCATAGAAGATCACATAACCTCTGTGATCTGTGATCATAACCTCTAGCGAAGAATGTGATTAAAAGTGTTTTAACTTTAATTCAACCAAAACATGTATTTTACCGGCAAATCTCTTCTGCAAATTCGTTCAGCATTTACCACGTTAAAGTCCTTTTCAACCAAACCGTCAATATTCCAGCAAACAGTGAATCGCCTGAAATCCAAATCGCCGGCCCCATTGAAGACTTATTCCATTGCAAATGTATCCAGATTTCTGGCTAGTAGCCCACACGAAAATATCACATCTATCCAAGTGAAAAAGCGGCCCCTGAGAAAGAAGAAAACCGAACTGAGCAGCCCTGGGGTGTTTAATGTGGTGGCATTTGCCACATCTGAAGAGTATAATCTGGAAAGTTTAGTGGAAGGTTTACAAAAGCAGGACTTGTATGAGCCGCAAACTATTCCAAATGCCCATGATGTGGTGCATGGTGTAAGTTGTAAATGTTTGGAGTGTTCAATGAATTCAATCCCACGCATTGTAGCTTGCAAAATATAAAGTCGAGAATGAGCCCCGAGAAATATTCTTCTTTCGAGACGGCGGGGTGGTTTTGTGGAATATCACCGACATGGAGAGCAGCAATGTGCTGAATTTTTTGAAGCCCTATCAACAGGATAGTTATGCGGAACGAGTTGTGCAGGCTGAAAGCGAAATTATGAACTACAAGTATCATACAGAAGCGGCGTAAGTTGTGCTACAGTCTCTCCCTATGGAAATTGCAATGTTTGCTCGTAGAAAGGCAAGTGGTTTGGACAAAGAAGGCAACTTTGTGCTGAGCGCGGATTTGGAAAACGACACTACAAACTTAACTAAATACACCTTTTCAAACGCAATGTTCCTCTCAGTAAAGCTGGGTATATGGGAGGCTTCCCTAGATAAGTACATTGATGAAATTGAAGACGTTACAGACGATCTAAGAAGGTATTTAGCTTCTTGTATTATTCGAGAAGTAAACTAAGATTTATTTAATTGATCAGGGGCCAAAAAATCAACATGACCAGGGAGGAAGTGCTGCGGAAACATGGCGAGCTTTTCGCCCTGAGACATTACCTTAATTTAAGCTCAGATGTGTTGGATACTCCAGACTTTTACTGGGAAAACGAGCAACTGGAAACCTTATATAATCAAGTCTGTGTTTATTTTTGCATTAACAAGCGAAGTAAGGTAAACGTACCATTGATTTATTTACCAGTAAATATTTATGACTGATTGCAATTGCATTCTTAGGTGATGAACGAAAAAATCAACCATTGCGTAGCCCTCATAGAACTACTCTCGCACCATCTCAGCGACAAACATCACGTTCGGTTAGAATGGTTCATAATCATTCTTATTATGGTCGAAGTGCTGTTTGAAATTGTGCATTACATTGATCGGTTTATGCACTAAGTTGCAAAGAAGTGCCTTGCTCTTAATTGGTAAGTGCACTTGGAAGGAGCGATGACGGTATATTGGAAGGTAGATTGGACTTACGGAAATGCGTGCAGCGGAATAAGTGGCATTTATAAATGAGTAAGTAAGTTTAATTAATGATCTTTATTTATGCTAGAGGAAGTGTTGGGTAGCATTTTTAATAAAAGATTTTTTATTGCTACGGAGAGTTTTACTTAAATTTGACCAATATCCCTTTCCTTAGTAAGCAATAGTTGTTGATGTACACATTTACACCTTTCTTTCGGTTTACACACTGTTTGCAAACAGAATTTTTGGCTGGCAGGCCGAGACCTGTAGGAAGGTGCATTGATAGTGAGAATATTGTTCAAGTTCACATATCTTGAAGATAGAAAAAATTGAACTGCTGACACAAAATTCGGCCTTTTTCCAAATGTTGCAGTCAATAAAGACCTTCGAGCGAAAGAAAATAAGGCAATATTTTAGCATTCTATTGGTGAAGAAATCCGATTTTCTGAATCTGAATCACTGTTCTATATGGAAGATATTTCGCAATAAATCAGCACTGGAGATTAATTGAAAACCATAGCTACTTATATAAAGGCGCATATATTCAGTAGAGCATTTTCAACAAAGCAAATATCAATTCATGTGCAATCACAGTTTACACACCAGAGTTGGTGCTGATCCAGTTACGGAAGAAGGAAACTCTTGCGTAGGCAGTTGGGTTTCCGGCAGCGCAAAGTCTGGATCCGAAGGAGACAACACCGACTTCCACACCGCTTACAACCAATGGGCCACCAGAGTCACCATTGCAGGCTCCACGGTTTCCGGCTCCAGAAGTGCAAATGATCTGGTTGGTAATCATGGTTCCGTAGGTGTTTCCACAAACGGCGTTGGTCAAAATTGGCAATTGAACGGTTTTCAATTCAGAGGCGATGGTGTTGCTAGCGTCACTAGTCCTACCTAGAATGAGATAAATAAAATCCAATTAATACAAAATAAGGCACGAGAGTTTATATAAACATGGATGCGCGGAAGTCCAGCTTTGACGCGATACACGTTTGAGGATGCAAGAAAGTTGCGCTGGCAAACGCCAAAAACCGTTTCAGTTCCAAACCCAACTAAGAATGACGCCAATTTTGGATCGACCTGCATCGGACGCTAATAGAATAATCATATTTACCCCATCCGGACAGAACGGCGGTGGATCCAGCAAAGGTACCAGAGGTGGCAGGAGCCAAAGAAACGGCCGAAATTCCGGCTGACCCAACTGGGATGGAGGCGCCCCTAAGAAGAGCGATGTCGAATTGCAAGTTTGCTCTGTCCCATTGAGCGTGAACAATGCGAGCACTGGCGACGATCCTCACTTGAGTGGGCTCGTTCACAGTGGTTCTGGGATTGTGAGCACCAAGGATCAACTGAACGGAGCTGGCTCTAAACAGTCGTAACACAAATAGAGTAAAACCATAGCAATTTTCAACTGAAGACTCACGTATCAACGCAATGAGCTGCGGTCAAAACCCATTCGTTGCTGATGATGGATCCACCGCAGAACCCGGAGTTGTTGATGATAAGAGCGGCTTGGTACGGGAAAGCACCACGGGCAGCAACATTTCCACCGATAATCCTCAGTCCGGATTGGGGAGGAACGTACTCAGCTGGACCGACGGGTTCTACGAAGAGATCCAGGCTTTTGATGTTGTCCCAATCATATCCCAATTCCTGATCAAACAGCAAACCATAAACTATCTTCTAGGTATAATCAAATGGGCAAAGCCTTACCTCAACTTCTTCGGCAGCGGCGAAGGCACTGAGGAGGCAAACGAAGGCAACTGCGGCGAATTTCATCTTGGCACTCACAAGGCTACCAAACTGTAAATTTGTGCCTTGATGGGTATGTTTTTATACAAAAGATCTTTGACGTTGTTTGGTTTCGTTTTCGGATTAGATTAGGGCTCAGTTGTTTTATTGCTAATCTATCAAATTCTTTAGTTAATCCTATTGCTACTGTTTTAATTTCTAATCATTCATCTAATCGCATCGGAAATTCCAGTGTAAATGGAGCGCTTTGAACTGGAATCTACGTGAGTGAATGGGCTTCACTTACATGTTCTGTTGCTTTCATATTGGAATTCTATGCAAAAAATGAAAATTTTGAACTAAATTAACAGCAAACATCACTCTTTCATTTATCTAGTCTCTGAAGAAATAATTGTCCAATTTCGACCAACACAATCGCGAAATAGAGAACCCAGTCAAGGGCGGATCCAGGGGGGGGGCGGTCATGGGGGTCATGACCCCCCCATTCAATTCTCTATCCAACGATGCCAAAACGAATTCTGTGGCTCAAATGGTTCTTGATAAACTTCGAAAAAAGCAGCGTCATGTTCAAGTGGATTTTGCAACTCAAAAAAAACCACGCAAATCTAAAACTTCTTGAATTC
>NW_026018611.1:4083075-4105248 GCF_020466585.1 Dendroctonus ponderosae
CCCTCCCTGACTTTAAAGCTGGATCCGCCCCTGGACCCAGTGTCCTACAAAAGTGGACCAAAAATAACTGGCTAAATTTGGAAATTATTAAGCAAATGTCTATAAACACTTTCGACCTGCTTAAACATCCGCAGAAATCATCTGCCACTTTGAAAAATGTTTGAAAATTGCCTGACTACGAGTCAAAGCCGAAACTTTTTCCACATTTAAAACGCACTGTGCTTTTCAAATGCAGCCGAAAGTGAGTCTTTAGCTTCACTGCTTTCTGAGAGAATCAATGGCAAACTTAAGCCGGCATGAACAACTGCAAAATTTTAAAATCCGAGAAATAACCTGAGCTCTTAGAATCGGAAGTTTTCACCCAACTGGTTTTTAGTGAAATTTGAAAAAATCCTGAAAGTGATTCAAAATCGAAACGTTTTTCACTAATAGAGCACCCTTTTTCCTACAAAAGGGGAACAAAAATAACTTGCTTAATTTGCAGGTTCTTGAGCGAATAAAACGGTCTATAAAACTCCGAACTGCTTAAACATCCTCAAAAGTCACATGCGACTTTGGAAAACTCTTGAAAATTGCCTGATGATGACTAAAAATCAAAACGCCTAACTTTTACAGAATAGACCTTGCCTTATAAACTAGATACAAAAGAGGCTGGAGTACCTACTTAATCAACTAGCAATAAGTGAATGCACTCCACCAATGAACAACGCAAATTGTTATTAATCAAATATATTACAAATTATTTACAAAAAAAACAGTGTTTTATACACCGGAATTGGATGCAATCCAGTTTCTAAAGAAGGATACTCGGACAAATCCAGTTGGATGTCCAGCCGCACACTGTCTGGCTGCAAAAGAAGCGATTCCAACTTCAGCCCCGTTGATCACCAAGGGACCTCCAGAATCACCACTGCAGGCTCCACGGTTTCCTGCTCCTGAAGTGCAGAGGATTTGGGTGGTGATGATGCTTCCATAAGCGCTGGCACAAACAGCGTTGGTAATAACTGGCAATTGAACAGTTTTCAGCTCATTAGCGATGGTGGTACTGGCGTCGCTCGTTCTACCTGGAATATTTACGTAATGAAACTAAGGCTGCAAACGTATTTGTGTGAGTAAACGCACCCCAGCCAGAGAAAACGGCAGTAGATCCGGCAAACGTTCCAGAGTTAGCAGGGGCCAAGGCAATAGTAGAAATTCCAGTTTGTCCAACCGGAATATTAGCAGTTCTGAGGACAGCAATGTCGTTTTGCAGAGTACTGGCGGTCCATCCTGTGTGCACAACACGGGCATTGGCAGCAAGTCTGACCTGAGTTGGCTCATTCACGGTGGTTCTTGGATTGTGAGCGCCAAGGATCACTTGGACGGAAGAAGCTCTGGAAACATTCTCTCAGTGTTTGCAGTCGCTACTATGCAAGAAAGTTGGCCAAATCTTACGTGTCAACGCAATGAGCAGCAGTCAATACCCAGAGGTTGCTGATAATGGAACCTCCGCAGAAACCGGAGTTGTTGATGATGAGGGCAGCTTGATAGGGGAAGGCGCCTCTGGCAGCCACGTTTCCATTGATCACTCTTAGTCCCGCTTGAGGAGGCACATATTCAGCTGGCCCAATTGGCTCTACAAATAGATCTAGACCTTTGATGTTGTCCCAGTCATAGCCAAATTCCTATGGAGGGAAAAAACGTGTAAGATGGAAAGAATTGGGGAAAACTTAAGCGTTTATCCATGGCTCATGATCCATAATTATGGGAATGGGTCTAGTTAATTGTAATGGAGCTTATGTGTCCCAAGGGTTCAATTTCACACCTGAAGGAGTAAGAGGAGTAAAATGAACACAAAAAACAGAGGTTTTATAGAGAAAGGTAGTAATTAATCCATCTACTTAAGCATGTCTTCAATAATAGTCCTCGGGATAAAGTACAGTGCAACACGCGCCTCTTACGGTCATTATTCTTTAATTATTATACTATTATATGTATACACAGTTACCTCTAAGGTTTCAGTTGCAGCAACTGCACCAATTAGGGAGACCAAAGCGAACAGAGCAATTTTCATCTTGGCATCAAACTTAACTGGTTTAAGTCGAAAATGTCCGTTCTTTTATACGGGAAGCGTAGAAAATGGCTAATCCGTCTTTTTTATATATATCAGATTAAAACTGTTTTATTTATGGCTCATCCATCACGTTTATCTTTTAATCCGTTTTGTTTTTTGTTGTACAAGGCCAGAATGACGTTTTAATTAATATATTGTTGCGTTATTATTTTTTCCAATTTTTAAAAAGGCGAATTTAGCAAAACAAGAGAATTCTAGAGGTTTTCAGATTCACTAAACAAAGTGTGCGTAGAATGTGCAAATAATTTTCTCCAAATTCATCAGATCATCCAGCTATCGCCATATAAAGAAAATGGAGAACATCGAGTTTTGCTTATAGCTGGAAAACTTAACACGCAATTGACAATTTTGAATTTCGTCCTTTAGTGTAGCAGGAAAAACATTGAGGATGAACGGCGTATTTTTTCCTGTCTTCGTTAGTTATTGAGATTATCATTAAAACCATCGAAATTTGCCCACCCTGTATATTACTTGCGACAAAAAATTTGCAACACTTGCAAAAATATATGCAAATTTCGAAATTATATTAGTCGCAAGAAGGATTTAGCCAAAGGAAAGGAACATAGATTGTGTGGGGTTTTTGTTATGTGTTTTGTAAACATGCCTGTGTCAACTTGAGAGTAAATCGAATTTCAAACCCCCTCTAATTCATTTACTTTTGTCGTCCGTATTGTTTTCAGTTTGTATCTAAGTTTAGTTTCTAGTTTCAATTATTTGTTATTTTGAAAATAATTTAAGTGGAATGAAAAATGGCACCCCATTTTTCAAAAATTTATCATGAATAAACGTGAACTTAATTCGCTGAAACTGTTGCGCTAAACTGCTTTTCTTGGCTAGTTTTACGTTGATGGAATTCTAATTTTAACCAAGGTTTTGGATTAAGAAAATCGTGCATCCGTTGAGCCGAAAAATGTTTTTTTGTATCGTATTACAGTTTGAGTTTTTGATGATTTCAAATGATGGCAATGATCAACATGATCAAATGGCTTCTTCTATTAGGTAAAAATGTTGATTGTTGTAAAAAAAATGACGTCTTCTCATATGGATGGCTAAATTTCTTTCTTCTTATTTTTTTTTATTTTGGGGGAATGATGCGAGGGTTTTTAATGCAACTCGATAGATTTGATGATGCAACCGAGTTCATCCGCTTTGGGCAAGTGGTTAATTCTTGAGTGTCTTGGTACAAAAATGTCCAGAACTGTTTTCTGCTGCAAGATTTTACCAATAGCACAAAAAAGATGAACAGGGCATAAACTCTACAAAAAACAGTTGTTTCGGAATAAAAAAATCTGGTAGTTTTTGTTCCGATACACTCAAGATTCACCGCTTGCCCAAAGCGGATCAACACAGTTAGGTCCGACTCGACAATTTTTATTTGTAAAAAAAATTGGTTATATTCCAGACAACTGGAACAGCTAAAGTACTTCAGCTGTATACTCCGCGTTGCAAAATACAACTTTTAAGACTAGATAGAATTTTGCTTCCATTTGGTAGTGAAATGCTGTACAAAGATTTGATCCAATCTTTCGAAATACTATTGAAGATCATTTACCAGATCGATTTTTCAAAGTTAGCATACAAGAGCTTATGGAAAATGTTGGGGTCACTTACCTACGGCCGATCTTACCAAAATGAGCCTTCAACTTAAACGAAGAAACGACATGGTGGATAAAAACGATCTACTTAAATCAAATGCATTTATTAGCTGAAGGGTTTTACAAAGTTCAAGATATTCTCATAGCGAATTGTCGATTAGACGCCAGAGTTGGAGGTGATCCATGCTCTGAAGGCGGAAACTCTAGCGTAGGCAGTTGGGTTTCCGGCAGCGCAAAGTCTGGATCCGAAGGAGACAACACCAACTTCAACACCGCTTACAACCAATGGGCCACCAGAGTCACCATTGCAAGCTCCACGGTTGCCGGCTCCCGAAGTACAGATGATTTGATTGGTGATGATGGTTCCGTAGGAGTTAGCACACACGGCGTTGGTGATGATGGGCAATTGAACGGTCCTCAATTCAGCGGCGATGGAGTTGCTGGCATCACTGGTTCTGCCTAGAAAGTTCAATTTTTCCTTTAGGCTGTGGCCAACAGGAACCAAACGGCTTTGAAGCGGGTTCAGTAATAATGATCTTTACCCCATCCGGAGAGAACAGCGGTGGATCCAGCGAAAGTTCCAGAGGAGGCTGGAGCCAAAGAGACAGAGGAAATTCCGGAGGAACCAACTGGGATGGAGGCGGCCCTAAGAAGAGCGATGTCGTTTTGCATGGTGTTTCCGTTCCATCCGGTGTGAACCACACGGGCGTTTGCGACAACACGAACCTGAGTGGGTTCGTTCACTGTGGTGGATGGGTTGTGAGCACCAAGAATCAATTGAACAGAGCTGGCGCTGTAAACTCGCTTCCATTAGTCTACTCCAACACTACGTGGCCTGCAACTTACGTGTCAACACAGTGAGCAGCAGTCAGAACCCATTGGTTGCTGATGATGGAACCACCGCAGAAACCAGAGTTGTTGATGATGAGGGCAGCTTGGTAAGGGAAGGCATTACGTGCAGCAACGTTTCCACCGATGATTCTAAGTCCGGCTTGGGGAGGAACGTATTCAGCGGGCCCGATAGGTTCTACGAAGATATCGAGACTTTTGATGTTGTCCCAGTCATATCCCAACTCCTAGTAGAAAAAATCTCACTATTATCCATAAAATCGCAAAAATGATGACTTACCTCGACCTCTTCGGCAGAGACGAAGGTACTGAGCAAACAAACAAAGGCAAATACGGCGAATTTCATCTTGGTACTCTTTGAAGCAAGCTACCAGAATGCTTTTTGCTGCGAATAGCAGTGGCTTTTATATGAAACAAACGATGACACAAATAATTCGTGTTTAAATGATGACCGTCTGATTTATTGATAATCCTTCGATTTATTAATTTGGATTAAGCCGCGGACACTTTTGCTAATCAGAGGGTTTACGGATCCCTACAAGTTATGTTTTTAAGTGCCGCCTGATAACGGCAGTTTCTATCATATGAGTAGTAAATAATAAGAAAATAATGCACAGGAATAAACACTGGCAAAAAATGCAATCCTTACAAAAAGCTACTGGGTTGACGAACACGCAGAAAAAGGTTGAGTGAATTTCTCGAAGATACTCGCTCTTGAAGACGCAGAAGCAGTGTGTTAAGGTAGTGAAACGGTCATTTGGGAAACTTGTAACAACATCGAGCATGATAAATTGTACCATTTTTAGTCTCCCGCTTAACATGAGTAAAACTTCCGACGCAATATATTTAAAATTAGATTAGAGTCAAGTATCTACTTAAGGAAGATTTACCTACGCTTTTTTGTTTGAAAGGGGATCATCACCCCATCGTATTTAATATTTAATTAAGTTGGGAAATATGAATAACTTCAAATTAAACAGTGCAATGAATGTTTGAATATTTTAGCATGATCTAAGTAATTATGTGACATATTTATCATTAACACAACATGCTTATGTGGATTAAAATTTGATGCGACGTAAATCAAATCTATCGAAACATGTCTAATTCCATAGTAATCCCTACATCAATGTGAAAAAAATATGGTTTACGGTTTAGTTAATGCAACGATGACGGATAAGGAAATTATCAACGGTGGATTTAGCAAATTTATCGTGGAAAAGATAATTGGATAGGTAAAACAGATATTTGAGTTTTTAAATCACTTAATGCGTCCATCATCCAAGGCGTAGATAAGTTTAATTTTCGGTAACTGCACAATCTTTTTCTTATACAAAAGTGCTCTTAAACAATAAATAATATGAACAAGTTGGAATAATACAAGAATATTTAAGCTTCTATTATAGACTTAAGGAAGGTGTTTCCATTGATCAATTTTGTCGTTGCTATCACAAATTCCACGTTGGAGTCTTCTTGTTGAGAGAGGAACCTTAACGCTGATATCTGGAAAAGATCACAATATCACAGTTTTCACAAGGTTTGGTGGAAATGGTCTCACCTCCGCAAACGTGCAACCACCGATAAAGAAAACTAGCACCACTTTTGGACTATCTACGTTCTGGATTACATTTGAAGGAATTGTTGGCGATTCATCCAATGTAGGACCTGGATAAAACAAATTCACTTAAAATGGAAGTTTTCGTAAGCTGGAAGTTGGAAGTTTTCTTTAAACCGTCCTGAATTCTATATGGTCTCGGTATAGTAAATGGCCTCAAAATAGACTTTCACACCAAATAGTGTTCTCGCTTTAAAAAATTCTTCATAGACTCGCGGTTTTCATTAAACATTTTTTTAGTTTACACGCATATTCTGGTTTGAACTAGGCCACACATTCGCATTACCTGGCAAAAGCCCTAAAACATCGTGCAGTTGCTTCCAGCCCCCAGTTTTCGTTACTTGTTCCGCTAAGCGTACACTTAGAGGGGCATAAATGCTGTGCACATAGCAAATATCCGTGGGATTTATCTCCGAAACATCCTCCATAACCAGGCGAAGCGTCTGCAAATTACTCAATAAAATCAGCAATAAAACAAATCCAGAAAATTACTTTTCTTAGAACGGTGTATTGCCTAGTACCCGACTGCAGTTTGAGCATCCCAACTTTTTCCAGCTTTGTTATGGCTAGAAGTGCTTGCAACCCGTATACCTGGAAATATGCTTTTATTGCAGCGAATGGATGGAATATGTTTGAGCGGATGATATTCGTGCTTACCTGCACTAATTCTCGTTTATAACCGTCTAAAACCTTCGGCTTGAGTCCAGATGAGCAAATGCACTGCAGGCAAATCAGTCTCAGCACTTTAATCATGGGTTTTCCTTGTGCCATCAGCTCCTCAATATAGGGACTGGGTTTATCTACCTCAAAGCAGCTCAAAAACTCTTGTTCAGCCTAGAAATTTCAGTTAAGCTTCGCTATTGCGATTTCGTTTGTACAATATCACCTTCAAAGTATCAAAAAAATCATCCCGATCCGTGTATTCCTTGATACATTCAGCAATCGAAGTATGAGTGGCGAGTTGTTTCTTTTTCGTCAACATTTGGGGCAATCTTTGCACGTAAAGTTTCATTTCCTTGACCGATTTATCCTGAGCGTTCTCCATTTGGGATGCCACGCTTTTGGCTTGCTTGGCCAAATATATTGTGACCTATTAAATAAAACATTTGCATTTTTTTTTGAAGAATTAGAGCCACTTACAGCATTAAAGCTTTTGTCTCTGATATCGGAAAACAGTTTATCTGCTGAGTTTAAAATCACTTGCTTCTTGTCCTCAGACAATGACTCTGTGGTTCGTTCTTCGGTGCTTAGGAAGTTGTCTATGGGGAAATTGGCGGTCGCGTTGTTGATACCAAAAATTTCATCAATTAAACCCTCGTAAGTCAATTGAGTTGCTAGCGGTGTGATCAAATCCACTGATCGATCAATTAGCAAGATTTGATCAATGCATGAGGTTTGATTGGATTTTGTGTCCTCAGAGCTTCTCTGTTCCCTTTGGAGGCGAGTCACCAAGTCCCACACTTGCTTTGCGGCCACTCCTAGTGGAAAACATTACCCAAAATAAATAGGTAAAAGTGTGATAAATGTGAACCGTACCTTTGCCCCAAACTCTTGGAATCGGACCATACAATTTCTGCAGGAATATAATGGCTTGAGCGGTTTGGTAAATATACGTTGGGTCATTTTCTATTGTATATTCCCTATAAAAAAACAACGAAAATCCCCAAAAATAGTTGTGTTTCAGATAATTGATTTGACGACTGTTCACCTAAAAACTTCCGGAATTTCCATTGAAACAACATCAGAATCAAAAGGAATAAGCTGGCACTTGAACTCCTCAATGAAAATCATATTGCCATAAACGCCTTGATGTTTTAAAGCCTCTTCACACAGCAGGCTCTTTTTCGGTACAAAGAACAAGTGATATTCCTTTTTACAGTTGTGCTTGCCTTTGGCGTCGTCTTTCACGTTTCGCGCTAGAATGGGGGACGTGCGTGAAGCAAACCATCGGGAATATTTATTAACAGTTACCAATATARTCCATTAGATGAAGCTTTGGCCTAGCAATAAAAATTATATGATCTACATCTGTTTCAGGTAATGGTATGGGCCGCAAGGGGTACATTTTCCTGACRGAATGTTCTCGCAGCTTGATGTACTCTGCGATTAAGCCCACAGGCCCTGAAGAGATTGGTGGATATACCCATAAAGCCGACTAAAGCCTCGGCTGAATATATACCTGCTAAAGAGCTATCCCAGACAATCGCTTTGGTTCCAGGGCATTTTTCTAACAGCTCCACTAAATTGCCCCAAGCAGCAGCTTGCAGCAACGATATGTCCACTCTGCCTCCTTGCAGATGGGCAGCCATTTCAACTCTTGGCACGTGTTTAAGGTAAGGGCGTTTAAACAATCCAGTTATATTTAAATTAAATTAATAAGAAAAACTCCTTCAAAACAATCAATGTTTGTTTATGTTTGGTTGTCAACATCAGCTGAGCGGAGCTTGGACCATGTACTTGCTAGAAGCGCAAGCCAGTTTATTCAAACCTTCATACTCTGCTTAAAAGATCAGGGCTGCACGTTTTTTGCCCAACAAGTTTTCTTAGCGGTATTTTTTGCAAAAATGCGGTTTTTCACCATTTTCAGCTCATTAAATTGACTACTTCTCCATAAGAAAAGAGCGAACGCCATCATAGTTTGCACTCCAACATGTTGCCAAATTTCTATGAAAGTAGCAAATCCTATGTCGAAGCATTTTCATTTTGGGAGAGATAGTGAGTTAACATTATTGAAAAGAAAAAAAAACAGTTAACTAATCTATCTGATACTATTAAAAACCAACTAAAGCTAAACAAGTTAACTGAAACTTTTTTGCTCATTTGCTGTATTTGCTCAAAGGTTTAGATACGATGCGAACAAAGAAAACACTAAAATTGTTTATTTTACAATTTATTTCGTCAGTACAAATATACAAAGAGTATGGATAGAAATATATAAAACTACCATAGAAAAAATTAAAACTAAATGAATAATACCAATTAAGAGGAATTATCAGGTTCCTTCTATGAATGTTCGTTGTGACTGCTTTGAAGCTGCAAGAGTTTTCTTCAAAAAATTTAATTTTATTTTGTAGATGACCACTTAAAAAAAATTAAAATACGTTAGTTTCATCAGGGATATTATAAAAACGATACATACGTTCCGTTAGTACACAACCAAAATAAATACTATAACTTATTATTCTGTGTAAACAATCCCATTTTGGCTTACCTAATAACTAATATTGTTATTTTAAGACATTCTCTATGGGTTATTTCGAGGATCTTTGTTTTGGTGCATTTTTAGAGCGGCAGTGAGTGATTCAGTCATCAATAGCTGTTAATAGCTTTCAAGTATGCATGTGGTTACATAATGGCAGAATTTCAATTATAAGCGTGCTGCAAAAATATTTGTTAAGTAGGTAGTAAGCCAATGGAACGGCTGTTTGGCGATCGTTAAAATACGATTTTTATTTGCATTTTTCGGGAAAGATTACTCTTTAATTTGCGGTTGAATTAGGGGGTTCCAGAATAAGCAGGGCAAGAGAAAAAACGCGAGGAAAAGACATTAAAATTCTATGTTATCTTTGCTCTAAGTATGCATTAAAGAAGTATTAGGTCTGAAGCAGTTATTCAAGGTTGAGAAGCGCAAAAGTAAGCAAAGGCGAGAGTTATTGGAAACTTTAAAATTTAAAGCATTTAGTACTTATTCGGGGTAACTGTTAATATTGAATAAAATTACATTAAACGACTTTACATTCCTCTATGGGAAAACATTACATCGGCAAAAGTGTTAGTTTACAGTTAGTCCAAACATCGAAAGTGGCCATCTATCATCACAAGACCCCCAAAAGGCACAAACCTTTAGGCTTTTAGCCTAATGGGGGCCGCTGAATTACCTTTATACTTTACCAATAAAAATCTTAGAAACATAGTTTCTGTTACAAAAGTACAGGCTGTAAAGCCTGCGACCCAAACAAATCGTCGAAATAATCAAATTTATAAACCATCACAAATCGATCACCGTGATTCTGGCTGATCGTGACTCAGCTGTAGTCGAACAGAAGATATTTCTTCAAGCAGATGGGGATGTCGAACCCGCCTGCAATGTGCATGAGCCTCGACCCCATCAGTTTCCTCATGTATAATCGGATTTGCTTCTTCAGAGTTAGAGGATACTTTGCCAGGTCCAGGAGTTTGGTTTTCTGGCTATGCGTAACCACTTGGTTTCTTCTGATCATGCACGGGTCGAAAGCTTCGCACGCTTCAAGGAGAAGGAAAAATATCGACTCGTTCGAAACGACGTTGTGAAGGCAGTTCAGCATGCCTTCGGGGTCTCGAAATTGGGTCTTCATTACCACCTGATAGAAGAATGTTTATTGATAAGGAAAATTAACATTTGAACTAATCCCATACCCGTGATCCATATTTGATCAGCATATTAATGACTGCAAAACTGGGACACTCGTTGCTGGCTATGTACTCTACAAGAACAGGCCTCAGTTGCGAACTGTGATCGTATTCATCGGTGAATACTTTCAAGTTCGGATCAGCGCCAGCTTGCAAAAGCATCTGCAAATTTGCATTATTCACCATTCATTCCCACAGTCTTTGCAGATCATTCGCTTACCTTCAAGATATCAGACCTGTTCGGTATTCCTTCAGAAGAAGCTACATGTAAAGGCGATCCAATGATAGGGGAACTGCAGTTCACATTTGCTCCTGTGGAACCAAATTGCATGGAAGTTACACAATTTTTTCCTACTTCAGCTGGTCTGTTACCTGAGCGGATGAGCAGTTCAACTATTTTGGGATCTCCTTTCAAAATAGCCAAATCCAGGGGACTGGGCTTGCCCAGGTCAAAGTCTTCATCGTAATTCAGCTTGGCTCCTTGTTTGATCACGAGGTTGATGATGTCGGTGTTTCCAGATAGGACGGCATAGTGAAGAACCTGATTGTTAAGTACTGTTATAAGAGCTTTTGTTATATAAAGCTTTGTTATAATACAAAGCAGTGGACGGTTTCTCCATAAGTGCAACACAATTTTAACAGTCTGGAAGCAATTTTATTTTAGGATTAGTTGATCCAATGATTACAAGAACTTTATATAAAATCTGTGTTCTTCCGAAAGAAGTCTTTTAATGAAAGGCTCACTTTGATATTTTTTCCGTCCATATTTATGGAAGTGATACGAATTTCTCAAAATGTAAAAGGCTGAACGACGCTCCAATCGCATTAGCGTGCGATATTTGAAGATAATTAGGACAATTTTTGCTTTCTCGACGTTCTTTGCCTCCCGACAATCTTAAGAGTGTGCAGCCCCAAAGCTCTAAATTACTAAAAGTTTTAAGTAATTTTAAACTAATAAAAAATTGTGTCCCAACCCGACTGGATTTTGTGCATCGGAACCATATAATAAAACACAATTTAACAATGGGAGTGATTCCTCGACGTCGTCAATATCGTTTTAAACTTAGCCCGGATCGAGCCGATCAAAAGCATAAATAAAGTGCAGTTCGAATGCCAATCAATGGAGTAATTTTGTGTCTTAAAACGCTCCATTCACCTCCTGAATTCCAGTTTTGAATTACCTTTTTTGTAACGCTTTGTCCAAATTTTATGCAAATCACTAACCTACTTTCCATCGCCCTACTTACCGTTCTATAATCATGTCGTTGATCAGCGATGGCATTAACATCAGCTCCATGCTTCAACAGCAGAAGAACCGCTTCCATATTCTGCAAATCACCATAACATTCAAAGGTTGGAGGATTGTTTAAAAAAAAGTTATATTCATACGTTTGCCTGCCGAACCGCCTTCATCAGAGGTGTTAATCCTGATCTATCCCTACTGTCCGGGTTTGCGCCGAAAGTAAGCAACAGTTCCAAAAAGTCCAAGTCGCTGACCAAGTTGATTTCGGATCCAAAAAAGTAGCGCTTATTGGGGTCCGCTCCATGTTCTGGAACAATGATTTGGTGTTTTGAGCGTCGCTTAGACTCCTCGGACAGTTTCACTTTGGTTGCTTACCCAATAACAACCTAGCGATATCTTTGTGCTTATTCCTAATGGCCAGTCTTAAAGGTTCATCACAATGCGTAGTCTTCGGAAACTCATCCCTGGTGTCTGGCCGATAGTCAACTTTGGCTCCAGATTTCAGTAGGAGGCGCACAAATTCAGTGTAGCTGCAAAGAGCCAAAGTTAGAGCTTTTAAGCCTCGTTTGCTCGATGTGGCTGAGTTACCCATGTTCAGCACTTAGATGCAATGGACTGTATCCACATTCATCAGTTGCATTCACATCACTTCCTCTGGTAAGCAGCAGTTGAGCCGCCTCGTAGTATTTTTGCCAAATCGCGTAATGCAAGGGCATCAATCCTTGAGTCACTGGCTCATTCACCTACGAAAGTAATTCATTTTTACCTTCTGTGGATCGCTGGAAAATTAGCCGAAGAAATGCTTACCTTTGCGCCACATGCCAGTAAAATCCTTATCTCGTCTAGAGGCACCATGCGAATTATAGAATCTGCTAACTCCCTCTGCAGGGGATTGGCGATGCATTCTGTCGGCATGTTCTAGAATGGAAATGAGGACTAAATTTTCTGTATTCTCATACGTTCTACGGGTGGCGCTTTGGGAGTTTGAGGGTTATCAATGCAACTTCTGCAAATATTTATATTTGCTCCATAACTCCAAAAACACAGAGTTTTACTGAAGTTTCGCCTGCACCGAAAATAATGCTTTTACTTTTACTTTGTGTGGTCAAACAATGAGAAATTTCCTGTTTTAATTCTAAATTGGGCAATTTTTAAACATGCTTATAGCGTCTATCCCGTTTATTTTGCAAGTTAATATTCAGGCGGCTTCGAAAAATCAGAAGATGTTCGGATTTTACTGAAGTTTCTCCTACATGGAGAAGAGTGTTTCTATAGTTGTGCTACAAATATAAAGAATCTACTGCTTTTACTCTGATGTGGGCAATTTTCTCAACCTGACTCTGTAGAAGTCTACCTCGTTTGGTCTGCAAGTTGATATTCTGGCGGCTCTAAAAAATAAAAATTTCCGAGAATTTTGCTCAAATTTCACCAGCATCTAACCGCATCCTTCTACTTTCTGTGTTGAAAATATGAAAAATATGCTGTTTTTAGTCTGGAGTGGGCAATTTTCTAAACCTGACTGTGTAGATGTCCACCGCGCGCTTATTCAGCTAGTTGATATTCTGGCGGCTCTCAAAATTGCGGATGTATTCGGATTTTACTAAAATTTCGCCGGCATCGAGACGAACTCCTGTACTTTCTGTACTCAGAAAATTAAGGTTCTACTGATATTAGTTAGAAGTGGGTACATTTTTTTTAACCTGACCGTGTAGATGTTTGCCGCGTTTGTTTGGCAAGTTGATATTCGGGCAGCTCGAAAAATTGAGATGTTTCGATTTTTCTGAATTTTCGCCTGTGGCGAGAAGAATTGGCTTGTCTTGGTGCTCAAAATATTAACAATTTATTGCGGATAGTTAGAAGTGGGAAATTTTTTTAACCTGGCTGTGCAGATGTTTACCGCGTTTATTGTGCAAGTTGATTCTCGGGCAGCTCTGAAAAATCTAAAGTTTGCCCAGACTTTACTAGCATTTCACCTACATCTAGCCAAATGATTTTACTTTTTGCACTAAAAATACCAAGAATGTACTGCTTTCATTCGGAAGTGGGCAATTTTCTAAACCTGGCTGTGTATATGTTTAACGCGTTTATTTTGCAAGTTGATACTCGGGCGGCTCAGAAAAATTAGCAAATGTTTGAATTTTTCGCCTGCATCGATGCAAACGCTTCTGCTTTTCGTACTCAAAATATGAAAAATCTACTGCTTTCATTCTGAAGTGGGAAATTTTCAAAACCTGACTGAGTGGATGACTGCCGCGTGATAACAGAGAAAAAATAGACCGAGCTGATTTGAAAACGCAATGAATTCGAGGTGAGTAAGTGTTTTTAGCCGTTAGCTGCATTTGAATTAAATATTGAAACCGCCCAATTTACCGTGAAAGTTTTTAGCGTACTCCATCATCAGGCTGGTTTTGGCGAATTTTTCAAATTTGGGTAAACTTCAAGTCACGTTTTTGCAATTGTTGGAACTTTAAGTCAAGAAAGCGTTAAATATTTGCAATATTGTGTTACACAACGGCCAATTTGTTTTTTGTATCTTCTGTATAAGAAAGTGTCAAATTCCTGTCGCCAAAAGGGATTTTCGGACAATTTCTTGAATTTTGATTGTACGGAGAACAACAACAATTGTGTTGTCTGCAATTAGGTTCGTCTAAACGACAAAAGCTAGCAAATAGTCCCTTTTGATATTCAATAGGCAAATCGTTGATCTATAGGCTGTAGACGTTTCGAACCGTTGCCATCATCAGAGTGTTCTTGAAAAATTTCGAAACCTGGGCAAGTTGCATTTTTTCAACAAGTGTTTTATGCAATCGGTTTTGCGTAATTTGATTCATTCGTCTTGGAAATGTCTCTCAATCGCTCCCAGTTCTGGATTAAATTAGGAAAACTGAGATTTTTTAACACAGAAAATTCAGATTGATTAAAAACTTGGAAAAACTGCTCATATTTTGAAAAATTAACTAAGCCAAAGCCGGTAAAAGCTACAAGATTTCTTGATTCAATGCAAAAAAGGATCAGTTTCAATATTCTTCTTCTCGTTAGTGCAGAGTCAATATTCGAAAATATACCGGGTGGCCCAACTTTAATTGCAATCTATTAAACATGTTGAAATTGTGAATGAATTTGAAAAACAGACAAAAGTTGAATTCAAATCCATTTGAACTTGAAAGCTGAATCACCCTGTATATGGGCACCTGCCAGACACTTTATTTCTTCTAATCAGGTATTTCGACTAATTTAACGGTTTGTTTTTCCTTCTGACTGATGATGCGATTATCAAAAACCTAGACCTTGCAATCACGTTAAAAATAGACAGCGAAAAAACATTTTCGACGCTTTCCAGAAGGCCGACCGCCTAAACAGCTGATAATTATGTTTGCCAACAAACCATTAAAGTTCTGAAATAGAACGATATTTTTCGAAAACCCAAAAAGTTAATTAGGACAATTTATCTAGTATGAAAAAGCATTAGCCCCCAGTGGCTTTAAGCTGTTTTCGGCTTCAATTGTTCCCGATGATTCCTTTTAGGACTGGCAATTAAGAGAAAATTACGAATTTGAAATTTCCCAGAATGTTTTTCTATAAATATAATTTTTAGAACGCTACCACGTGAGGCCAGTGATCTTTCATTAGTGTCCTACCAACAAAGACAAGTGTTAAGGTAATTGACCGCTCGTAGATTTTTTTGCTAATCACCAAACTTGAAGGAAAAGTGCTTTTAAGCTATGAGCTATTAAGAGATAATTGTTTTATAGAATTGAGGTGCTGGCAGGTTTCCTTGATCCACGCACTTACCTGAAGTCTCCAAAAATAAACCGGAAAATTCGTGAAAACCCCTTTTCAAATATTGGCAGTCTCATTGATGGTAGTAATATTTAAAAATACATTTTTAAAATTCACGAATAGATATTATTTCACCACATTGTTAATCCTACGCTACTTCCGCCCCATTCATTTCTAAAATTATGCAGAACGTTTTTAAGATCAAGTTCGGTTTTGCTACCAAAAGCCAAAAATGCAGAATAATGGCACGGAACGCCATGTAAAATACTGGCAAAAAACAGGTTTCGGAAGTGTTATTTTCAGGCTAAACCCAGCTGATGATAATTATTCAAACCGATGTGGGAAGCGAATTTTCCATAAAGTACTCACGTAAACTTTGGATAAATAGAAATAGTGATGGTAAGACACGAACGTGAACAAGCCCCGATTTTCAACTAGTCGATTCATTGAAACCGCTCAACTTACTGAAGTGGAACTTGATTGTTAATTAATAAAAATCGGTGGGTCTGAAGGTTGTTGGCGTAAATTATAGCATTTAGATAAAGTTCAGACTCGATGTCACCGAAGTACGTGTTACATTATCCCGATAATATCTGAAAATCATCTGCCAATAGCGGTTTTCCAAGCCAATCAACAAGTGATGTTGGCCTAATATTAGCAACTCTAATAAACTAGAATATATTTTTTAGTCTCTGTTTAAGTTTTCCTTTAAATTTAAGTGCTTGCGGCTTCAACCTTTCCGGAGCCTGAGTTGCCTTTGTATGAAATTAAGTCGAAACAGTCCTTGAGGAACACTTTTTCATACAATTATTTCAGTCAGTGTGAAATGCGGAATTTCCGATACTGTAAACTAACTTGGATTGATTTTCAATTCAATTTTCTCATTGCGCTCGGAAACGTTTTCTTCCAGTTAGCTCAGAAAATCAGGAGTTTTGAAACCAAAATCTGATTTTATTCGGAAAGACAAGATTAGATAAATTTATTTATCTTGAATAAGCATCTGTGAAAGTTTCCGAAAAGTTGCTTAGCTTGGAATTTTATAAAATTAAATTGTTCTGATTGATGACTGATGTGAACAACCGTTTGAAACTAAGACATGCGAAAATAATGATGAATTCCGAAAAATCAAAGTGCGGAACGTGTTTTCTTCTAGGAACGATTTCAATCAAGATTATTTCAGAAAAATTAACGATTTTTCCCGAAAATTTGTTAAAGACTTTCTTCAGTTAGAAAAAATCTGCCTCAGCCTTTTTTAGTTCAATAATAGCAACTAATATAAAATTTAACCGGTAGGAACATCTCGGTGACTTACCCGATTCGATGGATTAGGCGGATAATAGCAAAAAATGCACATTTCACTTTGCAACTAATCAAAAAAACAGCAATAAATGCGCACTAGTTTCCCCCAAACAACCGTTTTGAATTTATTTTATTCTTGTCAATGAAGAATCACTTTCTACGTCTCCAACTGTGAGTCACTTCCGTGTTTCCTCTACTTCATCTGTAGACTCTTTGACAAATTTATCAGCTTGCTGATACAATGATGCGGAACATATTTATAGTTTTTGGCATAGAACCGACCAGTCATACGCTCAGATCTTTGTTTTCAACAAAAATAAAAACAATATTTACCTTGTGTGGGCTTTTGTCCACCAGAATGCAAATGAACAATGCAACGCGTGCACGGTGAAAAATG
Organism: Dendroctonus ponderosae; assembly: GCF_020466585.1. Taxonomy (NCBI): domain Eukaryota; kingdom Metazoa; phylum Arthropoda; class Insecta; order Coleoptera; family Curculionidae; genus Dendroctonus; species Dendroctonus ponderosae. Next base: position 4,100,356 of record NW_026018611.1, read on the forward strand.
CTCAATCACATGAGTTTTGGTGTATTAAAATCTTCAACCGTTGGGGGAGGAGGAAACATGCCATGCGGCGCGCTGTATAAGTAGAGGATGAGTCTTTTGAGTGGCAACATTTAGTGCAAGAGCTTATTTGGCAAAACCCTGGAAGGTGAAGTGGAAAAAACGTCCGGAATACTCGGTTGACTTTTGGATAAACTGCAGCAATTTTGAATTCGATTGGGTTCAATTGTAGCGTTGCACTTATACCATATGGAATTTATTAAGTGTTACATAAATGTTGTTAGGTGGACTCTGGACATACCTTTGTTGCTGGTGGAACCGGAGTCACTGAACTTCAATGTTTCACAACTTTCCTCCCCTAATCAGCTAATAGTAGGAACTTTTTTGTTTCGCCGTAAACACTATGGAAAACAACGCAGTACACCAAGCTGGACTAAAATCCAATGCGGAATCCACTCTGGCACCGATCAGTGTGCTTTCTACGTCAAACTACGTGCAAAAATTACCAAGAGTCTATTTATACTCAGGATTTTTCGCCTCGAACGTCCGAATTTTCCTAACACATGCTATTTATCGTTGCCATCATAAGACGCTACTTTTTGGAAATACATTTTTGGCTTTTTCAAGCCCCATCAAACGCATACTTGGCAAAGACCGTATTTTCACATCGGGCACAAGCGAGTCTTTCAGAAACGGATCACTTTGCCAATACTTTAAACACTAATTTGAATGTTTATTTGGCCGCTTAATCTTCCATCCGACTCGAAGGACCACGAGAACGTATGTTGCGCAAATCTGTGGGTTTTGTGTTCGGTTCACACTTAAAGGGTTCTAAATAACTTGCACTCATTTTTTGCTAAATATTTTGTTCTGTTTTTGCCTTTTATATATTTTTCAGTGCATTTTTTTGAGTGATGGTTGTGATAAATCAACTGCTCCGCTTCCTTTAGATTCATATTTGCTCAGAAGCGCTTTGAGAAACTTTAAGGCCGAATAAAAGCAAATGTAACTGAAGCCGCATCTCGGGGTTAAAACGCATTTAAATATAAATATATTGTTGAAATACTGTATAGATTGCCTTTGATTTTGGTCAGGCGCCCAGTGAGAAATAAACTTAGAAGTTTCTGATCTAAATGTGAACTGTTTCACAATAGTTAACAAAGAAATCTTTGTCAAGGACAATGCGGAAACAAGAACGCAATAAACTTGCAAAACCAACTAGATTAGCAGATGAAAAATGTTTGCGAGATTATTGGCAAAAGCTGTAAATGAAGGGAAGGTTTACAAAAGTCTAAATTACGAGTTGTTGAACTGTAAAATTTTGCCGGTCCTTTATGGAATTGGACTACTTGAATGTTATCTTTTCATTAATTTTATGTAATTCCAATTTATATAATAAATAATGCTTCTTTGAATATGTTAACAGTAAACATTTCAATTTTAAATTCTCGCATATTGTTACAGACCGAATCATTATTTGGCGATTTTTGGCGCTTTTCCAAATACGAAGTTTCCTTTCTTTCAAAATGCATGCCCAGTTCGTCTGTATGTACAATATTAGCAAATGCACGAGGTTTCTACCTTGACTGCCTCTTAGGGTTCAAGGCTTCCAGAGATTTTCTACATTAATAGCCCATTTATCTTTGTGTTGTCTTCTTAGAAACTAAAGTGCAGTCACTTCAAGGATAGATAAAATTTAGGTTTAATTACACAAACTTTGGAACAAGGGATTGGAAAATCCATCTAACATATTGAATAAATTCGATTTTCTAAAAAAACGCGCCCAAAAGAGATACATATTTACTATACATTAGACTCTCTCATCTTTCTTGGAACCTTTAAGTAGCATTATTTGCCGTTTTCGACTGGCGTGTTAATTTTCTTGTTGATGGCAATTTAAAGCTCATTTTTTGCGACCATGCGTTCATATATCACGGCAGACCGACTGTTTAATTGCGATTAATAAACTGGAGCAACAGAGTTTGCTGCGCAAAAAATTAACTCCTATAAACAAAATAAAAACGTTATTTTTAGTATGAAATGGAAGGAACGACCTAAAAATATTCGGCTGTTAATCGTTAATAAACAGACTGGTGTTAAATATACTTTATGCTGAAGCGCAGTGTTTTATGTTGGGATCAAAATATTATTGTCCTGCCGCGCTCTTGTCCAACGGCAGTCTGAATAAAAATTCTGAAAATTTTTTGTATGCATTATATAAGCTCTTATTACACACTAAACCGATGCTGCAATTTCATCAGTGACCTTTTAAATCGAAAATGACTGCATAGTAAGTTTTTCATAAAAAAAATTAAGAACTAATTGCTTAACAAAATGTATTTTTAAGCAATCAGCAATACAAAATTTTAAAAAGAATGGACATATCGTCAAATTAAACACTTAACTCTTACTGGAGTCATGAAATTTTTGAGCCACAACAAAAGCAAACTGAATAATTTATTCAAAAACTAAAGAAACAACAACTTTGTAAAGGAAACCCGTACTTTTGCCAAGAACCACGAGAGAAATGGCTTGCCCAGTTCCAGTCTCTGACCTTGTCTACAGCATGCGAGTCCAAGTTCCAAAAGACTGTTAGGTCTACTCGAACGATAGTTCTGATGAGTTAACATCTAGATGTCAAGAATTTTATTTTAACCTATAAATTAATTGTTTTATAAAGTTTTCAAATTTTAAAACAAGGAAATGGCTTATGATCTGAAATCTGAAAGTGAAGTGAAGGACTATATTAAAAATTTGGGAATTGAATACAGGTTTGGCTGCTACAGCGAAAAGAACCCCGAAGGTAAATAGCCTAGTTTTTAACCTCAATATTTCCCCATAGTTCTAGAAACTTTCAAAAGTGTTTGCCTGGAATGATTGCCCTCGCTTATCTCATCATTCATTGCCTTTTGCGAACATAACAAAACCCCATAATTTAGCATAATACTCTGATATTATTGATGAAATGCAAAGTTCTTCAAGTTTGTCACCCTTTAGTTTGTCACCTGCTGGCTGACTTTCTGGACGCAATTAAAAAAGACTTCGAAAAGGCAGCCAAAGTGTATAAAACCAACTGCGATGAGTATAAGTTTGGAAAAAGTTGCCTAAAATACGGAGCCTACTGTATAACGGGAAAAGGGGTGAAGAAAACCGACTACCCAGCAGCGTACAGTTATTTTGAGAAAGGGTGCAACTTGGACGAACCCTACGCCTGCTTTAATCAAGGCATACTATTGGTTACGAAAAATGAGTCCTTTGGACTCAATCAAGACATCAAAAAAGTGAGTAGCTGTTGAAAATCAGCCTCCACTCTCTAATCCTCATAATATTAGGGAGTAGGTTTGCTGGAGAAGGCCTGCAATTTCAAAAATGGAATGGCGTGCTATTACTTGTCGGGTTTGTACATAGCGGGGGCAAAAAATGGGAATAAAATCGGAGAAAAAGACGCGAAATCTGAATATGATGTACCTAAAAACATGGAGAAAGCCTTCAAGTTTGCTCTTGAGGGTTGCAACTTGGGAAACATGTATAGTTGTGCAAACTTAAGTCAGATGTACGCCAAAGGGGATGGGGTGGCTAAAAATGAGGAACTAGCGAAGAAGTACAAGGCGATGGCTCTGGACATGCAACATGAAGTTACAAAACACTCAGAAACATTAAAGTTTGGAATTGGAATAGACTCGTAACAGTAGCACAGTGGAAAGAATAAATTTCAACGATTATTGACTAGTTTTTCCGTGCATGCAAGATGAATGTATATAAGTTTGTTGTGACTATTTATTGTTATTACAGTTGTTTTAGTAAGTTGCGGTTAGTTTTATTTTTCGATGATTATCTCGTAGAAGCTCTACTATGAAAATTCAAACTCTGGTTTATTCATAAAATTCGCTTTTTGTAACAAAATATCACACATTTTACACACCGCTATTATAAACATCTTAGTAAAGTAACAATTACTCTTTATAACAGTTTACATATACATATTGAGGAACGTAATAAAATATATTTAGTTTTGATTCAGACGTAAGTCTAAATAGTTGAACTATTTAGAGCAGTTCCAAGGTGTTAAGGGTTTGTTTGCTGTTGGTTTTTCCAATGTCGGGCAATGCCTCCAGTCGAAACGGTTTTTTCAAGCTCTCCAAATTAAAGGGCGACCCTGAAACAAACCAGTTTCGTTTTAAAGGCGTTTTATTCTAATGTTTTGTTTTTTTTGTACCTGCTCCCGATGTCATCCAATTTCCTCCCATTCCCCTTGTGTTCGACCCGACAAAAGTCCTGCTTGGGGAGTCGAATTTTAAATTCTCAGTAGACCTAGTTTTGCTTTTCTTGACGAAATCTGGAAAAGGAGTGTGACCTTTCTCTCAGTAGATAATACGCATCTTTTTTTTGGCGTGAACAGTAAAGGCAAACCATTAGCTTATTCCGCTGCATTTTTTAGTAAGCTGAGGATTTGCCTTTATATGTCTGAGCCAAAGTTACCTCTCCAAACGTTTACTACTTTCTGAGTGTCGATCTTCCCACTGGATTGGCTCAGAAGTTCATTGGCGCGCTTCGTTGGCGGTTGAAAGTAACTAGAAATCAGATCGTCGGCTTCTGATTTTCCGGTTTTCTAAAAGCGGATACACGTTTGGTTACTTGAGTGAGGCGACAAATTTCCCAAATAGTTTGCCCGCAAAAATTACTTTGTCACCTGTTTCTAAACGCACTTTCGTTTGATTAAACTGTTTTTTTTTCTGGTGGTTTTGGCACATTTTCAACTGGGTAAGTGCGCGCTTTTGTTTCAAAGTAGCATTTCAAGCAAATATTTGGGACATTCGTCTAGATTCTAGAGGCAAGTTTTTTTGCACTTCCATCCATTCAACTACTACTAGACAAGGGCGGATCCAGGGGGGGGGG
>NW_026018611.1:4105797-4110415 GCF_020466585.1 Dendroctonus ponderosae
TTCGAAAAAAGCAGCGTCATGTTCAAGTGGATTTTGCAACTCAAAAAAAACCACGCAAATCTAAAACTTCTTGAATTCAATCATTTTTTGAGAAACTGCAACATTTCCTCATCGATAGTTCACTTTCTAAAAAGACCATTTAGTTCTCTTTGCAATGATGTAAAAACGAGCGTTCTTGCTTATTTTGCTTCCGAGAATCATGCAAAACGGGACGGAAAACATGAAATTTTGCAATAATTTTACCACCCTTGCCTAAATCACCCTTGCACAAAACGACGATAATTTTTCTAATTTCATAGACAACAGAAGACTGTATTTTTTCTACATATCCCCCCCCCTGAATTTAAAGCTGTATCCGCCCCTGCTACTAGATGTGTTCTAGCGCTACAAATCGAGTGTTTTTTCTAGGAGATTTATTTTACCTCTAAAGTATAGTTGGCACTGGAATATTTTCGATCATGGTTCTGTCCTGTGCAATAAAGCAGCGTGCAACAAGAAATATCGAAAATGCATTAGCGGAAATTAAAAAAAATCAAGTAAAGGTCGATATCAATATAAAAAACACGTGTGAAAAATGCGGTAGCAAGCCAATAAACGGATTTGCATTTTTCACCTGCTCGACTGAGTTTTGCCTGCTGAGCGAGATTTCGCTGTTTAGCCTTGCTGGGGCTGTTTGAATGTCCGTAAAACGCCCTAAATATTATCTGAATTTTAATTTTTCTTTTGGCGTTGGGAAGAGCTTGAGATGCATTTTTTTAAATAGAAACTTACCAGCTGGAGGAAGTTTTGTTCTAGGAGTCACTAGGTCTGGTAGTTTATACCTCTGACTATCCTCAAGCCAAATTGCTTGTTCCTTGATCGAATCTAAGTCGCTGAAATCACAAGAGTTTCCCTTTTCCTTGGGGAATTCAAAATTTTGTCCCTTACCTATAATTGCAGTCCTTTTTCAAAGTTCCGGTGAGCTTTTCATTGATTTGCAACAAGAGTTTCGTTTTCTTCTCCTGCTTTCGTATGGTTTCCAAGTAGTCATCTCGCTCTCTTTGGAACTCGCTCTGGATGTCTTCGATCTCTTTTTCAAGCATTTTCACTTTGTATCTGTATTTTCGCAGAATGTCTGATTTCAGCTCCAATTCGTGACTGATGTCCTTGTATTGGTTCTGCAGAAGTTCCCTGTCCTCGTCCATGTCGATTTTGGCCAGCAAATGGGCAATCAAACTAAAATGAACATTAAAAATTCACCCCTTAAAATATCCGAGTTGCGAAAGTTGGATTAATTACTTGGCTCGTTTTTCTGCAGCGATTTTTTTCTTTAGTCGCCGCTCCGAGAGTTCTTTGTCGTTGGCTTTCTCGCCTCCAATTAGAGCTTTTTTCAGTGTCTCTATGCGCTTCATTACCTCATCGTTTGAGCTCACTTCCTTCTTCTTGTTATCCTTTATTTCGTCATTTAGTCGCCTAATATTGTCCTCATACTCGGTTTTGATGGTTTGAATTTGTCGTAGGACGCTTTCCTTTTCGTGTTTTTCGCTGCCGTTTCCAAACAATGTTAGTTTTTTGAGTAAAAATGGGGAAGTTAGTGTGTAAACCTTTCGTGCAAGTTCCGTAATTTTTCCATCTCCATCTGATATTCACTTAGCAGTTTGTCCCGTTTGGCGTCTAGTTCCATTACACGGGAGGACGGCTTCTTCCCCATTCCATCCCCTAGTTCTACGCAGTCAGTTAAGTCCACAACTCGCAAACCATCCGGCTCTTGTTGAGTTGTTAGCAGCAGCTTTAGCCTTTCGATTTCTTCTTGATACTGGCGCAAAATTGTGTCTTTGGGGTCCTGAAAGTTGGTTTTTATTAGTAGCTTTTGGGCAGATAATTGCCGTTCGCACCTCGTTGACTTTGGGTTTGTTGCTGATGTTTTTAGCGCGGTTTGCGTAACGAAGAGTGGACAAAGTTTCCATGTAGTCTCGATCTGCTGCGCTGATGCATGCTATCATTAGGGTTTTGGTGTTGCCACCCAATGAATCCTTAAATATATCACGATTATTTTAAAAATCACCGCTCCTGGTCCGTTTTACCTGCAATAGTCGCGTTAGTTTCGAGTCCCTGTAAGGAATATGTTTTGCTTTTCCATCAACTAAAGCGGAAATAACATTGCCAAGGGCGCTCAGAGACAAATTAATTTTGGTGGCTTCTTTCAGTCGGTCGCCTGTAGCTCCTGTTTTCGTTTGTCGTTCTGATCCAGCCAAATCGACCAGATTTAGTTTCCCTGAAAGCAATTGCTGTGGGCATTTTCAATGATTCGTCTAGTTTTTTCACCTTTTCTTATGCTCTGATTGTTGTTCACGTTACTTAGTTGTTCTATGCTAATGGTAAAAATGCTGTGACTTCTTGAGCTGTTTTGGTTCATGAGCGTCGCTCCAATCATTCGATTTTTCGAGCCCATATTCAAGTAGTGTTCGGCCTCTTGAGCGTTGTGTACTGGGTGAAGAGTTAAGCCTGGAAGTTTTGTTAATTTATTAAAATTTCCCGATGTTTAGCTTCTGGTATTTGCCTGGCACTGTCACTCCTTCGGTAGGTGTTTCTTTAAGACTAAGCGCATTGCTGCTAGCCATTTTATCATTTGGCACTAATAAATCTCTGAAATATGAAGCGTTTATTAAAAATTATTTAAAAATGGTCATCTAGTACTACAATTATTGGGTTTCTATTTTAAATAGTTTCTTATTTAAAGTCGATATTATTATTATTTCTTTTGCAAAAGGGAACAATTTCGGCGTGAAAAAATCGCACCTAATTTGTTCATTGTAAATTTCCAAATAGCTAATTAAAGCTAGATATTTCACTCCACTGGTAACTGCAATGGCTTCAAATGCATGTTCGAAAGCCCTGGAAATCACTCCTTTTTGGCTGCCATCCGAGCCCTTAATTCCTTCCATTGTGAAGGATTTTCCGCACCCTGTTTGTCCATAGACGAAAATTGTGGCATTGTAACCTTCCAAGACACTCTGAAAATGTTTTTTTTAGTGTACTTAACGGTGTTTCTATCAATAAAAAAAATCTTACCTCAACTAGTGGGTAGCAAATGTCGTTATAAATCACTTCAGTATTGGAGTTTTGATCGTAAGTCGAGTCGAAAGTGAATGTTTTTGGGAACGCTGGGCCTTCTCCTGGGTCCCATATTTCTACTATGGGATTTTGTATTTTGACTACGCACTGAAAGTTGAATTTTTCGTTCAGTAAAACAAAGAAAATATTTTTTTGGGAAATTAAACCTTGCAATTGGCGTCTGTTTCTCTTTTGTTGGCTGGCCGACATCGTACGATTACTCTAACGTTTTCCCCCATTTTGCTATAGATTTTGTAGTTGTAAAAGGATCATCTAAAAAAAACAACATAACATAATACTGGCATTCATAGCCATATAAAATCTATATTTAGTCATTAAGCAACCGATTTTTTCTCGGAATAAGTAAAAGTTTTGCGTGCTCATGAATGCAAATAATTTCTTATTGTTAAGCAGCGCTAAAAAGATAAATTGACCGATAAGTGTAAACTTCAAGTTTAAGAAAACTTGCACACTGGAATCGATAGAGAGTTAACATTCAACAATGTGATTTCTTGGGAATTGAGCGCACTTTTCCATTTCCCCAGATGGAAAATTAAGCAGAAACAAACTGCAACTACTTGACCTATATGTATGYCGCATTGTGAGTCTTTTTTAAATATTGAGTTAGTAAGTCGGGGATTTTCGAGCGTTTTCTTCCTGAATTTGTCCAGAGTAAGTTGAGTTTGTGATATTTAAAAATTATGGCTTTTTCTTCAAGTGTTGGGTTTTTAGTATTAAGATATATTCAATGTCGAAAATTTGGTTTTTTATTATCACTTTAAAGAGAACTTCTTGATATTTACGTTTTGATCCTGACGTTTCGCTAGCACGCATAGTTAGCATCTTCAGAGGTTTGTTGCACCACGTTTGTGCAAACCCAAAAGCCATTCAAAAACTAACTTGGACTGTTGATAAAATGATTACCATACTGTACTATTTTTACAATTTTACCATACTGTACTAAATTATGCAACACTGCAAGAATTCAATGAGCTTTCGGCCGAAAAATGCTTGTAAAAAATGATATGAAAAATTCAAGATCGTGTTAATATAGAGAAAAATACAAAAATTTAAATAATCTTTAAAGAATCGTTGAATTTGGGATTCTTAGGCCGTTGTTGGTAGGAATTTAATGAGATGATAATGATTGCAAATGCCATTTTGCCATATTTGGTTTAACTCGAAATTACATTTTGCTTGTATGTTTTGCAATCTATTTTAATCGGGCATATAAAATTCAGTCTAAATTGGATGATTCATAAATGGGTTTTATGAATTATAAAGACAAATTTATTCAAATGGAAATTATAAAGTGGTTATCATACTGTACTAAAGAATGAAACAGCGCAAGAGTTCAGTGAGTTTTCAGCGGAAAAAACGTCTGAAAAAAATTTCTTGAAAAATCCAAGAGCGTGTTAATATAGAAAAAAAGTCAAAATTGTTAAATAATATTTGAAAAATCGTTGATTTTGAGATTTTTAGGCTTAGGTTAAAAGGAATTTGAATCTGAAAATGTTTTGTAATA
>NW_026018611.1:4111414-4121021 GCF_020466585.1 Dendroctonus ponderosae
TGGTAATATAGAGAAAAATACAAAATTGTTAAATAATCTTTAAAAAATCGTTGATTTTGGGATTCTTAGGCCGTCGTTTTAAAGAATTTGATGAGCAAACTATTATCGCAAGTTCAATTTTATTGCATAAAATAATATTTACTTTCACTGGAAATTATGGAAAGTTGTACGATTCATAAAAGCGTGCAAATTTATTCCAGTGAAAATATATAAAGTGGTTATCATACTGTACTAAAGTATGAAACAAATTGCTTCTAAAAAATTAGATGAAAAATCCAAGAGCGTGTTAATATAGAGAAAAGCACAAAATGTTTAACTAATCTTTGAAGAATCGTTTAATTTGGGATTCTTAGGCCGTCGTTGGTTGGAATTTGATGAGAAAACCGATGTTGGCAAATGCAATTTTATTGCCATTAAATAATATTTGTTTTAAGTGGAATAAAAATTCGTTCTAGTGAAAATATATAAAGTGGTTATCATACTGCATTAAATTATGCAACATTCGTATAGCGTCCTGTTTTATTCATCCAAGGTTGATTTATTTCCGAAACTTCTTATTCTAATGACTCATTAGACGTTCTAAAGGCTGCTTCATATTCCAAAGAGATTGATTAAAATTCTTCGTAGAAAGCAAGGCCAAGGTTAAGATTCAACTCTGATTACTTCGAAGTGAATATAAATTATTCATTGATTTTTCAGTTTATTTATGTACCTTTGCAGTGGCTTTTAAAAAATATTTTGTCTTCTATTATGCATCGTTAACACACTCGAATTGTGACAAGCAAGTCGATAATTGCTCATTTATTACTCACGCCAATGTTTGTCCAATTGCATGTCTTGAGTTTCAAACTGACCAGTTTTCAAGTTCATAGACATTTGGTTTTGTTAGGAATTTTCCTTTAATTCCTGCAATTAATTACTTGGTTTTTTCATATGTTTTTTATTTGCGTCCAGAATAAAGGAGCATTAAAAGTTGCATATTGGGGGCCTTTTATTTAGGGCATGATCGTCCATGATTTATTGTCTAGTTCAAATTTTCTATTGTCATGTGGTTATTATTATCCAGGGAATATATCGACCCGAGCCAAATAAGGCCTTTTGGGGCATTCAATTTTATTTTTCAACATTTGTTTATTATAAATTATTACTCCCTTTTCCTTTATTTATTTCTCAACATTGTCAACATTGAATTTCTCAACATTGAAAGTAACAAAAAGTTCTGCACAAAACAGGTCTCATACGTAAAACAGTGATAATTTAAAATCAATTCAGGTCAGTAGGGCATAGTTGTAGCCCTTTAGGTACGTGTGAAAGCGTTCATATGCATGCAAGTGATGTTGAAATCCTTCGACATGCATTGTTTTGTACGCATTTATATAAATAACAGTAGTTTAACAGTGTTTTATCACACACGTGGTAGAAGCTGGTGGTTTTTGTATTTTTTGCCATTAAAACACAATTTTTTAGAAATTATTTCAATGAAATTTTAGTGGCAAAGGTCGAAGATTGTCGATAGAATTATTGTTGGATTTTGATTAAGAAAATTATTGTACAAAACAAAAATGTGCATGTGGATTTCTTCGAGATTAAAACATAAGCAGATAAAAAAATAAAAACATTTTGAACTTTATATTAAAGCCAGAGCTAATCCAACATTTGAAATATTAATCAACTTACGTCTTTGCTTTAATATTCACATCCGAAAGCACCGGTCAATTTATCGACAAATCGTTTTCACCTTGCGGCATTTGAACTGTTTGACATCGACCGGATACCGGAAAAAATACACGTTTTTCTCCCTGGACGCCGATCTAAACCACAATGCGGCCGTCGCGGCGCTCTTTAATACCAAACTGTTTACAGTGACCATTGGCTAACCCCTCGACCCGCGTCGCGACGACATGCATAGGCGTAACAACAAAACATTTCTTTCCATTAGTTTTCAGTTACATTTTGTTAGCTTTTTTGCGTTATTTTATTAAAATTGATCAACTGGGTTGTTGCGCGCTTTTCGCATTTTCTCCTGAGTCAACACTGTTTACTTTCAAGATTTCGGCTATGTTTAGCCATCATCAGGAGCTCTGGAAGGAAGCAGAGTACCTTTACCGCTAGGTCTAAAAGTTGTGTTTTTCGAAAGCCCCCTTGAGTAAAAACCCCGCTAATCTGGTAATATCTTATAGACTGCAGGATTTCAGTAACCTCAACCACAACATTTATTAATATTTGTATTTTTTTGTTAAAATTTTTTTCTGACCACAGTCGGCGCTTTATATAGGCCTCAAAACCTCATACGATCCTTTCAATATTAACTATTACTAATGATTCTCGTGAGTGACGTGAATCGGTTAACTCACTTCCTTTGAGAGACCGCATTTACTTTGCCACGTCAACGTTAAATTGTAGTTTCCTCTTTCTAATTTTTCTTTTCTTAAATTAATTTGAAACTATTTTAAAACCCGCAAAAATCTTAGGTTTATATGCGAACTGTGAATTAACGATAAACTGTTAATTTCATATACAATGAAGAATACTTAATCCACTGATGTAAATCCAGCCTGATTCAAAAGATGCCGCATTTGCGATGTAAATGTGGTCAGCAGAACGCTTGAACTACTGTCGGACTGGTAGTGCAAATATCACTGTCAGCGATAAGTTTTGACATTAACGTGGCAAGTGGATGCAAAATATTTATTTTCTGTTAGTCCTTTTATTGGGAAAAGTATTAAAAAATGGTGATTTATCTGTGATACGATCTGCTGATGAATATCCAGTGGAAATAGTTCTAGTGCTTTAATCGCCAAGCGCGAGTGTGAATAGTTCCATTAGATGCAATTCTGCAACTCATCTGGATGAAGAGTTTCTAAAATATTGTTGGCCCTATTTCAGAAATACGAACAATGGCTTTAAAGAAAGTTAAAGGGAATATCGAACGAATGTTCGACAAAAATTTAACCGATTTGGTGCGGGGAATTAGGAACAACAAGGAAAATGAGGTGAGATCAGCGGCTGGCGGTTATCCAAACTCCAATTTCACCTAAAACTCTTCGATTACAGGCAAAGTACATATCTCAGTGCATGGAAGACATTAAGCAGGAATTGAGGCAAGATAATCTTGCAGTTAAGAGCAATGCCATCGCCAAACTGACCTATGTGAGTAGTTTCTTCATTCACAAACACTGATAATCAAATTTGGCTTTCAGCTACAAATGTTGGGCTATGACATCTCTTGGGCAGGCTTTAATATAATCGAAGTGATGAGTTCGAATAAGTTTACCCTAAAAAGAATTGGCTACTTAGCAGCCAGCCAATCGTTCCATTGCGATTCTGAGGTACTTGCTGCCTTAATTGTGTTTATTCCACGACTTCACTAAATTCATTCTAGCTGCTCATGCTGACAACCAATATGATTAGGAAGGAACTGAACTCCCAAAATCAATACGAAGCTGGGCTGGCATTAACTTCACTTAGTTGTTACATTAGCACGGATTTGGCCAGGGACTTGTCAAACGATATTCTTACTTTGGTAAAAAAGCCCGCTTCTAAGTGACTTTAAAACGCCAAAAACCCCTGTTAAATTCCAGCTAAGTTCAACGAAGCCCTACATAAGAAAGAAGGCTGTTTTAATGATGTATAAAGTCTTTTTGAAATATCCTGAGGCTTTGAGGCCGGCTTTCCCGAGACTGAAGGAAAAGTTAGAAGATCCTGATCCAGGTACTACTCAACTAGTAAACGTTTCTTGATTTTGATTTCCCCACTGCTTCGCAGGAGTCCAGTCTGCGGCAGTGAATGTGGTTTGCGAATTGGCCAGAAAGAATCCCAAAAACTACCTGAGTTTGGCTCCAGTGTTTTTCAAACTTATGACTACAAGTACAAACAATTGGATGCTAATTAAAATTATTAAACTTGTAAGTAATCATTTCTTCCGTTGGCGAATTGCTCAATTTCTGTGTTTTTGATAACCAGTTTGGTTCCTTTACTCTTGAAGAACCGCGAATAGGACGCAAATTGACTGAACCACTTTTACATTTGATTTCAAGGTATATTTCGGGTTTTTTGTAGTTTGGTGCTCTTACTCCTCTAGAACCTAGGCTAGGCAAAAAGTTGATAGAACCTTTAACAAATTTAATTCACAGGTGGGTAAAAATATGTCGCCGGCTTAGTTGAGAGTACTTTGCAAGTCACTGGAATTTTTGTTACACTTATTTTAACTTTTAGTACTTCAGCGATGAGTTTATTGTATGAATGCATCAACACTGTAATAGCGGTTCTTATAAGTATTTCATCTGGGATGCCAAATCATGCTGCCAGCATACAGTTATGCGTGCAAAAGCTCCGGATACTCATTGAGGATTCAGATCAAAACTGTAAGATATAGCTGCGGAAACTGCGAGGCAAATGTTAGTTTTTTGGGGATTTTAGTGAAATATCTTGGACTCCTTGCCATGTCGAAGATCTTGAAAACGCACCCGAAAAGCGTACAAGCCCACAAGGATCTGATTTTGCAGTGTATGGAAGATAAAGACGAATCTATCAGGCTCAGGGCATTGGACCTGCTTTACGGAATGGTCAGTTTTGAAGTGCGATGTTTTCTAGGTGTTAATGACTGTTCCGATTCAGGTGTCCAAGAAAAATCTAATGGAAATTGTGAAGAAACTCATGGTCCATATGGATAAGGCCGAAGGCACTGTTTACAGGGACGAGCTGCTTAGCAAAATTATTCTGATCTGCTCCCAGAATAACTATCAATTTATCACCAATTTTGAGTGGTATATTACAGTTCTAGTAGAATTAGCCCAGATGGAATTCGGAAGCAAACAGGGTAGGTTGCATTGGTTTAGTTACCACTGAACAGGGTTGCTGATGTTTGGTTCAATTTTTCCTGCAGGCCATGTAATAGGATCGCAATTAATGGACGTTTGTATACGAGTGCAAGCCATAAGATCGTTCGCAGTGACTGAAATGGGACAGTTATTGGAAGTGTACACTTCAACTTCTCAATTTACAATCATGCAGGAGGTCCTGTATGCGGCTGCTTGGTTAACAGGAGAATTTGCTAGGTAAGAACATTTCTTCCTTCTCCTTTATTGGTCGATTTTTCAAGATTTCCATATTCCAGCGAGCTGGAAAGCCCCGAAAACACCCTGCGCAGCATGTTAAAGTATAAATCTTTGCCGCAACACATCGAATCGGTTTTCATTCATAACATCGTAAAACTGTTTGCTCATATAATGGAAAAACATGAAGCTGCAGGAAATTACGATGCTATTTTGGAACTATCCGATTCCATTGCCTGCAAAATGAACGAAAGCATCAAATCAGGGGAATTGGAGGTCCAGGAAAGGGCCAGCACGGCTTTGATCATCATCGACATTGTTAAGGAGGAAATCGCAGCAAGTAACTTTGCCGTAATTTAACAAAGCAAGCTGACTGTTTCATGAGAAGCACTGTCTCTTTCAGAAAACAGCTCAAAACTGATGGATGATATAGAGGATCCCCTAACAAGCCAGCCTGAAGAGTTGGTGGCAAGCGAGATTTTGAGTTTATTCAAAGGCGAACTTAATCCAGTAGCGCCCAAAGCGCAAAAGAAGGTTCCCGTCCCGGATGGGTAAAAAACGGGCTTCCGCAGTTGGCTTAACATTAATACGGTAATTTCCCTGTTATAGACTTGACTTAGATGCCTGGATTAATGAGCCAATACAGTCCGAGTCGGACTCAGACAGTGAGCCGGACAATACAGAAAATTTGTTTGTAAAGTCGGAAAAATTGGATTACGGCAACAAGTATCAGTACGAGCCCACCGAAGAGGATATTAAGAAGGTGACTTTCTAAGAAAATCATCGTCTGGCAGTGGAAGCATGCAGTTGTTTTTCTAGAACCGAGAAGCTCGTAAATCCGAGCAACAGAATAATCCCAATTACCTCAAAGGCAGTCTCGACTCAGAGCAAAGCAGCAATGGGCATGATAATGTCGAAACTATCTCAGTGGCGGAGCTAAATCTCGATCTGCCCCCGCTGAGGGTGTTGGGCGAAAAACGGTCCGACAAATATCTGAATCTTCACAAGGACAAGACCAAAGGCAAGAAGAAAAACAAGAAAAAGAAGAAACACCGAAAATCGGAAAGGTAACTTGTAGTTTCTGATGTGAGTCAAACTGAAAACGGGGTGTTTGGGACATTTGCAGCTCTTCCGATGAAAACCTGGATGTTGCCGCAGTTGTCGAGGTGAAGCAAGTTATGGAACTGCCAGAAGGAGCCACACTTTCGGACTCAGATAGTGATCATCATCGGCTGGACGATCCGCACAGGGCGTTAGATATAGATCTGGATCTGTAAGTGGCAAAACCACACATTTTATCTATCTAATCAAACGAATTTTGCATTTTTAGGCCTCCCATTAGCGAGGTTTTGGCGAAAAAACCACCAGAAACAGTAGATAGACCCCAAAAGGAAAAGAAAAAGTCAAAAAAGAAAGTTGGTTTGATTAAATTTCACTTAAAAATCTCGTTTCTACACCAACGTTTTAATGTTCTAGGAAAACAAAGGTAAAGAGAAGAAGCCCGAGAAGCATAAATCCGAGAAAAGGAAAAAGGCCAAAGTGGAAAATTTGCTGGAACTCGATAAAGGTGCAGATGGTGAGCCCAAAGCGGAAAATAAGACCAAGAAACCGAAAAAGGATAAGAAGAAATCAAAGGAAAAAGGAGGTAAGTTAAAAACAGCCTAATTGAAATGTGGCGTTATGGAATGACTGATTTTTAGCCAAAAGTAAGACTAAAAATTCCACGTCTGGTTATGAGGAGGCTTTGGGTATATCAACTCCAACTAAAGAGATCTACCCGAGTTAAAATATTTTATGTTGCAATAGTTATATTTTTTATGCTTTAGGATTGAATAAAACATTTAGTTAACTAATGATTTACAGTTAAATCTCCATGGTTTGCAGTTGGGAATTTTACCGTAATTCCATACTTGTTCAAATGTAAATCTATCGCTAAGAATGCAAGGTTTTTAACGAATTGTTGGAGACAGGAATTGTCCATTTTAATGTTAAGACTTAAGCTCTATTGAACAACAATAATAGGTTTAAGTTTAGGTGTTAGTCAACATCAATCTTCATATATAGATGATTCTATTTAAACATCTAATTACTGTCCACCTCCGGTTTTTCCTGTCTAGAATGTAGTTCCTTAATAGTGTCCTTAAACTCCAATTTCTACTTGGCTCGAATTAAAATCACCACTTTTCTCGGTCACAATTCAGCAATGAACCAAAGATAACGAGGAACATTTCGGAAGAAATCATGACGTTTTAACGGTTGTTGATTTGTGATTACAATCCTAAAACGCTTATATCCGTATATTGTCCATTAAATTATTCGTAACCATGTATTACAAATTATAATCAAACAACAAGGTTATTTTAAATGAATTAAAAATGCTTTTATAAATATAGTTTTTTATTTGCATTAAATCCATATAGCTTTCCTTAAATCCATAAAGTGATGATGATTGTCTAGATGTTTTATAGAGATCTTTAAAATGTACATTTGCCGGTGAAAGTTGAGAAACTTGTCAACGTTTTTTTTTCTAAATTGAGTAATCGCTTAGATAAGTTTACTTGGCATTTCAAACCTGAGTTTTCAATAGTTTTTGGAATTAAAGTTGAATAATTCCTTTCGATCGGAAACTACAAGCATTTATGAGCGATTTATCACTGTTTATCTTTGCTGTTCTTCGAGTTGGATCTGCAGAATATAATTCATTCCTTTCTTCGTTGGTGTGAAAAATCTCATTCTTTCTGTGGATTATATGTAAATAAATGTATTATTAATTAGACACTATTCAGCTTAATCAGTTGAGATGACGGGCGAGGTTAAAAGCGGTTTGTTGTAGAACATCGCTTGAGTTTTTTTCTTCAAAGCATTTTTGATTTTTCGATTGATTCATCATATCTATTTTTAAATTTAGAGTTTATTTTGTTTTCCCAGTATTTGTTGGCCACCATAGAAAATAAAGCGATTTACATAATTTAGCGCACATTTACAGTGATTGGATTAATGCCTGAAAATACTTAATTGCAGCTAAGAATATTTATTGCGGTTTATCTACTTAATAAGTATAATAGTTTATTTTTATTTGGAATAGGAATCAATATCCCACGTGTAGTTTGGGATTTATAGGTTTTTTGCAAAAAAAATCAATTTTATCAGCAAAATGTAAAGAAACTTAATTATTAAATATAAGAACTAAAACCAATTCGTTTTTTAAAAGAATCAAAACTTACTTCTGAATTCAACAAGAAAGAAGCACTAAATTAACTAACAAAATCCTGTTTTTTTATTTATTTCAACAAAAACGCAATGTAATGAAGTTTTTTCTTAGGAGTAATTTAGAGTTTTTCCGGAATGAAGAAAAGTTCTGAAAAAATCAGCGAAACTGTTTCTAAATTAAGTGGTGGAATGTAAAATATGTATTAACTAATCTACTCCCTTTTTAATTATCAAACTGTTTCAAATACTATTTATTATATGTTTTTACTGTATTCTAAATTCATCTAATAAATGTTTTAATCCCTATTTTCAAATCCTGGCAAATACTCAAATGGCTTGTCTACTAATCGGTTTTTTTCTTTTGTATACAGATCCGATATTTATCCTTCCAAGTTTTTGCAATCCCAACCTGTCGGCGAATCGAATGCACAATTTTCGAAATTAGCCCACTTATTTCTGGTAGGGAAACGATCGAATCAACGGAAATTGTAAGCAAATTTCCAAAAAAAGGGTTTGTTTGGGTTAATTTCATCAAAGCGATAGAAAACCATAATTGGCCCACTTCCTTGGCTCGTCTTTTGATAACCCAAAAAGCGTCCATATAAAATAACATTTACCGAAGAGTCAGAGGATGATTACGGTATGAGTTAGAATTCGGTGAGACGATGATGGAAGTTTATAGGAACAATTCCAACAAACTGTTTTCAATGCATATCCGCAGTATTTGGCTTAGTGCCAGGTGGAAAATAGGCAGCGATTTAAACTCTTGATTTATTAGTTCTTTTTTTATTTTTCTAGTTTTTGCAACTTTTTTCAAATTTTTTTACATTCAGTAATGTATCGCACACTTGCTGTGAATTATGAATTAAAAAATAGAAGATTTTGAAATAAAAGCTGAACATTTTTTACGATTTTCCCATCTTGAAATGCTGATTTCTGTCCATTCCCATAAAATGGCATAAAAGATCAATTTAAGTTGTAGATAAGTTCTATATTGTTGAGGCGGATTCATTTTTTACAAACTTCTTTTTGGGTATTTCGCCTCAAAAATTTTTTACTTTAAAAAAGACAGAATTTCCTCACGTTTTTATTACAGATTGATAAATTGTGCTCCTATTTCGCAATAAGAACGAATTATTTATCGAAAAGTAATCAAGAACTATCACCTAGAGGGTATCCTGCGACATTTGAAAAATTACCTTGAAAAATTTCAAAAAAATTAAAATTAATTTTTTTACTAATTGGAATTTTCTCTTACAGCTTGAGCCTAAGTGTGTCTCAGGATACCCTATAGGTTCTTTATTACTTTTTGATAAATAATTCGTTCTTATTGCGAAATAGGA
>NW_026018611.1:4121232-4147163 GCF_020466585.1 Dendroctonus ponderosae
AAAGATCAATTTACTTAGGTACTTACTAAATCTAATAAATTGTTCATCTGCTATACAGAGTGTTTAAAAGTGAGCAGCTTTCTTTTTGAGGAACATTTGAGGATCACTTGGAAAAAATGGTGACTAACTCAGATTAGTAGTAAAAAAAGAAGTTTTTAACCCGGTCGCAAACCCGCTATTGAAAAAAAATTTGTTCAGTTTTAGGGGCGCTACCAGTAACGTGATACGTATTAAAAAATCTAAACCTTTGGCCTCAAATGTATATGAAAGCAAACAAAAAATAAAAATGAATTAATAAGTGAAAAAGCAAGCAAAACAAGAAAAAGCCAAGAGCAGAAAAAAAGGAAATTTTTAAACAAAACACGCACTACAATAGAACCACACACTGTACGTGGTAGTGGAGAAAAAAGCTCGAGCTTATGAGATTCCCGGCAGGCCACAGTCTTCAATCTACCGCGGTTTCTCTGCTCTGCAAGTCGCGGCGATTCGCGCGAAGCCTCCGAATCCGAGCCGCGAAATTTTTAACACACGCCGGCCGGTAGTTTGTATTGCGAGCGATGTTTTTTTCCGAGGAAAATTTCGAAAGTTTTTTGATTTTCCCTTTCGACTGGTAGCCGGGATTTGGGGGCAGAGTGACGGGGCGAATCGATGATTTCTGACTTTTTCAGGTGAGTTTTTACTTCAGATAGTTCGAGTTTTTTTACGTTATTTTTGAACTGAATGTCGAAACCATAACCTTGCCTAATTTGATTGGTGATTAGGTTGATTTTACGTTCACTGGTGA
The DNA here is from genome assembly GCF_020466585.1 of Dendroctonus ponderosae. Taxonomy (NCBI): domain Eukaryota; kingdom Metazoa; phylum Arthropoda; class Insecta; order Coleoptera; family Curculionidae; genus Dendroctonus; species Dendroctonus ponderosae. The sequence goes on from NW_026018611.1 coordinate 4,122,017, forward strand.
CGTCCGTTCAAGGTAATTTAGCAAATTTGAAAACTTTGCAAATACCGGATTTTTAAATTTTTTTGCGATTTATGAATTTTGTTTCATCAGCAGCATTCTATTGAAATTTGCGCATTTTTTTAGAGTTTTCACTACAAAACATGGCTAATTTTAGAGAGTTTTAAAAAATTTCGGTCCAGTAGAATTCTGTGCGGCAGAAAAGGATAAGATAACAGCAGAAGAATGTTCCTTCAGTACTAACTGGGTTAATTTTTGGAAAATTTTCTTTATAAAAGCGCAATTTTTTCCGAACTATAGTTGTTCACTTGACTGAAAAATTTTACTTAATTTTATAATTTCACCCATAAGAACCTATTGTTATTGTAACATTGTAGTCGATCTTAAACTGCAAACCAAGCTAAAATTTAAACTGAGATAGTTGCGAAAATGAAGCATATTAAAGGAAACCGCAAATTTAATTTCTCAGTTCACATGATTCAATTATTTACAATTATATTTAATTATTGATGAAAATCAAAAAGCGAAATAATGTTAGAAAAGATACCAAAAGTCCTTTCTTCAAATGGCTTACTTTTAAATACGGTTCGGCGTGATTTATATGCTTATATTAGAAAGAAATAATTTTATTGCGGCTAAACGGCAAAAAACAAAAATAGCGTGTTTTCGTAAATTTGCAATCTGTATATGCAAAAATGTTTTTTGGACATCAACTTTGGGCTGTTTAAATAGCACACGCAATTTTTCTCTTCATTCCTGGATTTTGCATTAAATTTCGAATTATTCGATGCCACACAGTTGACCATTTGTTCATATCGTTGACGCGTAATTTTTTTCCGAAAAGTATCACTTGCAATGGACATTTAAAAAATTAGTTTCTCAGAAACTCTTAAAGATAGCAACGTGCGCCTTTCTTCGACCGTTAGAGGAAGAAATCGGCATTCTTGTCGTTACTTTAAAGTTTTATTGGCTTCTCAGTTGCATTTTCTATGTTATCAAGTTTCAATTTTTTGTTACCCAACTGAAAACTCAGCAGCCAATAAAACTTGCTTTCAACTGCCGAAAAAGGCCATTTTTTCTTCTAAAGGCTCAAGAGAGAGAGAGAGAGAGAGAGAGAAAAAGAAAAAAACAGCTGAAAAATTCGTTTTTGCAGATTTACAGCAACTTCTTCTTGCGTCGGTTTAGAATGATGTCTTCAGATATGCCAGAATTGATTTTTCTTCTAAATCGTGTGAAATTTTCACGCAGTTACTTAGTCTCGTTTAGAAGTTAGACTTTTGTGGCAATAAGCGTGTCGTAAATGAGAAACATTTTCAGTCGATTTTCAGGGTAGATTTTGAAAATTTGCAAAAAATCAAATTGGAGTCGGTTTATAATGAATTTTTCAAGATATAAATATTGAAGAGTCTTCTATCACGTGTGAAATTTTCACGCCGCTGTTTTGTCCGGTTTGTTAGACCTTTGAAACCACAAGTGTCGAAAGTGTAAACCGACTAATTCAAAATTCAAAATTTTCAAAATCAAGCTGGTTTTCGTTTAGAATTAAATTTTCAGAATTCGGGGACTAAACTTTTTTCTGTATCCTGTGATTTTTTTACGCAGCTGCTGAATACCGTTTCTAAGTTACATTTTTGAAACGATAAACTTTAAAGAAAAATAAGCAAAACAAATTTCAAAATTTACAAGTTCCTCAAGTTCTCAAGAAATTCTGCAGATCGCAAAATTAATGAAACATAGTATTTCCAGTTTTTACAACAAACTGTTTTAAACTTTTAATTTTATTTTAACGGTAGAAAATTATTTAATTTCGTTAATAGACGCGGAAGTGCATTGCGTGATCAATTCTGTCATTATAACTGTGGCAAAATAACCACTTTATTATTAATAAAAAATGAAAACATGCCAATTTATTCTGGAATTATCACAAGTAAAACCACTGATTTTGTTCGCAAAATTTAGCGAATTTTAATAACAAACTTTGATCCAAATCATTTTCGTTTTTTATTAATTTGAAGGAAATTTAAATATTTGTAAAAATAAAGTTCTCCCCGAGCTTATAGAACGTAATGTAACGCTCACTAGATAAGCGAATAGGACAAAGCTAATTTGCAATGAAACAAAAATTAAATACAAATCAAATTAGATGGAAGAATAAGGAACTAAATAAAAATAAAATTAGTCACTACTGGCTGTGATAAGTTTATTTTATTGCCTTGGATTTTTCAAAAGCTCGATGCTTCTGTCTCGATTTCAGCAATAATTTGAAATAATCCGTTTCCTCTTGCTGTGTTCGTCAAAAATTTGAGCCAGATTTGCCCGATTCTACCTGTTATATATATTTTACAAGTTTGCGCTTTAATAATTGTATGCAATTTATTTCAATCTAAACCTAAACCACTGATTATTTTTATTTATTGCCTTTACGTAGTTTTCTTTGCGTTTTCTACATTTTAAGCAGGTTTAGGTTCGAAGCTTAAAGATTTTTTTTAAATTGTGAAAATTGTTTTTAAAAAGTGCAGTGATTTTATGTTTTTATTGTCACTTTTTCGGTTGGTCAAATGTGTACTTTTTTCGACGCAAAATGCCAAAAACTGTCTAGAAAGGATAATAATTTGAAAAATTGAATAAAATGTAAAATTTATAAAAATAAGTTTTAAGTAAGTTATTAGGAAAGAATGATCACTCACTAGGAAAAATTGTTTTCTTCCGCTTATGTACTTTAGAAAAAATAGTGAATTTTTGCAATATGAATTTGCAATTTTTAAATTGCTGCACAAGAAGGTGTAGAAACGCAATTCAATCAAAAAGCATGTAACACAGTTGCAAGAGTTGGGGTTAGGGAGTTGGGAGTTAGAGGTTTGGTGCGGGTAGTTTAGAGGGTGCAAACATTTATTTCCCTCTTATTTACTGCAAGTTATCAAAAAGTAAAGTTGTAAAAACTATGATGAATTTTCTCCTCCAATTATTAGGACATCATTTCAAGGCCCACCGCTTGTATAGAAACAAGACAAAATAATACAAATATTTTAATCTATTATTAAATTTCGTGTTTTGATTCGTTTTTTTTTAAACAGTAACAAATCGACATCAGGTGATGTTTAGGAACATTACGTAATCGTGTGTGTGTGTGTCGTAGTTCAAAAACCTCTAGCCTAAGCAATTTAAAGTTAATATGTTTTCATAAAAACCATTTGTTATATCTGATCCTACTTTTACATTAGTGTATTGGCAGATGGTATGATTTTTATTGGAATAAGACTGATTTCAACCACCGATTAGTTACCCTGCTTGCGAATTGCAATAAATACATTCGCATGCGGAAAAATTGCTCGGTGCTAATCGCAGTCATGTGCGATTCTAATTTCAGAATCAAATTCACGACGCTTTCGACCTAATTAAACCTAATTGTTGTTGGAGATTAAAAATCGCAAAAAATCATCGACCATAAAACTAATCCAGATCTCCCGAATCTTCCACGTGGATGCTGACGAAATCGTCAAGATTTGGGTGGACGTGATTGAATCGAACGATTCATATTTGATTTTTTCCAATTAAAACGACGCCGATTTTGCGCTTCAATCCATCAAAACCACCGGTTTAGAGCCTAATAAAAGTTCCCTTAGTATGGATTAACTGGATTATGCACTTTTTTAATGGTGATTTATTTCACTGAGCTGACGTAGTTTGTTTTAGTAGTAGGCGATAGGAGGGAACACAAGGCCGTTCAAGGCCTCGTAATTTTTGCATGTTTGCTTCCTTTATCTTTTCGCTGTTAGATAATCATTGTTAAGCTAAGTGTGATTCAGTGTTTGGATTTATTTGCATTCGTTTTATTTTAGACTCATTTGGTTATATAATTTGCCTATCTGATTTTCATTTGGTTCATATCGCTGAAGGTCGCCCGTTTTTTTTGTATTTTATCTGATTTTATGTGAATGAATAGGTATGATCCAAACGCTGTTACGTTATAGTTTATTTGTCTCCAATTTGTGTGCAATTATTTCTTTTAAGTTGGTTTCATTCCTTTCTTTTCTCGTTGGCTTATGTATTTTTTGAGTCTATAAATTTCAGTTCGTTTTTTCTTTTCGTTCTGCTCCCAATTTCTGTAACAATTATACAAACGTTATATTTTTAATTTTGGATCTAAAACAGTAGTTTAGTGTTTTTCATTTTTTTGTTAATTTTGCCATTAAAGATGATAATTGGTTTCTTTTCCCAAAACATTTTCTTCAATAGTTTACTCTGTCCGTAGTACTGCAACGGAAATTTAGGTTTTTCGATCAATTTAAAGACGGTAACAAAAGACTCTGCCTGTAATTGACCTAAATTATTTATTTTTATTAATTTGCCCTTTGAATGCTTTTATGAAATGTGTGCGATTTGTTTCAATTTTTGCACACGAGTGGTTTTTTAAACAGTTTATTCTGTTCTGACTGGTTCTTCTGATTCTTCTTTTTCGTTTCATATTTAGTGCTTTCTTTCGTAAATATTAATACGTTTCCCTGTTAACTGTTAATTATTCAGGCTAGAATTAAATTATGCTTCATTATCAAAAGCAAATTTGCACAATTTTTTAATTTTTATATTTTGACTCAAAAATTACGTATAAATTGGTTTCATTGTCTTCTTTGCACGTTGGTTTATGTGCTTTTTCAGTCTCTAAAAATTCAGGTCGTTTCTTGTTTTTCTCTCTGCTCCTACCTTGATTCAAACCTTTCAACAACCAACAGTTCGTCTACAAACGTAATACTATTACTTGTAATTTCTGTAACAATCATGCAAATTTTATGTTTTTAATTTTGGATCTCAAAAAATAATTTAGTGTCTGGTTTTTTTCCTAATATATCTGAACTTTTCTAATAATTGTTAAGCTTTTTGTGTTCGCCTATGTATTTTCGTTTTCTTTAATAGCTTAGTTTGTCCGTAGAATTGCAACAGAAAATTATATTTTTCGATCAATTTAGAGACGATTTTGTTTCTTTTAATGTTTCAGACGGCTTTGTGGCTGTTTCTTTCAAATACAGGCACAATTAAATTAAAAATATCATTTGAATCATTCGTCTTTTAACTGTTTTGATAAAATGCGTGTTATTTCTCTCAATTTTTACGCACAAGTTATTCTTTGCGGCTGGTTTTTCTCATTATTTTTTGTTTCACATTTAGTGCCTTCTTTCGTAAATATTAATACCTTTCCCTGTTAACTGTTAAATATGCAGGCTAGTTTTTTCCATAAATTTTAAATCATGTTTTCTTGTTCGGTATCAAAAGCAAATTGCATGAAAATTCGGCTAATTTTCAAGACAAAGCTCCCAAAATATATATAAACAAATGATTCAGCTTTAACATTTTATTATGCCCGTCTTTCTATATTGTATCAATTAACAGAATCATATTTTTATATTTTTGAAGAAACGGTGAGCTTGATGAAAAAATGAATAGGGAATAGTTTACTACCATAAAACTCTCTATATATATATTATTATAATCAATAATGAAAACAACTAATTCATTCTGTATATAATGTTTAATCGGTGTTAAATTTTATTGTGTAAAACTTTCTTTGACTTTCGCAGTTTTTATGTGTTAAATAATGTTGAAACTTTATTCAGGTTTATCTTCAATTTAACACGAATTTTTCAACCTTATAATAACTATGTTATACCTGCTTTAAAGACACAAACATATTTATTTTGTTTAGGAAAATCTGTTGGTTTTGCTATATTTGTGTTACTCCTGAACATTTGTATTTCATTTCTAAAAATATTTTGTTTTTTTTTTCTGATTTTTTTGAATAGTTTCCTATTCTTTTTCAAAAAACGAAAAGAGAATTTGATGTGCTGCAATTTTTTTTTTGCACATTTAAAGCACTAATTGGAATTGAATTTATATTTGTCATTCTCATTCACATTTTCATTTCATGCATTTAACCAGTTTTGCCTTTACGTTGTATAATTATGGTTCTGTTTCAAACTTGCGGTGTTTTACGCATGATAAAAGCGGCCAAATTATTTGATCAATTTGCATTGGTTTTTATATTTGGCATAAGCATTAACATTTCCATTTTATGCATTAAATCGGTTTTGCCTTTATTTTGTATGATTATTATTCTGTACTAAAACTTCGATATTTTGGGCCTTTTCAAAGTAACTAGATAAGGAACAAGATATAGAACAACTATAAATATCTCATAAAATAGGATGTTTATCAAGGCAATAAATGAAGATTGCAAAACTTTCACTATAAACTAATCCAGCTAGTATATAATTATATGAATTTGTTATGAATATGTTTCATTCAAAATTCCTCGAGCAAATAAAATTTGTATCCAACTAGTAATTTAAAGGTCACTGCCAACGTTCAAAATACAATAAGCAGAACATTATTTTTGGATTTATATATTTAAAATGGCCTGTGCTGTTGAACCGCGACTATCCAAATGAATTATGGTTTGATAACGAACATGAAAAAAACGCGTACAAATTAAAATTATTTATGTGCTGGTATGGACAATTAAGTGGAAATACATTAGCTGTATGTATATTGTTTTAGTGTTAAATTACTGTAATTATTAGATGTGGAGCGTCAAAATAATCACTTGCCATGCCTAAAAGTTGCCTGAGTTTCAAGGTTTAAATGGCGCCTAAATGAACATGATAATACCAATGTTGTTTTGTCTAAAAACTGCTTGATAATTTTCGTTTTTGAGCGAAAAAGTCACTTTTCTATGCAGTATTGCATCTAGGCATTATTTTCATTTCCTGTTGCTTTCACGGATTTATGCCCAATAAAATCGCCAATTGCAAAAAATTATTTACTGCTCAAATATAAAGGTAACAGTAAGTGAATATAAACTTTATCACCGGTGAGCTTTTATTATACGTCCTATTTATGACGATGCAGTAATAACTTTGTCCATTCTTTCCTGTCCTACTATTCTTGCGATCTTCCCACACACTCACACATACATACTGAAAATGTCAATTTTAATTGGCTGCAGCCACTTTATGTGCCCATATTTCACTTCCGAATGGGGAAAAATTTGATTGAGAAACCGGTAGGAAACGACACATTAATTCGCCAAATTATTCGTTTTTTTAAATCGTTTCGGGGACTTTTGAAGGAAATTTATCGGTAGGATAATTTTTTTTTGTTAGTTTTTAAAATACAATTCATCACAGTATTTGCGAAACAAATAAAAATCAGACTGTTTCATTTCAAGCAAATCTTGTTTATAGTCTGATGAAGTCGCGCGGGACACTTTGTACGCAATTTTTGTTAAATATGAACAGAAAAATGAAAGATCCTTCCAAAAATCCAATATTTCTTCTCTTATTCGCTGTATCAAACGTGCCATTTTATCATTTCCTCTCTTAGTTTTTTTATGTTGTGAACATCTTGACATTTCGCCCATAGTTGAGAAAAAAATCGCAAAAAATTCAGCAATGCGGTTATAGCAGTGAGCTTTACGGGAATAATAGAGGAAAGCCTGCCCTTTTCATTGGAGCAAACATCACTTTTCTATTTGGGCCTGTTTTAGCAAAATAAATTTTTGAAAACTGGTGTTCAGCGCAATCAAATTAAGCGCTGCACAATCAGGTGCGGGTGGTAAAATAAAAAAAAATCAGCAAATTTATCGATTGCAGAGTGAATGTCGGCACTGGTAGAACAAAGTGGATGATTAGCAGTGGCGTAACAAGCATCTTTCCAACTGGGGTGGTTTTCGTAAAATATTTTTTATCGACTTATGAAACCAATATTAACGTTCGCACAAAAAATTGCAAAAAAAAATTCAGCCATGTAGCAATAGTAGTGAGCTTTGCAGGAATAATAGAGAAAAGCTTGCCTTTTTCTCTATGATTCGAAAAGCCAATATTAACGTTCGCACAAAGTTGAGAAAAAATTCGTAAAAAAATAACCAAAGCAGCAACAAAGTTCCACTGGAGATTTTTTCTATTCATGTCTTAGAAGATATTTTCTTATTTTCTGCTTCTCCTTTTTTGGGCGCGAAATGACAAATTTTCGGCAAAAGTGTTAGTTAATTGTAGCTTCGACGTTTCTCCCCCTAAGTAAATTCCATCTTCACACCCATTTGCTCGTCGACTTTACGCATTATTCTTCCAATTGTATCAGGAAAACGTTTAAAATCATCTCAACTTCCTCGTTTTCGTTTGGTATCTTTCACCTGCACCTGATTGGAAAACTTTTGAAAAAAATGCTTAGAACTTTGATTGGTTGAATCAACGCTATTTGCCTCTCCTGTCCGCTGCTGACTTTCTATTGTAGTTAGATACAAGATAAATCTTGTTGAGAGCAATAAACTGTTATCTGTAAAGAAGCTACTAACTAAACATTGCCGGTAGCAATAACATTGAAACGAACGTACATTTCATTAAGATGCCGAGCCGAGTTTTGGTTGGTAGCGAATTTTTGGCGGTCCTTGATCTAGAAAATTTTATAGAACCAATTAAACGTTAGACGTTAGTTAAATTAGAGTCTGCCTACGCAAAAGTAAAAGGCAAGCAATAAAAGATTGCCTTTATTTTGTTGGTGTGAGTAAATATTGCTGGTTTCGTGGAAAAAAATCGGTTCACAACAGATGTGATTTTAATTTGTTCCAAGGAAAAAAGTTGCAGGTTGATATTCCTTTTATCAATTTGTAAATAAAGCTTCGTTTGAAACGAACGAGATAGATAGATGCTCCGGACTTCAGAGGTCAACAACAAAGTAGTAATTTTTCTGATTTGATTATTTGCAATTTGTCGCAGAATCATGTACAGAGCAGAATATTTATAAGCGTAAACGCACAAAGCCTTTAAAAGGCACTGGCAATGTTAATGCTCTTTCTATATTCGGTTAGAGGCAGTGTGCGACTAGCCGATTATACTAAACAAACCAATTTTCTAACGTAGCATTAAAATCCAATTTCATCAATTAAACTTTAAAAGGTCGTCGTTTCAGTCTGTCGATAATTGGCTGTTTGCCTGTGTATAGGAAATGTTAAAATAATAGGGATAATTTTATTATGATTGCTAATATCTACCACATACACATGGCTTTATCGAGCTGCTTTTTTTTACAAAAAAACAGTTTGATTTTTTGCAAGAAATGTAGGATTGTTTAAAGCGTTTCAGTTATAATAAAACTGTTCTAAAAGACTGAAAATTTGCGCTCAATAATTTGCAATATTTGCCGTATAAACTCCAACATTGCGAAAAGGCAAACGAATGGCAATAAATTAAGAAAATTGTTAAAGAACACTAAATTTGTGAATTTTGAAAAAAATCATTTATGTTACAACGCTTGGCAAATAACAAAACTCAACTAACTTTTACAAAATATCACTTTTTATTTATTGGTTCGCTTCCGAAGCGAATATACCGTTGAAGATGGTAACCATGCGAGCTACCGAAACATCAGGACCAAATTCAGTCAGTTCCTTTATTTTGCAAGTTAGCTGAGTCTCCCTTTTCCCTTTTCTTACTTAATATTTTCCGGGTATTTTTCTGTTTTTTTATATCTTCTTTACCGTCTTGACTTGCAACTGCTCAACAAAATCAACGTGACTCTGCCAAATCTAGCCCAATTTTGAAACTGGATAAATTCTGATTGCTGCGAGCGATTTTATTTCTGTTTGAAACGTTATTTAGTGCGATTCTTGTTAGTTGATGTTTTTGCAAAAAAAATAGTGCCTCAGATAAGTTTGCAGGTAGCAAATGAAACAATGCAAATTTCGTGAAAGTTCCACATGCTCTCAGTTGGACAAAAAACACGTTTTGTTGTATTTCAACACCACATACATTAAGATTTTTGTCAACTTTTTCTTTTTATTACTTAATAATGCGCGAATATTTTTCTGCTTTTCTATGACGTTGTTTACTTAGAGCCGTGCAAATCATATATTTATGTATTATGAGGGACTTTATTTGCGGACTTCTTTCGTATTTGAGAAATTTGCGTCAATTATACAATTAAAACTGTAACAATTTTGGAAAAAAGATAAATTAGAACGATTAAATTGGATAAATACATATTGAAAACGCTGTAGTTTTGTGTCAAGGTTGAACCGTTTATTTCAGAAAATGTTTGTCATTAAATCTTGTTTTACGTGAAATCTTGTGTGGAAGATTGAAAGGAAATTTTTCCAATAACTGTATAGTTTTTTGGATTTTGCTTTCAATTTTAAACAGCCCTCAATTGAAAATTGTTAACCTTTTTCGAGTTTTTGTCCGAAAACCTGATTTTTTCGTTAAAGTTCATTTTTTTTTCAGCCGAATTTTAGTAAAACGTTGTCTCCAAATCACCAGTTTTGGAAACATTTAACATTTACTGACTTAGTGCGAGACAGTCTATCCGCACCAATGCCTTTTAAAATATGCACATATACATTATTGTCGCTTTACATTGAAATGGATCCAAAAAATGATACGTCATGGACTGATAACGGAAATTATCCTCGCAACAAACATTACGAACGAAATTAACTATAAAATCCTGCCAATGACGCAATATTTTCACTTTTTGTTTAAAGTACTTCAATTCAGGCACGCTTCTGGCATGCAAAACTGCAAGCTGTGTGAGTGTTATTTTCAGGCTGAACCCAGCTAATCGAGGGTTAAAAGGTCCTGGGGGTGCCTGAGACTAGCAAATCTCCAAATCCGCACCTACTTACCCCAGAAATATTCTGCGAAAAATCGATGAAAAAAAAACATTTTCCACTAATTGAGAGTATTTGTTAGTATAGTCATTCAATAGTTTATTGGTTATAACTATTAATGTTGTGGTGTAACTTGACAACATCATTTAGGTTAATGGGTTATGCATGTTTGTAGTGGCTCGTGGTCAGGCGTGAGATAAACGTGGTAAATTGTTGTTTATTTTGCATAAATTGCCGTTTAATTAAATAAATATCAATTTTTTGGGCCTGCATAGTTGGGTGTGGTGGCCAAAATGCTTGTGGCTCTATCTGAAACAACGTTAACATAATGGGCGAATTAAGTCATAAAATTCAAATTGCACGCTTGAATATGACTTAATTGGTAACGCCCGAACGAGGCAATGACAAATTGGGCTAATCTGGGTGGTTTTATTCACTTTGATTTTTACCCTTTTCAAGCCTTTTTTCGTTCCTGCTCTAAATAGCAAATATATCAAAATTGTTTTTCGGTATTAAAGTCAGTGAAAAATGTCAATAATTTGCCTGATATTAAAACAGCAGTAAATGTCAACTAATAGCAGCGAAGCTTGTAAATTGAAGCAACTTTTACTAGCAGAAACGTTTTAAGTTACAAAAGTTACACAGGTTTTACGAGCGTGTGTGACTCGAAAGTAACAAAAACCGCTGGGTGGCTCTAAAAGTGTCCCAATTTTATTGAAGGATTATTTCTTCATTCAATAAACTAACTGTAAACTAGCATTTAAAACGTAAGAAGCTGCAAGCAAAGCTTGTTAACATGTGAGTGTTAAATTTTATTTTGCAATCTATTGTTTAAGCGCAAGTAGTTCTAATAGTAAAATGGTAAACGGATTATCGGTTTTGTTGATTTTGGTCAAATTTTCTCAGCCTTGACTGGTGTGAAAAGTGTTCTTGTGAATTGAGAAAATCTTCTGAATAACTGACGATTATCAAAAAACTTTTGTTGAAAGTCTGAGTTAAGAAATTTTATTTAAAAAAATTATAAATGTCCATTTGTTTCATGTGCGCTTAATATGACATATAACTTTCTGAAGTCTTGGAAAATCTAAAATTCTTCAGCTGTACCTCTTTAGTTGCCACCAGTTTTTTTTATCTTAATTTGCGTCTTTTCCGCATCGTTTTCTTCAACGTTTTTCTCCTTTAATTAATTAAAAAAAACGTACAAATTTGTAAGTTGTTAAGCAGCATTCGAGTTTCCTTCCTTGCTTTCTTCCGACGCCTTTTACCTTTTTTTTTTGTTAACATTCTAATATTCTTTACGTCTAATCGCATGGAGAGAGTGAACTATCAAAAATATAGTGACCAGTAACCAGAAAACTGACACATTTGTTAAACAAATAAAAATCATCGCACTAATAATTATCAGTATTTGACAGTAACTGAAACTAGTAACTTTTTTCGGGGTTTTAGAGCTGAAAATCTCACAGTTTTTAGCAATGACGGTGAAGGATTCTTTTGGTTGAGGAATATTAATGCAACTGAACACTTGAAAGAATCAGCCAATTAAAAACATTCCAAAAAATTTAGATAGCAATAAATTTGAATTTACGAAAATGTGTAACAAAGCTATTTTTGGATTTGATGAAAACAGCAAATTTCCTCAGTTTGCCAAGTTTAACGGCATAATATTGAGAGACTTTTACGTTATTACTGAAACACTATCAGCTCGATATCTGCGGAAATTACTCGATTAATTAAGCAAGTAACGCACGTTGCGCTACTGATCGAATTAGGTTCGTTAACCCAATGATCATGAACTTGCCTTGGCTTATACCGATTTGGGTTTAATTACTGGCGAATTGAATTTAAGCCGATTTCAACACGTCTAGCCAGATAAAAAAAAACTGCACAAACATTTACGCTTTTCGGTTTATGGGGGGCTTCTTACGCAACTGGGCAAACCGGTGCTAAAGTTATCTGTTTAGTTAGATAGTTTAGATAGTATCTGCTATCTGGGTGTATCAAATGGATGTAGATTCAAGCAATGAGGATTTTTTTGTTTCAAAAAACAGGCACAAACAACACTAAAACTATTGACTTTTTTAACAAAAAACGTAAAAAAAGTATCTACAGCAGGAAATCTGCCCAAAGCCAAACTTATTTGAAATCTGCAAAGCAAAGAGAGAAAACTATAAAGAATCCATAAAACTCCTTGTTTGTCGGAAAGCTAAACTCAGTTCAAGCTAAAAGATTGCTAGATTAGAGATCATTCTTACTAGCTGTTTGCAAGCTGGCGCCCCATCCTCCATTTTCTATCCATTCATTCGCAAAAAAATTCTAAATTTGCAATCTCAGAACGCGATTCACACGACAGAAAGGATTATGGACCGATTTCGTCCACTGTCGGTAGCAAACTAAATATTCATAAATTAAAAAAAAAAAACATATTTTTGTAGAACGCATTAAGACTTGCTGCCTTTGCTGGTTCATTAACGCAAAATTCACCTTTTCTGCATTCTGCTGCAGAAGTTGGTTTTTAAACCAAGCAGATTCGTGGCCATTATTTAACCAAACAGAAAAGTACACTGCTCACATGGCATTGGCAAAATGGAAAATTCGTCCACCTTCAACAGCATTTGACTTTTTCAAAATATAATCTAATTCGAGTTGTGTAGAAAACCCACATTTTTCCTCGCAGTGTATTTTAATCGAATCAAACCTAATTAACAGACGATGATTTATGAAGCGATGAGCCCTTAATTAATACAAATCTGTGATTATAAATAAATGCTATTATCGAAGCAATTGGTTAATTTTCCGCAACGAATTAATCCGTTTAATATGCTGCTGTGTTTTTATAACGCAAAGATAAAAGGTGAATTCATCAGCACGCTGAAAGTAGGTTTTAAGTTGTTTAATAAAAACTTCAAGATTGATTATCCATGTTCAGTCTTTGATCTCGGTTCGCAAATGCGTCATGTTGGACTCATTTGGCACTCGGATCAACCTCAATATTGATAGAATTTTATTAAAGTTTACGGCTTTTTCTTCAACAATCCAAATATATTCTGGATGAATTTTGCCACAGTCGTTAATATTGGGAATTAATTTTCGATTAAATTCACGCAACCTAATTGATTACACAAGTAGGTTAAGGTTCTGGCGCATCCTAGAAAAAATCTACTGGCTTGTTTTGATTGATTCTGGGTAAACTTCGCTAAAATTGTTTAAACATTTATCGGTTTCGGGTCAACATAAATCTCTCTCTGCCTGAATGTTTCAATAACATTTCCATATTTTACATGCTGCATCGTGCATTAAAACAGTATGGGTCATGTGTCGTATATGTGGCCAAAATATCATTCTTATTATCTACCTTAATGCCCTATTGTTCAGTGAAATGAGCATTGTAAGTTTCGTTTCAACGTGGCCCCCCATATCGGCTCATCCATTCACAGTATTGTATTCGGCAGTTAAGCTCACAGACATAAAAACTCACTGTAATTCGCCTTAAAATTACGATTTTTGTTCTTTTTTTTCTGTGTTGAATTACCGAACAAAGGCGTTATTGTATGACGTGGGTCATTTGCAAGTTGAGGACTTTTAAATGAAGGAAGTTGTGCAAAATTAAACAGAAATCCAACTGATTTGAAAACACAAAATTTATAACAATCTCAATTTGAAAATTCATAACTTTCATATTGCTTTGCGACCAATAGTTAGCAGTCTAAGTTCAGCTTTTATTTATAAAATAAATTTTTGTTTTTGTCTTGTGTATTGTTTCTGGCCTCCTTTTTCATAAATTTCAATTCGACTTTAATCAAAAATTCCTTTATTGCAAACGTAAACATGTTAATTTTTAAACTGGTTTTGAAACCAAGTACACCGATTTATTTCAATGTTTTTGACTTTAATTTTTTCGTTTTTTTTTTAGATTTATTTGCTGTCTTTCTGATTGACAGTTGGGAGAAATGTCAAGACGTCGGTGTACGTCAGCAATAGCGCTCGGCGCAATAGTGTTTTTGTGCGCAACCGTGATAATTGTGTGGGTGCAGTTTAGTCAGGGCGCATTTGATAAACGACGGCTTAGCGATGATGCTAATAATAGTACGGCCCTGCATTTTGGGACGATGATGCAAGAAACCACCTCAAAATCGATCAAGCCCGTCAAATTTCAATCGGTTACATTTGAGGCCGATATGAGTGAGGAGACGAAAGCCAAACCTACTCCACATAAAAAGAAAGGTAAGAGTTTTTTTGTGCCGCTTTATGTGTTTTAACTTAGTTTTTATTCAAACGTTATTTTTCCAAAAATTGAGTTTGTTTAAACTTTTGGATAAAAACTCTACTGCAAAGTTTGTCGGAAAAATACTGAGCATTTTGTAGCAATTTGTGATGCTATTTGTTTCCTATTTCTTCAACTCTTGCTCATGATTTATTTCCAAATCAATTGGTGATCTGATGTTTTATTTTATGATTTTTGCCATTCTTCCATTATCCCACATTTATAAATCATTTTGATTGAATGGTAAATGGGAAAGTATTTGCTATTCAATCACAATGATTTATAAATGTGGGATTATGGAAGGAATGGGAAAGTATTTGCTATTCAATTACAATGATTTATAAATGTGGGATAATGGAAAGACGGGATGAATGAAAATGAAAAAAATAATAAAATAAAACATCAGAACACCAATTGATTTGGAAATAAAACATGATCAAGAGTTGAAGAAATAGGAAACAATTAACATCACAAATGGCCACAAAAAGCGAAGCATTTTTAGTCTTTTTCTGGTCTTTAGAACGTACAATTTCTAAAATTCAAGAAATTTCCATATGTAGAGCAGTCGATTGTCAGGGTAAATTTTGAAAATTTAAAAAAATTTGAGCTAACGTCGGTTTACAATTAATAATGTACATTTTTTTTATTATTTGGACTTTTGGACAGTTACTAGTCCCATTTAAACGTTATACTTTTGAGACATTAAAAGTGTCGTAAATGAGAAATAGCCGATTTTCAGGGTAGATTTTTAAAATCTGCAAAAATTCAAGTTGGGATCGGTTTAGAATTAAATTGGAAGGATTTAAAGACTGAAGTTCTTGATATTTGGTCACGTTTGGATCTTAGACTTTTGAGGCGATGAACGTGTCACAAATGAGAAACAGTCGATTTTCAGAGTAGACTTTAAGAATTTGCAAAAATTCTAGTTGGTGTTTAGAATCATATTTTAACGACTTGAAGTCTCTGTGGTCCTTTGGATGTTAGAATTTTCAGATCGCAAACATGTCGAATGACAAAACACTCGGTTTTCCGGTCATAATTGCAAAATTTACAAAAACTCAAGCTGGAGTCGGTCTTGAACGATATCTTCAGAATTGAAAAACTGAACGATCTTCGATATTCCCGATGTTCAGGGTACATTTGAAAATATTCAGAAATTGAAGGTGGTGTCGGTTGAGACTCAAATTTTGAGGACTTTGAGTCTAAATGTTCTGCTATTGTGTGTGAAATTTTGAAGGAGCCGTGTGGTCCCGTTTGAAAGTTACAATTTTCAGACTCCAAGCGTGTCCAATGAAAAATTGGTGATGTTCTGACCATAATTGTAAAATTTTTAAAAACTCAAGCTGGCGTTAGTTTAGAACAATTTCTTCATAATTGGAAGACTTCTGATTGATCCTTCTTCTATATCATTTGAAAATTTCAGGCCAATGGTTTGGAAATCATACTTTTGAGGCGATAAACGTGCCATAAATGAGAAACAATCAATTTTCAGGGTTGATTTTGGAAAAATTGCAAAAATTCCAGCTGGGGCCGATTTCGAATGAAACTGTGAGGACTTGAAATCTGAAAGTTCTTCTATCATATGTAAAATTTTGAAGGAATTGTGTGGTCCCGTTTCCAAGTTGGACTTTTCAGACTTCAAGTGTGTCCAATGGAAAAAAGTCGATTTTCTGGCCGCAATTTTAAAATTCGAAAAACTCATGCAAAAATTCAAGCTTGCGTCGATTTAGCATTAAACGTTAAGGACTTGGACACTGGTGCCTTTTCGAAAAAATCGATTTTTCGGCCATAATTGTAAAATTTATAAAACTTCAAGCTGGTGTCTGCTTATAATGATCATCAATGATCTGAAAAGAAAACCTGGGCGAGGAAAACCTGAATTAAGCTTCAATACTCTACATTTCCTCATCGAAGCCCTTTTCGAACGTAAAACCAACTGGTAAAACCCTTTAGTCCAGAATTAATCTCCCCAAAGAACAATGGCAAATATCGGAGATAATTCTGTATATTCTGTATTAGTACGTGCGTCAATGTGCTTCTGTTCTGGTGGCTAGTTTAGTCACGATTTCCACCTGATTTGTCGCATACATTTCCCATTGTCGTCGTCGTCGTTCCACCATAATAAATTACACTAAAAATACCACATTGACGTGCATTAAAACCCAAATTAGTTTCGCAGTTCTACCTTAAAGTAGTAGTTAGTAGTAGTAGCGGGGGTAATTACATGTTTAATGGGTTCGTTAACACCTCCCTGTCTAACCGATCGTCTGCCTGAACGAATTCCGGACAAATTGTTCGACTGGCTTTGCCAATTTCAATTTGAGAGGTCAATTTGCAACATGGTCTCGTTGAAAACAATAAATCATAGTTTTAAAAATATCCACACCGATTAGTTATCAATGGGTGTTTATAAGCAGGCACGTTGATTGCTCTAATGCGAGGGGCGATGCTGGAACGAATTTCGAAAATGGTTTTTCAGTGCTAACTGTTTGAAAAAAATTCTCATTTTGCTGTCGGTTTTTTGAGCAATTGTTTCAATTTAAAATTGAAAATTCCCTCATACTTCAGGCATTTTAATTCAAACCATTCCAATTCAATCAGTTCCCTATTGAGGCACACCTTTTCTGTTGTTTTTCAAAAACAAGTCCAATATAAAAGTGCAAATATTGAACGATTTTACAATTACTTCGTCATCGCTGATGTAACACGATGATTGGTTAAATGCTGGATATAAATGGTGCAATCAGTTACAATCGTTGAAAGAGCAGCGAATTGTTATTAGTATGTTAATATGTTGAGCAAATAATGACTTCTGGAGGCTCTTCTGCATTTTTAAGTGGACATTTTGGTTTAGATATAAAAGGTAGAAAAACCCGAATTAAGATAAAATAGTAGTTGGTCGACCAGGGACATCGAAAGCAAGTTGTTTCAGTGGCGGGCAGAATTTCGTGCTTTAAATATCAATTATTAAAAAAAAAACAATGCTCCAATCGCATTTACAGCCCACGTTTATACGTAAGCTCTATATCGTCCTAGATACATTGAAGCCCCTACTATTATGTAATATACGGAGTGAGCTCTAATAACTATGGCTTCTAATTGTTGAACTTTGAACATTTTTTGCGCGGGTTTTCATTTGCGCCTCATGCTCTTCTGAAGCTCGCTCCGGAAGAATCACTCTAGATGACCGAATGTGGGTTCTAGAAACCCACAAAGGAGGATGCAGTGTATATGTGTTCTGATCGTCGTTTGGTTCCACTCACTGGTTCCTTCAAAATGAATTATTTCACTTTCTTCATATCAACTTTGAGCGCGTTTTCTTTTACGCGCCATGCCCTTCTGAAACTCGCTCCTGAAGAACCGCTTCATATATCCGAATGCGGGTTCCAGAAACCGAGAAACGAAAATCCATTCTATTCGTGTTCTGATCATGAGTCGGTTCCACTCAGTGGCACCTTCAAAATTGATTCTTCCACTTTGAACATTTTTTGCGAGAGTTTGCTTTTACGCATCATGCTCTTCTCCAACTCGCTCCTGAAGAACCACTCCAAATATCCGAATGCGGGTTCCAGAAACCAACAAAGGAAGACTGATGTTACTTGAGTGCTAATTGTTGTTGGGTTCCAGTCACAAGTTCCATAAAAAAAATCCCTAAAAACTTTTTTTTTCGCGAAGTTTCATTTGAGCATCATGCTCTTTTAAAGCTCGTTCCTCAAGAACCACTGGAGGTATCCGGATGCAGGTTCTAGAAACCGTCAAGGGAAAATGCAGTGTATTTATGTTCTGATCGTGGTTTGGTTCCTTTCACTGGTTGCCTCAAAATTAGTTCTTTAACTTTGCACATTTTTTGGGGCGCGGGGTTTCATTCACGCACCATGCCATTCTGAAGCTCGATTCTGAAGAACCACTTCAAATATCTGAATGATGGTTACATCAATTGATGCCGAAAATTTCACATTATATATGGATATATATTATTGAAAAGGATTTATTTTGAGTTTCCGAAAAAAAACCTGAAAACTCACCCTGAAACAGTCGGGAACATTTTTTATCGATTTCTTGTGGTTCAGTTGCCTACCAAGTGTAGGTGTGAAAATTGCGTATTTTTGCTAACAAATATTGCTTCTGACTCTCATAAAAGTATGCAAATTAGCAAGGTCGTCTCAAGGTAGACGTGCTAGAGACGTCCAAATCTATTCGAACATGTGAAATCCAATCTATAGCTCGTTGGCAAGGTTGTTGCTTGACATCTTCATGAAAAAGTATTTTATTTGCACGATTTATTGCCTTTGATTCGTGCTGCGGTTGTTATGATTTAATGGCAGGTTGTTACAGAGCAAATTTGCAACAGAATAAAAACACTTTAATTTTTTCTCAGCTAAACCAAATATTTTAAATCGACTGACGTCGAGTTTAGTGATTAATTTTCCATCAGTCGTCAACGAGAGTCACATTTTGGGCGTGCAAGCCAAAAGAAAAATAAAACCGAAAATAAAACATTCTCACGATTAAGGCAGGCGTAAGACAAACAAATGGTGTTGAAGGATGTGAAGTATAAGTAACCACTCTCTGGTGATTCGAAAAAAGCTATTTGTCTTAAGCATTCCTCTCAGTCAATGTCGGGGTCATTGTCACTGGGTCAATAGGAGCTAAAACGGGGGAAAAGTTCTACAAACTGATGAGCAATTTTGCATTGGAATAGAAAAAAATCACTTTTGCTTTCATTTGCTCACATCTAGTTTCCCGATTCTAAGCTGGCCATTTTAAATTCCATGACCTGGAGTTGGAAAAGTTCTGCGGGCATTTAATCTCGGCCGAATCTGCGTCCATCTGGTTTGCATTTTTTTTCCACTTTACGTTCAGTTTTGTAACGAGCATTTCAGCCAACAGACAGACAATGTGTTGTTCGCAAAAACGCAAAATCCCATGCGTTCGCTTTTTCATTGAATAAAACCACTTCATTCAGAATTAATCACGATAGTGGGTTAAGCGACTACCATTATTGTCTTCGGTTGTCAAGGTTTGTTTATTGGTGGGAGATCTATTGTTTATTAATTGTTAAGTTTAAGTCGCTTGAAAGCAGCAAGGTGTGGGGAGAAGACAGGATTTATTGATTCATCTGATCGATTTATTCGGATTTGCGTCTCAATGAGATTCTTTAGCTTTTGTTCTCAATGTTCTTTTATTTATTTGTATCTATTTTAGTTATCATCTGTATGAAATACACAACTTCCTCATAGAGCACATCACTTTTAGATTTGTGTGTTTTAACAGTGTTTTAGGGGAAATAGTAATATTAATAACATGCACAGCACAAAAAACTCTGTGCATAAACTACACATTTATTACTGAGTAATCAGTCAAAAAACATTTTTACGTAATGAAAATGAAAACAAAGAGTTTGACAACTTTTAAGACAAAATGTGCTTGAGAAAACTGCTGGATTTGAATTGAAGGAAAACTGCCTTTTGAATTTTAAGAAAAGTTTTATAAAATTAACTATAAAAATGGCTTTAGTGGTTCATGGAGCTTTTGCCATTATTCTGTTAGATGTTTGTTCACTCTCATCTGCTCTTTGTTTTCGATAATCACTCAAGATTTTATTCAACGCATTTTTCTCAAAAATTTTGCTGTTTTTAAGCAGAAATAGTTTCAAAGTAACGTAGGCTTAATTTTCAGCTTTCACATTTTTAAGATCAGTTAAAATACTGTTTTCAAATAATGATGAAGACAACAAATTTGAATGTGAAATATTATTGAGAAAACGGTTGAACTTGAATTGAAAGAAAATAGCGTTTTTAGATGATTGTTTCAATAAATTTCAAGAAAAATTGTATAGAAGAAACTAGAGCGATTTGCATTTGTGGTTTATGGAGTTTTTGTCATTGTGGGGTGCAAAATTGTCTTTGTTTGTAAAGTAAGTTTTGCACTCTCATCTGCATTTAATTTTTCGATAATCACCTAAAATTTAAGTGAGCGTATTTTTCTAAAAAAATATAGTGTTTTTAGGCAAAAATTTGCAGTAGCGTAAGCTTAATTTGCACCTCTTGCTTTTCAAAATCAGTCAAAATACAATTTTGATGAAGGGCGATTGAGAAACTGTTGAATTAGAATTGAAAGAAAATGGAGTTTCAAATTATTAGTTGAATAAATTGGATGGAAAATTTTATAGAAAAAACTGGAAGAAATTGCTTTTGTGGCCCATGGAGTTTTATCATTATTCGGTTATATGTTTGTCTTTAAAGTAAGTTTTTCACTCCCTTCTGATTTTTATTTTTCGATAACCACTTAAGTTCTAAATTTGTAAGCGTACCTTTCTAAGAAAATAAGCTGTTTTAGGAAAAATACGAAGCTTAATTTTGAGTTGTTGCATTTTTAAAGCTGAGTTTTAAAAATGCGTTTTAAAAACTGTTCATCGCATACAAAAGCTTTAAAAAACATCGATCGATTGATCCTTGTAAACTTTATTTATGTGACAAAAATTTACCTAAACTCAGTTAGACAGAGTTTCAACATTTTACCAGGCTCGGTATATGTAAAGTGTTTACAAAAATGCAGTTCTTTGAATAATTAAGAACGAAGCCTACACTAAACTTGGAGTATGGAAAGAATAATAAATGGAAGTATAATTTAACACATTTTAATTGTTATTATATGCAGAGTGGTCGTCACGTCTCAGCCATTGATTAGCAACAAATTTAATTTGACTTGCTATTGGAAACATTTGTATCTTTTTGGTTTCCTTTCATTGAATATTTTGGGCATTTTATGTGGAATTTTTGCCACAACTTGTTTTTATTTAAACTACATTTTCAGGCAAAAAATAATATTTATATTAGTACCGGACAAAGGCAATTATTCCACTGAAACTTTCGAAAATCTCTAGTCAATTTTTTGACATATTTTACTTCATTTTGCTTGTAGATGCTAAAACATGTTACATCAATCTTGAATTTTTTCATTACGTAATCACTCTGTACGCTTTGTGTTTTTTTTTTTCATTTTAAATGTTGACTGATTTTTAAACAGCAAATTGGATTTAAAAAATGTATGGCTTTTGTGGTGAGAAAGTGAATAAATCGTTCATGGATAAATAGAAAAGCTAACTATATTTCGCGACTGGACTGTAAAATTTTTATGGTACACCGTGTGGTGCCCACACATTGCAAAAATAGGAAGACATTAACATTATGAGAATCTGCCAACAATAAAAATAGAAAATCCAACTATTCAGTACACTGCCTCATATTATATGACCCATATTCGAGTATGAAACATCGGAGGATTTAGAAAACGTTTTTTTTACTGTAGAGTTATACCTATCCTGATTTCAAAGTGCGGCCATAAACAATTCATTCAAGTTTCCTTGTTTTCCCTTAGTCAACAGTTGAACGCACAGGAAAATCTTCCATAGTTTTTGTGTAAATCTCGAGATGTAGGTACTTTCATAAATCTTCAGAAAACAGGTCTGCCTACACAGGTTTACGATTCGCGCAGAGAAAAGACGGAAGTAAATGAAAATGCTAAATAAATCCGGTGGTGTTTATTATTTGTTTACGGCTATTGTCAGGTTCGTTGCAAATATGCAAATGATCCCTATAAATGCTGGTTGGCTTAATGGGTATCCACTCGTCGATAATTGTGATTTGCGGTACTTTTTCTGCCAGAAAAATCCAACTGTGTTCTTGCCATAAATGGCTTCTGACGAGAAGAAAAAACGGCGTGATTGAACCCAGTGAAACAAAAGAGGAAACGATGATGGTATGTTGGCGTCATCCGTCATGCCATGGGCCTATTTTGCAAAAGCAATTATTCAAATCATCATTAGATTCTAAATTTAGAAATTCATTTTCAAAATCATTATAACGCCGAACGCAAGGTCGCTTTTGGTACGCCCACAAAGAGCGATCATTTTTTCCAAGGTATTTATCATGCCATATTTCATGAAATGTTTGTGAACGCCCTGTATGGGTAGAACTCATTACTTCTTTTCGCTTTATTTCAATTCGAGTAAATGAACTTGTTGCCAGCGTAGCGATGGTGGGTGGACCCTAGGATGATTATTCACATAGCTGGAAAAATATTTGTTTTGCCCGCCAATTCCTTTTGCAGGCTATTTTTCTAAAATTCGCCTCTATGGAACAAGCTGCGCTTGCAACTCGGGCTTTTCACGGTTGCATAAAAAGATTCGCTCTATGGCCTTCGGTAGTATAATTGCAATAAATGTTCTTAGTAGGTTTTTCGAGTTTTTCAAACTTTGATCACAAACGACGTTTTGCAGGCGATTTTTCAAAAATTCTTTTGTCTCAAATAATTTTCGTTAGGCACGTGCCCTTTTTGCTTACGGCTAGAGAAAGTTTCACAATATAATTGCGAGAAGTGCAATTGCACTCAGTGTTTTCAGTAACTTAAAAAAAAAATTCATAGTTTGGTTACCAACGACGTAACTTCCTCTAATTCATTTGCATGCTATTTTACAAAAGCTAATTTCTCACAAACAAAATTGCCCTTTATCTCCTTGTATAACGTAAATATTGTTTAGTTGCGATTGGTAAAATTTTCGAATTTGCCTGTTTTCCGATAATTCATTTTGCAGGTTGCAGGCCATTTTTCAACAAATGATTTTTCTCAAACTAGTTTTCTCCCAACTTGCTCTTTCTGATATTCTGTAGAGAAATAGTTCCTTTATAAGAAGCATAATGGCACTCAATGATGTTAGTCGATTTTTGGAAAATTTCAAAATTTGATCACAAACGTGTTTTTTCAGATCAATTTTGTGGGCTATTTTGGAAAAATGAAT
Source organism: Dendroctonus ponderosae (assembly GCF_020466585.1). Classification (NCBI taxonomy): domain Eukaryota; kingdom Metazoa; phylum Arthropoda; class Insecta; order Coleoptera; family Curculionidae; genus Dendroctonus; species Dendroctonus ponderosae. The sequence continues at coordinate 4,145,732 of NW_026018611.1, forward strand.
TTTACTCAAAGTTGTCAAAAGCGTTGTGCTAGGAATGTATTTCTGTTTAAGGCAAATAGAGAAAACCTCACGTCTTCATTTCAAGAAGTGTAATTGCAATCAGCGTTTTTTTTTAGTAATGTTTTATAAAATTTGAAAATTTGGTCGCCAACGGCGTCTTTCGTCCAACTCATTTCTGCAGATTATTTTTCAAAAACTCATTTCTCACAAACGGTCTCTTTGCCTTTGAATACAGCAAATCTTACTATATAACTCCTTAGGTAAATGTTAGTTTGGGTCAGTTTAATAGTTTTTTAGAAATTTTGAAAATTTGGCTGCTGACGATCTCCGACAATGAATCTTGCTGGCCATTTTGGAAAAAGTAATTTAGCTCTAACCAGTTGCATAGAGCAATATTTGCTCTATAAGAAGCATAATTATGATTGCATGATTTCAGTAGTTTTTCGAAAATTTTCAAATTTTGATCACACACGATGTTTTTTCCGCCAGTCCATTTTGCAGGCCATTTTTCAAAATTAATTTTACTCGAAAAAGTTTTGGTAGGAACGTAGTATTTTTCTGACAAATAGAGACATAAGTGAAATTTCAAACAGTGCTTTTTGTAATTTTTTACGAATTTTCCAATCCATTTTTAAAAAATGATTTGCGGTCAAACAAGTTTTGTTTGCGGGTTTTCCCCATAGCAGAGAGCAAACTTTGCTTTCGGTATTTGATTTTTTGTTAATTATAAACTGTGATTTAACCGCCTGCAGAACTGCAAATAAAACATTTTCATTTGTAAACCTCAATGAAACATTAACTTTCAAATAAACAGGATATTCAATTTTCACGTGAGTCAAGTTGCTAAAACCGCGCAAACCTATTTTTGTTTCAACTTTACTGTTTTTTTTTAGCTAAACTATATCATCAGTTAATCTCCTAGTCGATCTATATATAATTTTTCGGGGACTTCGTCATTGAATGAACATTGAAAGACAACTGAGCTCATGCACCCACTTGTTCTGTTTTGTTTCAAAACAGATCAATGACTGGGTGGTTTCAACTTCGTACTTGTACTAAATCGTTACATGATCTCGACGTGTGTCTCGTTTTAACGATTCACGAAAACACACTTTATTTCCACATAAAGACAGGTGTGGGCGTAGCCAAACACTTAAACAACCACTAGTCGGATTATGTAGTACTGGTTTTTGTTAGCGGAGAATTAAACCGTGCAGTTTCCTCATTGAGTGGAAATTAGATCAAGATGCTGACAGAAAACATGATATTCGGATGTTTGACCTGAAACTCAGACTAATGGTCTATTGCGAAGTTTGCATTCAAAAGTTTTGCTGCCAGAAATTAAAAAAAAAATAATTTCTTGTTATTTAGTGCGAGAGTCTTATGTGTAAAACTGTTATTTTGACGAAACCGGCTACTGAAACAGAGCCAC
>NW_026018611.1:4147213-4150543 GCF_020466585.1 Dendroctonus ponderosae
AGCCACAATTTAACCAAATATTCACTGCATCTGCATTTCTGGGTTTCCGGAACCCGAAATTGGATTTCTGAATTAGTTCTTGAGGCAAAAGCTTTAAAAGAGCATGATGCGTATATGAAAGCTTGCGCAAAGAAAAATTTAAAGTTGAAGAATTTTTTTTGAAAGAACTAGCGACTGGAACCAAACCACAATTAAAACAGATATAAAATCAATCTTACTTTGTTGGCTTATGGAACCCCCATTAGGATATCTGAAGTGGATCTTCGGGAGCGAGTTTCAGAAGAGAATGATGCGAAAAAGAACATTCTTGCAAAAATGTTCAAAGGTGAAGAATTAATTTTGACGGTACCAGTGAGTGGAACCAAACCATGATCAGAACACAAATAGAGTGCATTTTGCTTTCTGGTTTCTGCAAACCACATCCGAGTATTTCAAATGGTTTTTGAGGAATGAGCTTTAAAAGAGCATAATGTGTAAATGAAACATGCGCAAATAAGTTCAAAGTTAAAGAATTTATTTTGAAGGAACTAGAATCAGATCACAAAAACACCGCACAACAAACCATTAGAGAGTGTTTAATGTCGAAGTTGTGCCGAGCCCTTCGGGCACGACACTGGTTTTCGGTCAAAACTGATTAATCTACAAGCTGAGGGTGTTTTGTGTCAAAACCAGTGTCGTGCCCAAAGAGTCCGGCACAACTTCGACATTAAACACTCTCTAATAAGTTTGTGGTGCCGAGCCCTTCGGACACGGCACTGATTTTTGGCCAAAAAGTGTCTAAGACCTTATAAATTCAAAATCATTTTTTTTTCTCGAATGGTTAATTCATGAAAGTTTTCACTTTATAACAAATTTGTTAATTGTCAATTGAAAATCCCAAATTTGAATTTACGAAAAGTTGCATTAATAATTTCAAACATTTTTTGGGYAGGAATTTTTTTATCAATTTRGTATATTYTCTGSAAAATTTTAYTATATAAATTACATTGTATTGTTGCCTAYATTGTACAAAATCATACAATTGTGCCTRAGGAGCTCAACGTTCTGTACCTATAGGTATTTAAAACAAAACGTWAAAMAATTTTTTTTAAAGCACGATTTCCTGTCGACTKCTGGAAAAACTGGCAAAGYTCCAAASTTYGRCAAACCCCTTTTTCGATACAAATTTTRAAATTTTTYTAACAAWTGCTCKTTGTTRAACATTTGACATTACTAKTGTCCAAATGTTCTGCAAAAGAGTAAAAAATRTAGATACTTTTTGCWTCAAAKTGAAAACACTTTTTCCTRCAAATAGAATTAGGAGAGAAAATGAACCMAGTRGCGTGATTTTWTAATAARAAAAARAACAACAAATCTASCCAAAAATCCGCGGTATTAAAGCAGATGGTAACTAAAARGTRKAAAACTAATTTTAAAAATGATATAATCAAATGTAAATGCATCGAAACAAAAGGCGTGTGCGAAAAACAAATGTGGCCTTCTAAGCCAATTAGAGATATGAAGTTGCCAATAAAAGTACATCGACAACAAAGTTGGAAACTAATGACAATATTTACCATATTTTTCGAATCACTTCGACTGCGACTTTTTAATGCCAGGCATAAATTAACCATTAATACGAGAAGATAAAATCGTGATAAATTAGCATTGGCGTAAAAACTCTTCACTTTACTAAATATGTCGGCCCACCCATATAAGACTCTAGTAGGAAGTGAGATCTACTTAAGGCAAAAAAATCGTCCGTATTAGTATGTGGAGAAAACAACGACCTGGTGTTCCATAATGGAAGAGACACGCTGACTAGACGAGGTCTTTATATAGACAGTAGATCACTCTTAGTTTTACTTTACCTATAAGGAAATTTCGTTTTAAACAAGTAGAAGACTGAGTGTGTGGCTTTCTCAAACACACATCAATCCAAACATTGTTTTCTGGTTCAACTGTACGAATCGGCACGCTATTGAGACGTTGCAGCGCATAAACTGTGCACAATGCAAATTGGAACTGTTTAACATTAAAATATGCGCCTGCCTCCATCGGTGGACATTAAAAAGGCAAATTTATCCCGAACAAAAATCCGACAATGTACACGCCACGAGAATGTCATTTGGAATTCAATAAACTAAACTTGATCCGGTTAAACGGATTACTTCGGATTTTTGGGCAATGCTGAGGACCACCTTCCGCGAAGCTAAAAAGCATGAATTATTCGTGTGTTACGTGCAAGATTACCGGCAATTTTTTCCACTACCGCTTAATATGGCATATGACCTAATTTAGTTTCACATGTGGTTAAGCTGCAAAAGCTGCGAATTAATAAAGTTGTCAGAAGTTCTTCTTTTTTCTCTCACGCCTCTCCAATAAACGTATCGAATTAATCAACCTTTTATCACTTTCTGCCGGGAATTTCGTTTAAAATTCACTTCGAGCAATTATCCACGATTAATTGCTCAAACATTCGATCAATTTCCTTCATAGTTTCATTTCCGGTGTATCCTGTTACCACACATCCACTTCCAGATAAATAAATTGCTTTTCGACAAGGCTTGTTTTCCGTGCCATTAACAGCCTTAAACGATTGCGTCAGTAAAATGATGATGTGGCTTCACATTTAAGGTAAGAACGCTCCATTTAACCATTTACTGTTAATGTCCAAGGAATGGTTGGCATATACCAACATGGGATAGTCCAAATGGGGCGTAAACAGTCCAAATGGGAAACGGACATTTTTGGTGGATTTGTGCCACATTTCTCAAGGTTTTCAGGATTAAGCAATATTTTGCAAATTGCAAGTAAATTGAGTTAAAAGACATTGTTGGAATTAATGTAAGCGAATCAAGAAGGGAATTTGGGAGCTGGCAACAATGCTGCTAAGGTCCGGTTGTACAATGGAAGCTTTAGCTTGGGTTAAAGTGGGATTAAAGATTTACAGTATTGTCTTGAAAGCCAGTTCAACTTAAACTGGGATAAATGACTTTTGGGCAACCGCCCTTAAACATGCATAATTTTTTTTTTCAGATTTTGCGTTATAGTTTAATACGTACCATCTTGAGTGATTGCACAAAACTAATTATTTTAATGAGTTAAATTTGCTCACATTGAACCCGCTCACTTTTGGGGAAAAGAATTTAAGCAAAATATTAATTTTTCACAAACTTCTTCTTGGGTATTTCGCCTCAAAAATTTTTGTCTTTAAAAAGGACAGAATTTCCTCACGTCTTTTATTACAGATTGATGCTCCTATTTCGCAATAAAAACGAATTATTTATCAAAAAGTAATCAAGAACTATCACCTAGAGGGTATCCTGCGACACACTTGGGCTCAAGCTG
>NW_026018611.1:4151542-4211416 GCF_020466585.1 Dendroctonus ponderosae
AAAAAGAAAATTATGTTTCATTTGCTGAAATATTTTTAGAAATGGAAAGTTTCTAGTTGAAAAAAAATATATTAAGAAAAATCAGCACTGCAACCAGTTAATAAGAATTTTATTTTTTAAATTGACCAAACCTTCAAATAGTAAATTTTTGAGCGGAACTGTGCAACGTTTGCTTGGAAATTACGAAATCGACTAATTTTCTGAGTTACAAGCCAAATAACCGAATAGAATGCTATTTTGTCAGCACCTTATTATAATTTCTGCTTAATGAGGAAACTGCACGCTGATCGTGATTTGTATACGAAATTCATTCTGCTTTTCTGGGAAATATTTTCAAGTTGGCTCAGTTGCGTAGCAAATTTGCTATGAGCTGAAAACTTTGATGAATCGATCATTCGAGACAAGTGTTGCAATTTTGAGTTTACTGAGCTCTGTCCTAATGATTTTCAAGTTTTTATATACTAGGTTCTACTTAAAAATTAATTTTAATCAAGAATTAGCTGTATATGCGACGATTTTCTGTTTTTTGCGTCGTCGACGTTTCGCTAGCTCGCGTGGTTACCATCTTCAAAGGTATGTTCGCCGTCTTCCAAACTGTTGCCCTCTTCGTCTATTTTTTCCAGTTGGGCTTCCACATTGGGAAAAGGACATTACAATTAACCGCCTTTCCATCCTTGAATTCACCATGTTATGCCCATACCACATTTTCAATTCTTTGCGTATCGCGCGTCAAATATTTCGAATGCACACACGTGTTAACGTGCAAGCAATGTGCAGTGTTATGAATAGAATATATGTTACAAACATTCATTGATAATGTTAATGATACGAGTAGTAAGTATGCTGCGTTCTCTTCAACTGTAAAGTGCCATGTGTGGCACTTTTTGCCCGCAGCTTTTCTCCATGCGGCATTTATATGGATGGTAATGTGGAGGCGCATAAACTTGTCATTAGATTAGGTTTCTGATCGATGAATTTGGACGTCGAAAAATGCCGCTATTTCAATTGCTTCTCGCCAGTTTTCGTGTCAATTCGTGTCAATTCCTACTGTGTGTGGTCGAAACCCGTAAAAATCACGATAGGTGGAAGGATGATGGAAAAACAAAGATTACACGCCAATCAAACGTCCGCAAGAAATTAATACATTCAACACCGAAGAGCAATTTACCAGTTCGGCCTGCACAATTACTCTTCGCCTTTGCCAATGAGCATTAACTTTTTGTATGTTACCGCCCGTTATGCAATTTGAATATCCTGATTATTATTTGACGAACCTTCTGGAGGATTTTTTTCCACATTTGCGACTGTATTGATTGATGAAAGACACTGAAGAAGGATTTTAATTTTGGGAATCAATCGCAAACTTCTACAAGTGAAACTTGGTAATGGAAGTCGCAAGATCGGTGGCTTGAACACGGTTCAGTGCTCCTAGTTTCATGCCATAATCGACTAAATTCGTCTCATACGAATCGGCCGAAAATAAATCATGACCGCAAGCAAAAAGATTCGTTATATAAGTACACATTAAATAAAAAATTAATACAATGACGCCACGATTGTAGGAAGAGACTGCTAAACTGGGAGGTTCTAATTGATTCATTCATTCATTCGTTTTGTATCAGCTTTTGAATCTTGGATCTAATTGTTTTTAATTTGCTCACTTCGGTTTTACAAATTTATTTTTGAAAGCTGAAGTCCGTGCAGTTTAGTTCCAGTATATTGAAAGTTCAATGTCTTTACAGTTTTTGTGTTTTTTTTCTGGGATTGGGGAGCAAGATATTTCCACTGCTAAATTATTGCTGAATATTTGAATAATCATCAGCAAGGAACTGAAATTTGATAGATTTAAAAGCACTTCAATTATCCGCACAATTTCTTCAAAGAACGAAATAACGAGATTTTTACTGAAACATTTGTTGATGGCAAGCGAAACCGAAAACTTATTAAAACCTGTATTCTGTTGCAATCACTTGTCACAACCAGGACTTCGTATTATAAAAAAAATGTCAGTTTCTTACCAGCTTCTTCACTATTCTTTTACTTGCTACGAACGTTTTTACTATTAATGTAAATGTGTATAAAAGTTTAAATGTTTAACACATAGTTCTGAGCTGACCGAATTGACTTCGAGCAAAGCGCAAATGTACTGTTAGGTACGATTAACCATTCTCACGAGAGATAAAGTGACAAAATCAGCAAATTGCCCATTTTCTGACCGACTAATCAAAATTTATGGGCAAAAATGATGGAGTGAAAATAATCGAAACTTCCAAATTTGGTGGGCGCCTGAGGCTGCTGAGGCTCACAGATTGGCGGAAAAGTGGCAAATTACATGTTTTCTTAAAAAACACGAAACGACATAACGTGAACTCTTCAAAGCAATGGTCAAATTAATATTTGCTTGTATGTACATAATATTATGAGTTTGATATGAATCTTGCATATTAAGGATTAATGAAAAGAGTGAACTCCTGCCGAAAGTCAACCAAATCAATAAAGTATATTATTTCAGTTAATATTTAAAAAATCAAAAATTTGTTGTCATGTTTTTGCAAATAAAACCATTTATGAGTACAATTTTTTCTCTTTTTATGCAACGATGTCTGATTCAAGGACATAAATAAATATTTTTTGTAGTTTTTCTCGATAAATTTCATGATTTGGTTGCTTATCTTTCTTCAGCGTGATGTTTGTCAATTGCTCAGATTGCACTGCAAAAATTTAAAAAAAATCAACCCTTTACGGTAAAGATAAAGACATTTTTGCAGCGATTTTATAGTTGAAAGTTAAAAGATGCAGGAAAACATAATTTCACTGGTCTAATTCTCCATGAAAATGCGAGTAAAATGAGTACCGAAATTGAAGAACAAGTCGGCTTGCGATTTTCTGTAAGTTGCATTGGAGTATTTAAGGAAAAAAATGATTCAAATTGCGAAAAATTCCGACGCTATTGTTAAACAAACTCTGGATAAAACTTTGCAATTTAAGACAAGTTTTGTGCTGGTGGAAAGTTTTCAAAGGTATCGGTTGTAGTAACTACCAACATCTCTGAAATGGAAAATCGAGAAAATAGTCAATGAAACAGTAAAGTATTCAATGGAAAAAAGAAATAAAGAACAACCGCAAATATTTAGTTTAAAAATTCATATTAATGCCCTCGACTAACAGTTCGAAACTTTAACACATGGATGAAAAAGTTATTAATATCTTTAAGTGCAAATGTAAGGAAACACTAATATTGAACACGTTGAAAGCAACAGACAGCAGAAGCGAATTTTTCGTAATTATTCTAGATGCCAGAAGCCTCATTAATCGAACCGTAAAAAAGCTTTCAAAGAAATATTTCCAAAGGTGAAACTTGCAAAATTTTAAAAAAGAGAGGAAAAAAGGAATCGTCAGTGAATGAACACTTAGAAAACCAACGAATCACTTGCTTATCACAATTTGCAAAAAAATATAAACAGATTTCATAATGAAATAGAGGCGGCGCATTTAGAATATTGAGAGTTTTCAAATAATCTCTATAACCCTGCACTGTCGATGTTCCTGCAAGAAAACGCATGCATTTTTTCTAAAAAAAAATAAAAGTGTCCTCAAATAGAGATAGACCTGAGTGAATTGTTCATTCTCAAAAACAGATTTTAACTGTCTCAAAAGAACCCTGAAAATTCTCTTTTTGTATGAGGCATTTACAAAGGCATTTACAGGTGTTTCCAGCTACGGTTCTTATCAATATAGAGACAATAATTAATTTATTATCAGTATTTTCATCGTCTAATTTAGTCGCATGCTCATTTACACTTTTTTGTGCATGTTGAAATCGCATAAAATTTGTTTTAAAGAGGTTTAGGGCAGAAAACCAACAGTGAATTATCTTGATTACATTACTGAGGTGCATCATAACAATTCGACGATAAAGTCGAAACATCATCGGCAAAGTCTGTTTGATACTGAAAGTTACTATTTTGCAGACAAATATATTGTTGCCTCTACTCCTAGAGACGTTAATGGATAATACAGTTGATAATTTTTTTTTCTATCTTGTTAAATCTGCGGGGGGTTGGATGATCCTCAAACGAGCATTCGTCAAAACGAAATCCTCACATCGCTGTAATTGCTCTGTAGGCTTAGAAATTATGCAACATCTGCTCAACAAGAAGATCTGCAATCAGCATTAGGCAGGAATTTTGATGATAAATGGCGTTAGCTAAAATGAGCTTAAACTCGATTATTATAAGACGATTGGGAGTATTAGATGGAGGTACCGTTGTGGATTCTTTACCTACTTTAGCTTAACGAGTCATTTAAGTTGGCCACTTTGAATAACATAGTCAATCTAATGGCTTACACGATAATCTGGACAAGGCCAATTATTCATTAGTGATATTAAATTAATTATTTGCTTTACGAGCAGTTAGATAGTTAAAGATTCTAATTAGTGCCTTTTGTGGATTTAAACAACTAGAGATACAGGAAAATTTAATGTTTAAAACTCCTCTACAGATGCAGATAATTTGTCACAAAAATATGTACAAACACGAATCTGAATCTGTCGCTGTCTGTCGTCCAGATCTGAAACACTTTGGCTGTTTAACCAACTCATCAAACTGATGGATCTTAACGATGGCAGTTCGCAATAAAGCCGAACTTATTCTCGTTAAAAACCACACTCAGTAAATCGATTAAACCCGCAGATTAATAAATCTGAATTAATATTGACCATTCTTTCTTCGGGTAAATTGGTCTGCGCTCTAAAGTTCAATTAAAGCCCGTCCAGCCGAAGACGATGATTCACAATTTAATCAATTTATTGACGTCGTATTAATATATTTATTAGCAATGACAGGGAGGGAGCAATTAGGTTGGCTGCTTCGTGAAAGAATTGAAAGAAACATAAAACAGTAATTGGCAGTGCGCGTATGACGCCCCCATCCTATATTTTTCACAATTGATTCAGAGGCCAATTGTTGCCTTAATAAGCCGATTTTATGACTATATTAATTTTGGTTTAATTGTCGTTTGCTACAAGTGACAGTTCGAATTTATTAATTTGAATGTGTTTTCGTGGGAAACTATACAGGATGATCAGGAGGATCATTAATTAGTATATCCTCTGAACTTGCATCTTCCGTTTAAAAAAACAGGCAAAACAAAAACCTTTGACTTTTTTTATCAAAAGACGTAAAACTGGAACCAATATTTCCATATCGGAAACAATTGCTTGGAGCCAAGCTTTAGAAGGGCTCGATGTAAAAATACAAAACCGCCCAAAATATTCCCAAAGTTTAAAAATTAACTACAAAAGAACCAACAGCTCAATGGATACCAAATCCACCCTACGAGTCCGCTGATGAATATGGAACTAAAAGTTCTACATGTGCATGACAACCAGCGGCAAAGTAATGCTAAGCTTACCGAAAGCTACGTAGTGCCACCTGGACAGAAGGAAGGAAAAAGAAAAAAAAATTAAATCAGCAAAGCATAGAGAGAGAAATATAAAGAATTATAAAAATTCAATTGCTTGTCGGAAAACTAAACTCAGTTGAAGCTAAAAGATTTATAGATTAGAGATCATTCTTACCAGCTGTTGGCAAGTTGGCGCCCCATCCTCCATTTTCTGGACATTAATTCTCGAAAAGTTCACTACACTTTTACAAACTACCGCACTTGCCATAAGGCCACAATGATTCTGTATTTGCCAGCTAAGAACGCGATTCACCCGATACAAAGGATTATCGACCGATTTCGTCTAGTGTCGGTAGCAAACTGAATATTTATAAACCTTTCGAAAAAAAATTACACCGAAGTACAGAATGAATAACTGACAGAAAACATTTATTTTTAACAAGACGTTTTACTCTGCATCCACATGTTCAAACCATCCGAATCAATCGTTCTTCTTTTCCAACAAAGCATTCAAACGCATACTCACACATCTTTGCAGATGCTTGTTGAAACAAAATACTCGATAAATGTTCAATACAATGAAACACTGAGGTCCATTACCAGACGTTTGAAATGAACATAAACGGGCAACCCTTTTAATCTACCGATAACGTGAAATAAATTATCGGCAACATTTGAAAAATCTCTTCACGGCATTCCAAGCAGTCAGCAAGATACCTCTTCGCTTTATCTCGCATTTATCTGAAGACCAGGCATTTGTTGCATTAAGCTAAGTAGACACGACACATAAAGGTAATTTGTTTTAAATCATATAGGTATAAATAAATGGGCATTTTCTATGCTGGGAACTGTTTAACGAATCGGTAAGCGAAAGCTGTTGTGGGACGTCAAGGTTCTCAAAAACGCAGCTATTTCAGGTTAAATAATCAGTAGGCGATTTGGAAATTTCAGTATCTATATGTTGGTCTCAAACAATGCATAATTCTTTTGGTGAGAAAGGGCGGGGACAAATTTGAAGGCTTTTTCGGGCCATTTCTTCTTTCTAATGCTTCTGCTGCTGCTGATGGGGTCAGTTTCTTCCAAACCATGTTTATGCGGTTGTGGTTTATTTTCTTATTCAGTCCTCTTTATTATTCAGTGCTTTCATTTTTCAATATTAAGTTTTCTATTATCCTTAGGTGTCGGTTTATTTTTCTAATTCCAAATTTACACTTGCAGTGCAAGGAATATTTGGCTTGATATGAAATGCGTTAAAGCAATAGTGCAAAACCGAAAGCGTTTAGGTCGAATCGAATGGAGCCACAAATAATAATTCGGCTCGTTTAAATCGATGTCAATTTTTTTAATGGGCTATTTATACTTTTTACGAGTGTGTGTGTTAACTAAACCACAACATTTTACACATCGTACAGTTAGACGCAGTAATTACACGAGCAGCGCCATTGATTAAAATTAGATTTTTCCTGTTCCACGTATTGATGCAGGAGAGAGGTCGCAGAGTCAAATGCAAATACAAAGTATATACAAAACGAGATTTTCTCAATTTGTCAAGGTTTAGCGTTGAAAGTAGTCGAACTTCTTGCTGACTTTTGCCCATTTTTTCTGACCTTTTTAAATTTAATCGAATGAAACTTGCCTAGTTCCAGAAGCATTTTGCGCTAAAACCATTATTCATTCCTCTGAAATAACAGTAAACATACAGTTAAAGACAATGTTCCGAACGTTAATTGAAATGTTTCTCGTACTCGACCTGGTCGCGACAGATCATTAATGATATTTCCAAACAGTTTCCTGCAAGCAAACAGCTAAATTTCTAATAAACACAATAATGGAACAGCAGGAAAAGATTAGTTTGGCCAGTTAAATCAACAGAGGATTAAAGGAAAATAAATTTCCAATGTGGGACCGGTGGAAGTTGCATGAGAGATCTAATAAAGTGTATCAACAACAGTCCATTCTGGATTTGTGGGCTAATTATGAGATTCAACATGGACTAATGGTGGTTTAATTCTAAGAGCAAATGTTGCTTTCTCCTTAGATAATTTTTGGTTAAGGTGCTTTTCTTGTATTTTCTTTAATTCAAGTAATTGAGTCGCGAATGTTTTGAGTTAAAATTGCAATTTTTAAAGGACTTTTTAATCCGGTTCTTTAATCTTCTGATTCTTAACGAAAATAGAAGACACCAGAAAATGCTCTCAATTTCATGCTCCATTTCTACGCAAAAATTAGCCGTTAAATTTAAACAAAACGTGCAGTTCTTGTTCGAAAGTTTCCTCAATTTTTCACTTGTAAATATGTGCAAATCAACCAAACAGCTTTTTTTCAAGGAATGATTTAACACGCTGTTATTTAATTTTGCAATTGAAAAAATTTAACATTGGACGATGACGGTAGTCTTCTTTTAATATTATGCTTCATAGACGTGATCACAAGTCGAAGTATATCAGGTGAATTAATAAAATGAGAAGAATCAACTCAAAAAGCTCAAAATCAACCCAAAAATCGAGTTATCTGCATTAGTGAATCCAGTTGAAGAAAACTTTGCTGATAACGTCGATGGTGCAGGAGGAATCTAGAAAAAAAATTAGAAACCCGTAAGAAATTGATGACTTGTTTTTCGTCATTAAGCCGAAATATCCTTGTTGAGTGTCTGAAGAGGAATTGAGCTTAAACATTCAGATTATTAAGATGTAAATATTAATTCTGTGTAAATGTAAACACAATGAAATTAAGAATAAAAAGAGCTCAGATGCATATCCACTGAGAAATTGTCTGGGAAAAAAATGTTACTGAAATGCGGGCTTAATTGAAGCATTAATTTTTCAAATTTGTAACCAGCTAATTCGAGTTTAGTAGTTTTCGGTTGTTTCGTATTTTATTTTATTTCAAAAAAATAAGTCGTTTGGCATACATATTGTATCATTATGGGAAAGAGCGATCAATCTGGCACGCAAAGATCTTAAAACCACATTTTGCTGTCTTCGAGTAGTCCAAAACTGTTGCCTAAGAAATAAACAAATCTTAATAATTTCATTTAAAAGTCGTCGCTTTCTTAGTTTCCTAGAAGTAGAAGTTGTATGTGCAATAGTGTATAGTTCTCTGTGCCCCATTTTTCATCTACATTTAGGAATAACCGAAAAAATGTTTCAATGCTGTTGAACAAAATAATCACCATCAGAGCGAGAGTGTTAAATAACCGATGAAAAGAGTTCATAAATGTTCTAAATATCTACCCTTAAAAACAGCTGCTAAATGATGTATTTTGAGGATTTTCGCGTTTTCGTAAACATTTATTCATACATTTTCAGGAGTATGATACTGAGTCTCGCCGTTTCTAGATGATTAAAATAGCGAGTCAAAGGTAACAAAACAAATTTAAAAATCGTAGTAAAATTGTAGAGAATGAAACTCTGAAAAATCAATATTTTGAATTGCTGTGTTAAATAAAAAGTTTTTGTTAATTACTTTGAAACCAACGAAAATAGCAGTGGTTTTTGCCATTTATTTTTGCAAATTGAATCTGGCTTCCCACACATGACACCATAATTGTACCGTATGATCAATTTTCCCTGAGAATTGACTCTCCATCCAAATGAACGTTTAACATTTTGCTTGAAAACAATGTTTAGGATTTCCTCATGGCCACTTACTAATGGTTTTTCCTTGAATTTCTCCTGCCAGTAGTTTCCAAGATACGCCCGTTGGCCGGCACTTTATTATTATAATAAATTTCACTAAACTAAATTAATTCCGCAATTATCCCGTTCAATGTTTGAGTTAAATTAGATGTGTTTCCTTTAAAGATCGACTTCATTAATAAGAGTTTGGCGATTGCGCGAATAAACGACTCATGTTTCTGCTTGCAGCAGTTGAAAACAAATATGTTATTTTATAAACAGCCGAAGTTTACAGGAAAAATGTATTTTCCGAGCTGTAAAAACAGTGAGTTCCTGAAAGCAAACGCATCTGTCGACTGATTGAAAAATGACCAATTTTTGTTAGCAGTGTTTAAAATACAAGGCGACTAACGAAAACAACAGAGGCATTTTTAATAGGTTTTATTGGTTCTTGTGCAATTTCTGTAATGGCTTCCTTTTATCGTTTCTTTCTTCTTTGTGTTCATATTTATGCTTTTCCGTCAAACATGTTTAAACATCGCTGAACGTGCTTGAACATAAATGATGATGAAGTATTTCGGAAATAGTACATTTAACAGAACCCCGTTCGAAAATTTATTAGCGCCTTTCAGATGTTTATAGTTCTTTTGTTAATGTTGCGAAATTCACTGTGTGCTTTCGTATCAGAAAAAAACAGTAATTCCTGATTTGTCGCAGCATGATAGCTGTGTTGCAGACAAAATAAATGGCAGCAATATTTCAACAAAACAAATATCACCAATGTAATTGGCATACTATTACCGCATACTAACAATCAATTGAGATTTATTGTTTATTGATTTGATAAGCATTTATCTCTTACTACCGGCGTGAGCTGAGCTTTTACAACTAAATAAATCACGCAAGTATTACAAAACAGCGGATTTATTTAGTCGTCATGCTGTGTTTGATATAGACTGTTTATATTCAAATAGTTTAAACGACTAGAAAATTACTTTAAGGGGGTTCGGCAACTAGACGTGTGCTTTCCCTGCTATCGATAAATTATGTTGTCTGCTTACCAACTGACATGCAATGAATTTTATGTGATTTTTCAAAACGAGCCTAAATATTTCAAATTCCTACAAGGCTGCAGGCGGGGTTGACACGAAGTAACATACCGGAAAAGTTGCTTTTTACTTCGGTTTCAAATTGTTGTCATTCTTATGAAGCAACAACGTTCTCGAATTGATCAGGTTTGTATCTGAATCTTGGTAGTTTTTTAGTACCTACGTTCATTAGCGTGAGCTTTGCCCTGTGATGATTGTTAAAAAATTTACTCGAATGGATTTTAATCCAGTTTTTGTCATCTGGATTCATTTTAGTTTTTGTCAAGCTCATAGTTATTGTTCTGGAAATTTCCAATTATTTTTTCTTGTGAATTTATTCAGTTGACTTACAACACAGTCTCATTCCTGAATTCATGAGCAATTTTCCATTTTAAAATTTGTTTGCTGATTTTATTCTGCACTTTCCTTTTATGTAACAATTTTTGTCTTAAGTTTTGTTTTGTCTTAAGTTGTTCACACTTTTCCTGCCTTGAGTGTTGCACGAAATTTGCCAAATTTCTCATCAATCTCTGTGGTCTTGTATTGAATTTTAAATGGTAATATTTCAAGGGGTTTTGTTATATTTTGCAAGATATTTGGGTGTTTTATTTATCCGGAAAAGCTGACCCTAGAAATTGCCCAAAAAGTCCTGCAAGTTTGTATTCCTTTCATTGCAAGCTTATTACTGAAGAGTTTTAGTCTACACTCTAGTTTCAATTTCAGGACAACAGTGATTTTGGAAGTTTATGGTTTTGAATGTGTATCTCTCATTTCTTGAATGCCTCAAAAACTACTAATTATGGAAAATTGGCTGGTTTTCTCGCACTAACGGAGAAAAATGCGTTCTATTGAATGGTGAAAAATTTGTAGTTCTGTCTTGTCCTACTTCCGTAGAATGAAGTATTGAAAATTAGTTTAGTATGATTTTAGGTCACTTTTTCACTCCAATTAATAAAAAATCCCCGAGACTATGGAAACTGACATTAGCGTCGATTTCTGAGGTCCAATAGAGGAAAGTGAGCTCTATTGAGTGATGTAACAAACGTCGCTATCTCTTATGCTGTTTCTGAATGAATTTTGAAAATCGATCAACTATGATTTTGGGGCATTTGCTCACCTTTGCACTCCTGTTTGTAAAAAAATGTCACAAAACCACGAAAACTGTGATTTTCATGCATTTTGCGGCACTAATAGAGGAAAGTGCGCTCTCTTGACTAGTCTAATAATCATCGCTCTATTTTGGTTCGTCTCCGTAAAATAAACTATTGAAACCTAATCTTCTACGATTTTGGGGCATTTACTATCCTATGCACTCCTATTTGTAAGAAATCGTCAAAACTGCCATTTCCATGGGTTTTACCGCACTAATAGAGGAAAGTGCGCTCTATTCCACGGTGTAACAAGCATCGCTTCATCTTGTGTTTGCGAAAAAATTAACTACTGAAAATTAATTTACTATGATTTTGGAAAATTTGGTCATCTTTGCACTGCTGTTTGTAAAAAAATGTCACAAATCAATGAAAACTGCTATTGCTATGCATTTTGCACCATGAATCGCGGAAAGTGTGCTCTTTTGACAGGTCTTGTTTCCGAGAAATGAACCACCATTAAAAATTAATCTGTTATGATTTTAGAGCATATACTCTCCTATGTACTCCGATTTGCAAAAAATCGTCCAAACTGTACCAAAACTGCTAATTCCATGGATTTTACCTCACCTAGAAAAGAAAGTGCACTCTATTGCTAAGTGTAACAAGCATCGCTCTATCTTGCCTCTTTGCCAAAAAAATAACTGTTGAAAATTTATTTACTCTGATTTTGGAGAATGTGGTCACCTTTGTACTCCTGTTTGTAAAAAATGTCACAAATCCATGAAAATTGCGATTGCTATACATTTTGCGCCACGAATATAGGAAAGTGTGCTCTATTGACTGGTCGAATAAGCAACACTCTATCTTGTTTGGCGTCCGAAAAATAATCTAATGAAAATTAATCGAGTATAATTCTGGAGCATTTGCGCTCCTATGCAGTCCCATAAAAAATCGTCAAATCTCCATTAAAACAGTCATTTTCGCGCATTTTAATACACTAATAAAGGAAAATGCGCTCTATTGAAAAGTGTAACAAGCGTTCCTTTATAGTCTCTCGTTTCCAAAGTATCAAATCAAATCAAATCAAATCAAATTATTGAAAATCAAACTACTGCATAATAACGCGTTACTGACGCAATTATCGAAAATTGTTTTTCAATAATTTCCGCAATTTTTTCTCGAGTAAAGTAACTGTACCGAAAGTAAGACTAAACTGGTAGAAGCTGTTTAACATTTACTGCGTTTTCAGCAATGGCCCTTTCAATAGTTTCTCTTAGTCCGATCAGGGTCGGCGGGATGTTAGAAAGAATGATTCTAAACCAATCTTCCATGAGCAGTCCTGTACATTTTCTACAGAGTTGAGCAAAATTGGATCTTTACAGGGAAATTTGAATTTCACCAAGAATTTCCGTGATTTTCTCAGGGCCACAAATGCCTATCTAAAGATTTCACTTAACTTGGATCACACTCGCCAAATATCTTTCAACAAGAGAAGACTCTAGATTATTTGCATCCATTTAGTTCAGTTTTTGAAAAATCTTCTTTTACAGCAAAACTGTCTCCAACTTTGACAAAAATAGCTTTGTTAGAGCCGTGTTTTACTTATAATTTTATTATCCCTTGTGCCAGACCAGCAGCAAGTTTCACACCTAGAAATTTTTTCGGCACCTTTGAAGTTCTCCAAAAGAACCTGCCATGTTAAATGTCTGACACGAATGGCAGCACGTCTGGTGCAAATAAAATTCAACAATTAATTACAGAGCAGGTAGATAAACAATTTACATTATAGGAAAGTGAATTTTGATGGATCCAACAACACTTGCCGATCGCCAACGGTCAGTTTCCTTATATCGTCGTCGACCTTGGCGGAAACCGCGCGCCGTGCCGAAAATAAGTCCGATGATTGCAAATCGGGCGAATAGTCTGTCCATAAAGTAGTAACGATATCAGTTAGTATCAGCAAGTTGAGTTCATAAATTTGACAGTATTTTTCGCTTTTCTACACACGCAACTAGATGGGATTGCTTCTATCGGGCACCACAACTATTTGAACAAATAAACTCAGCCAATAAAATGTTAGACGAGTGTTCGCATAAATATATATCATCTTTCAGCCTACTAATTTAACCATAATTGCTAATGTGAATTTTAATAACTCGGCCTTGTCACGGCCGTTACAGTCACACTTCTAAAATTAGCTGGAATACTTGTGATTTGAGAAATTGAGAGGCTGTAATTTCTTCCACAGCGATCAGGATTGAGCGTTTAATGCATTTTGCAATGTTGGTAGAATGAGGTCGATTAATAAAAAGTGTTGCAGTAAATCCGCAACATCAGAGGGGCCAAATAATAATGTGGACGATACTGCACCCTGACTTACAAAAATCGCCGAAACCTCTGTTGATTGGTGAAAAAATCACTATTGATTGGTGTATAAAGCGATGATTTAGCTATCCCGAATTCCAAAAAATGAATTACGGGCATTTTTGCATTCCCGATTAAAAAAAATCGTCACAACTCTGTATCAAAACTGCCTCTTCTATGGATTTTACCGCACTAATTAAGAAAAGTGCGCTCTATTGACTGGTGTAACAATCGTCGCTCTATCGTGTCTTGTTTACGAAAAATGAACTAAAATTAACGGTTGTGTGTGTAAATAATTCTACTATTATTTTGAGGCATTTGTTCACTTGTGCGCTCCGTTAATCCGAATCCGATCAGTTAATCCGAAGTTAGCTAATGAGAGCTAATGGCTTCGAAACCGGTCCTGGGGCGCCTCAGATTAACACATTTATAAATTTGAATTATTGGCAATTTTCCTTTCTTTGGTTGCAAGACTATCAAAACACTTTCCGATGTATCGCAGATTTTACATTAAATCTTCTAAACTCTGTATATGTTAATTGTTCTATCAGTTTTCCAAAATAGCTGCGGAAGTCATAAATGGTTGGTTGATTAATTCAGTTTTATTCTAATATAAAATTTATGAAAATTGAGTAACACCGCCAAACGGGACCACTTGCTAATACGTTATGCAAATTGCGTTATATACCATATACCTGTCCGAGGACTATAATTTACACACTTTACGATGTCACAAATATTTTTAGCACTTTTTAATTGAATTCCTGTCGGGCGAGTCACCTACTGACCTGTGACTATCTCAATAGGTTAGTTGTTTAGTTTCATTTATAATTTAATTGATAAAACTTGCCTGAAGCGAATTTTTAGCTGTAAGGGAAATGAGAGAAATGTCTGTCTATAATCGGTATAAATCATCAAGTATCCTTGGGAGAATTGGGTAAAATGCAGCAGGCAAGAACAGAAAGGTTTCCGACATTAACAGTACCTACAAAACAATGAAGAAGATTGCGAAAAACGCATATTGTAGAGTTGGAACAAATAAAAAATACTTTAGTGGGCAAAGTTTAATGCTTGGTTCTTCTGCAGATTTTACATATTTAATTTCAGAGATAAATTAATTAATAGACGTTGGCGAATTTTCTATTTTATTTAGAAATTAATCGAGCTCAGTGGTTTTTAAATTCGTATTTGCAGCAAACACCCTGCATATTTCGCTGCATTTACATGCTTTAGAAATATATCTGAGCCGAATTAATCAGACGAACAACAATTTCAAAATGTTCTCAATTTGACTGTTTATAAAATGTGAACTTGAGAACTAAACAAAAGCGAATTTCCAAAACTTTTGTCTCAATTATTCGACTTCTTTTCAAAATAAAGTTTTTCGAAAACTTGAATTATTTCAAAGAATCAGTAACCAGATTTTGTCGCTTTCAAACCAGATTATTCGGTAATCCATCAATTTTCTAGCAGAGCTTGAAGAGCATTTTATGAAGGACAGAAGAGAAATTTCGATACTTAATTCACAAAAAAAACAATAAAAATCCTTAAATATTTCTCCAAGGCAATCAGAAGCTCCTTGTAAAAATGAACGATTTTAGGCAACTTTCAGCTAATAAAGGCATGCAAAAATTATGTGGTCTAAAAACGAGTTGATAAAGCTGAGTTTTTGTAGAAGAAAATGCAATAAGCGCTAATAGGTTTTTTCTATGAGGAGCTTTAAAGACGGAATTTACACCATTCCTGTGAGACTTTGGAAATAATTAATTTAATGTTGATTTATCCAGAAATGTTGAAAGAATTAAATTCAAGTGCAATCGAAGGATCCTACTATGTATAAAGGAAATGAGACGTTATGGCGTTTTTCGCATTTTTAGATGATGAGGAACGGTCGTTCTTGAATCTTGCAGTTTCCCTGGCAATTTAGAGGTTTTCTGAGCAAGTTTCAATTTTTTTACGTTTCCAAAATCACATATTTGTATTGCCCTTAAATTTAAATTGCTTATAATGCGATGCCTACGAAGTGTCACAGAAAACACATATTTGCGCAAACTACGAATTGTACAACATTTTACGAAGAGAACGAAACTTTCCAGAATAGATTAATGCACCAACCAAGAAGAATTGAATCGGTTCCTCCAGCCACGTTAAAAGTTCTGGTAATTTTTCCGCCAAGAGACTGACAATTTTACCATTTGCCTTGATCGAATAGAAGCGGGTTTTTCATCTGATCATAAGGCTGAGTTGGATTAAATACACCGCAAATTTAATTGAAATCCTTCATAATGTTCTTTGAATAAAGCACCAGCAGTAGCAGAACAACCAGACAAATTAAGTCACATCATTTTTTTAGCCTTTTTGATCATGTGCTTATTTTATGTAGAAAACAATGGTTCATAGTGAATCTTGCGTCAAATTAAAAGATTCTGGTAAGAAAAAGTTGAAAGTCAAAGACTACAAAAACTCCTCCTGTATTCAACTGATTATACCGGTTTCTTAACAGGCGCAATCTGAACGAAAATTTTCAAGAAATATTAAAGGATTGTCTGCCGCTGTCTTCAATCTTGGTTCTTGTCTTGAAGAAGGTTTTAATTTATTTTCAATTAATAACAACAATGATTTAAATGTATTATGGCACTAAAAAGCTTCTTGTTACTAAGCATTTCAATGGCATAGTTAATTACAAGTATAAAATGAAATTATTCATGAAAATCATTAGCAAAAACAAGTTGATCAGTGAAAAATAGCCACCAGTCAATTTAAGGCAATTTTTCCATTTTCAATCTATAGTATATCACCATAAAAATCTAAGAGAAAAATACATTAATTCGACAACAACAAGAAATAAAAACATAGAAATACGGAAAATATCTAAAACAAAAGCTGAAAAAAATAGGTATTTTAGCGAAGAAGATTTTTGCAATCTACCTAAAGATTTAAAAGAGTTATACGTTAGTAGGCAGAAAGTAAAAACAAAACTCCAAGACAATATCAAAGAGAACGCATTGGACTAATTTTGTTGAAAATTATTTTTTTTACATTTAATAGTACAAACAAGTACTAATTTGTTCTTTTTCATGTACCTACCATTTTCTATGTACAGGTAATTTTATTGACTTCTCTCTTCTTTAGCATGCCTGTTTCAAAGGTAAGTATTGCAAAATTTTGCAATAAATGATTAAATATTAGCGCTTGTCTACTCTGGAATGAGTTCAGTAGTCCAACAGTCGCAACCTCAAACTGAAGCATTTGCCTAATCGAAATTTCCATAGTTTTCAGCTGCAGATACGAATTTACGGTGCTCCTCGGTAGAACCATTTAACACTCATCAAACAGCAGTAAAATATAAAATCGTAATCGTTAAGAACACCTACATCCATGTGATTATCTACGCATGGGCTTACCCTAAATTTGTTTGAAAAATTGCTAACATCTGCTTGGTACAATTGCGTGGATTGCCTCTTTCATAGCCCGGTTATTATGCTCTTAACAATCTTAAGTTATCGACCCACATTTTTGTTTCGTAATGTTTGCGGCTGCAGCCGTTTTGATCCCTGGCACTCAACAGGATTTCGATTCTTGACTTTGAAGCACAACTGCTGATTTTTTCGCTAATACGCTTTTTTTAATTAATTTAATTTAATTTAATTTCGTTAATCGTGCTTGAATTTGCGTATTGCGTCTCCATTTCCATTGCATCGGGTTAATTGACATGTATGCAAATATAACCTCATGCCGCGTTTAAATTACCATAAGTTAAACAAATGTCGTGCAGACGCCTAGTGCATATTAGCACACCAAGGGACATTAAACAAATTGCACACGCATGCAACAGGAAAATCTACAAATGTGTCTATGAAATAAATTACAATTATCGCATTATTATTTAGCATGTGAGCACATCGGGTTGTGCAATTTTAAATATCACTTGACTGGGGACAGAGGTAACACTCTCACTCATCTTCGGGCAAATGATCGATATGGTTGCTGGCCGCTGGTATGCGTATAGCATTTGCATATAAAGTGCCTAATTTCGTAAATGAGTTGTCAATTTTAGTATTTATGCAGCTCAATTAAGATAAAGCAGTTATCAAAGCTATTTTATTCAAAAAGTCTTAAATCAGGCATTAGTGTCAATTTGGGACTTGATTAAGACACTATCTGAGTCATCCCACAAAAGCAGCAGATGATTGACGGAATTTAAATGTAAAGAATTATACAAATCATATGTCAGAAGCGTGCAACTATTTTTTATCTTCTTCTTTTTATACATATTTATAAAATGTTTTATCCCTGATGAAACTGAGCAAGATATTTCCTATGGAAAGTTGTGAGTAGAAGAGATTTCTCCAAATCTAATCTCCAATCTCAAAAGCCTCTATAAAGTCTTAAAAGAAATAACGCACCAAACACACTGAAACGGTTCTGTTTGAGTGTGTTTAAACGGTTAGTTTATGTCGCAATTCACCTTATAAAAAATTCATTTCATCACCGACTTCTACTTACTTGCCGATCTATAAAACGTGATCACAGTAGCAACTCACCCACGAGACATCTTAAGGCTAAGAAGTCGTAATTTTTTCAGTGATTTTTTCAATGGCGGGTCTCCAACTCTCCTTTTTTCGAGTTTGGTCTGATAAGATATTGGTAACATCTAAAGAGCAGAGAAGCAGAAGTATTAAAAGCTGAATGTTTCAATAGGTCGATTTTTTAAATAATTTTTGCCACGTTTTTATTTATAACTTAGAAATGGTTGAAACTATCTGAATAGTAATTAGCACTTTTTCGATAAAAAATCTCAAGAGCTGTTTTTTAGAAATTTGGTGCCTGTAAAATACGTTTTTTCTTTATAGTAGAAGGAAATTTCCAGCTGTGAAGTATCGAAAAATTGACAAACATCTCCGAAACTTTTGGAAATATCGGTATTAAAAACGAAATTGCCGTTATTTGTTTTCAAGAGCGGGTCTCAAAAACGGAATTTTTTATAAGTAGAAATTTATATACCTCTAAAGAGATTAAAACACCATCTATCTCAAAAATGGTATAAAATATCAAAATAACTGTTATCACCTTTTCGATAGCCCGTTTCAAGCACTGTATTGCAATATTTGCAGATGCAAAAGCTCCTAACCTCTAAAGAGATGATAGAAAAAATCGCAAGTGAAATTTTAAGATGTTTCGTACATTTTAATTTATATCGCGGAAACTTTTAAAATTTGCTCAATAATCATTAGGACCGTTTCGATAAATCTTCTAATCTAAATAAAAAAATTTAAATCATAGTAGATGTTCGCGCGTTTCGAAGAATTTGAAAATTTTAAAAGCCATATTAATATTTTCTGCCAATCACCTCCGATGAAGACTTTCTAACCTCTAAAGCAATGGAAGCAACCATATCAAAAATTTCACGTGCTTGAGGTTTTCAACATCCAATATTGTGGATATCAAAAGTGGTTCGAAATATCCAATCAGTTGTTAAGACCTTTTTGAGAGACCATCTCAAAATCTGTGTTTTTCCACTAAGGTTTTATCTGAAGTTCGTAACCCCTAAAAAATTAGAAGCCAAAATAAGAGAAAACGACTGTTTAAAAACAATCAAGAGCTAATAACAACAGTATTTATCTAAAGTAGATTTAAAATCTGAATATTTATTAGGAGGTTTTCGATAGAACATCTCAAGGACTGTCTTTTTCACTTGAATTTCTAAGAAATACATACTATTATAAAAATTTGAAGCATTTCAGAGATTAAACACGCCATATTTCCCAGACGGTTGAAAATTTTAATTATAATTAATCATAAAAACTTTTTCAGCGGCCGCTGTTAAGAACTACATTTTACCATTTAAGTAGGGTTATAAATTCTAACCTCTAAATAGACAGAAGCATAAATGTTCCAAAATGTGATGTTTGCGGAAGCTTTACAACCCCCATATCTCTAAAGTCCTTCGAATAAAGCATTCAGTTGTTATAAGCTTTTCGAAAGGCCATTTCAACATATGTGTCTGACTTTTCCGATATTCTTAACGTCTAAAGAGATAGAAGCCAAAATAAGGCCTTTTCGATAGAGCATCTCAAAAATTCTCTTCTATCACTTTTCCTTCGGAGAAATATATTTCGTTACGAAAATTTTGCAGATCAAAGTACGGATTTGCTCCCTTTGAGGCTTGAGAGGTTGAGACCTTAAAAACGCAATATCTCAGAAACGGTCGAAAATTTTAGATCAATCATAATAACCTGTTCAGTCGCCGGTGTTAAGAACTACCTTGCACTATTTAAGTGAAACTAGAAGTTCTAACCTCTAAATAGATAGAAGCAAAAATGTTCAAAAATGTGTGGGCTGTGAACATTTTAAATTTCCATATCTCTAAAATGGTTCAAAATATGCATACTATGAGTTGGTTCTTAGCCTCTAAAGAGAAAGAAGCCAAAATGCCAGAAAGTACTTAAAAGGCCAAAGTTTCCTGATTTCTTTTACATTTTTATCTATTTCTCTGAAAGGGTTGATTAGCTGAAAAACCATTAGAACATTTTCGATAGAGCATCTCAAGAACTCTCCTATACCAAATCAGTCTTATCAAGAATTGCTCACTTCCACAGTGATGATGAAAACAGCCGAAATATCTCTAAAATGAATCAAAATATGCACACTGTTGTTTTTGAAATTCGCAAAAAAAATCCACTAGATGCAGCACGACATTCGCAAGGTCCATATTGTTGGAGTGTTTTATGTCCTGGTAAATTGCTAAAAAGGATTTCAATCAAAAAAATTGCCCAAAAAATTCTGCAATTAGACCTGAAATGGCCAGCTTTTATTACAGATTCATGCGCTCTGTGAGACTTTTTCAATCTCTACCTTATGACTATGGTAGTTTCAATGCAATGGCACTTTTTAGATGCGTTATTTTCTTCAGAAATGTGGAACAGTTAACACTTTTACGCGGTTTGAGTGCAACAAATAATGCAACGCACACAACACTAAAAAAAATTCCTCGACCTACCAGGAATGCAAAACATTTCGCTAAACACGTGAAATAAATGTGTCATAAACATGTGATTTTTTGTGCAAAAATTGTAAACAAAATCGCCTTGCATATACGGCAGTCGTGACAAGAATCACAGGAAAGGCACAATTGTCGTTTGATGGTATTTTACCAATTGTCACGTTCCTTTTGGTGGCCAACCGGAGACTATCGGACCTTCACAAGGCTATTGCCCGATTGGCGTATCTAATGATTGATGCTGAATACGTTCCGGGAGTCGATTTGGTAGTCAAGAAGGCACTTTCAGAATGACACACGTTTCGATGCGTAATTTTCCGGTTTTTGGTAAGTCAAAAATAGGTGCGTTTCCGGAGCATCGAGCGATTGAACACCGGCCAAAGTCTCGTCAATTCACTTTCCCATCGCTTTTTAAATGGGGCTTAATTTGCATTTTGTGTGGATGTATTTAAGACGGGCAAAATCACAGCATCCTCTCTTCAGACGGATGATGCACGAGCCGATGTCAAGACGGTTTGTGCGAACGTCGACTGGTATTACGAAGACAAGCAAGAATATGCAAATTGCATTTAAAATTTAATCATCCATAGATGGTTGTTTAGATAAAAGGATAAAAATTCCGGTCCCAAAATGCATTATGGACCTGCAAACTCATAAAAAACGTCTTGCGTGTCCGATCTCTGGCTTAACGGGATGGTTTCGTTGGTTGCTTCAAGATTTACTCATAAAAATATCGGTCATGTGGGATGATGCAGACGAGTTTAAACGGAATTATTCAACTTAACATTTCATGGCTTTGATCGGTTGATTTCACAGCAAACATTTTTGTGTCCCGTCTACATTATTAAAGTTTAATTTCCACGTTGTCTCTTTAATGCTTACCAATTTATTCCGGCGGACTGATGAATCTGGAAGTCATGAGTCTGACTTTTAAAAGGTGAAGCTGCTTTTTACCCCAGAATCTTTTGCGAGTAACAAACACTGAACAAAGTCATGAGAGAAATAATCTCGATTCCAAAAACTGGGGCAGAAACTTGATGATTTTATCTGTGTATTTGCCGTGCTACTGAATCAAAAGCGTCTTTTGCGTTGAAAATCATTTGCAAATTCATAAAACAGCTAAGGAGAAAATTTCATGATAAGACGAAACTCAGAAGGGAACTTGAATTGTTTTCTATACCAATTTGTCTTCCTACGCTGTGAAATGCGTCTTTGAAGTTAACAATCTTTTGCAATTACAGAAATCCTGAGTTGCTACCGAGCTAAAAACTGTTTCTGTCGCGGAATCGTTGAGAACTGTACAAACAAACAAATGTATGAAACAAAATATTAAAAGGAAATTCATTGCAATTAGGAGAAAACCGAAATAATAAAATCACATTTATATTCGCAAAACCTATAAAAAGCACTTGCATTTTTCGTGAAAATTTCCTCCAAATTTTGAATGATGAAGTAGAAATGGTAATTCTCTTACAAACGCACGCTCGTTTTTTTTAAGAAATCTGAGTTCTTCATTCAGAGCCAGTAGCAACTTCATAGTCCCAAAAACTGTGGAAAAATGTTTGTTCAAATCGTAATACTTTTTGAAACTTTGCGACTTTTAATCATGATCATGTTAAAACTTGAAATTCTCCCCATCCATAGAAAACATTTGCGTCTGAAAATTCTGAAAATTTCGTTCAAATCGCATTCACTGTTGACTTTCGCCAATATTTTGAATCTTCAGCTGGAAATGGGGATCACACAAATGCACGACTTCTTAAAACAATCTGAGCTTCTTCCTCCGATCAAGTAGCAAGTTGATATTTTCACAGTCTATGAAAAACACGTAAATCTTAAAACTCTGCAAATTTCAATGGCATCGCAATTGAATCTCCTGTTTTTAGACATTTTTTATGTTGAGCTAGAAAGTTTGCTATTGTTAATCTGGCGCATGTAGGAATTTGAAATTTTCCCAATCCATTGAGAATATTACTCTGTTAACGTCGTTCAAATCGCATGCAATGCTGAGTTTTGCCAAAATTTCGATTGTTGTGCGGAAAATGAAGATTTTCCTACAAATGCATGCTCATTTTAAAAAGTTTGCAATTTTTATTGAGAAAACGTAACAACTGGTAAGTTTCCCAATCTGTGGAATCCGTTTGGGTCTGAAAACTAAGGAAACGTTTTTCAAATCGCATTTCATCCTAATTTTTGCCAATTTTGTTAAATGTTGAGCTTGAAATGGAAATTTTGAAACAACCGTATGCTGTTCTAAAAATGTTGACAATTTCTAACCGGGGGAAAACGGAAATCTGAAATTCTTACCATTTATGAAGGATATATGGGTCTAAAAGCACTGAAAATTTCTTTCTAGTCGCATTTAATCCTGATTTTCGCTCATATTCTCAATGTTGAGTTTGAAATAGTAATTTTCACGCAAATGCGCAGTCTTCTTTAAGAAACCTGAGCTTCTAATGCAGAGCAGGAAATAGCTAGACATTTCAAAAAACTTTGGAGAACACTTGAATCAGAAAATTATGAAAATTGTGTTCAAATCACATTTATTCCTGATTTTTTATACATTTTTGAATGTTGGGCCAGAATTGGAGCCGCGTGTTTTGCCTAAGAATCGTTTGCAATAGACAAAAACAATTAAACAAAATTCTGATAGAAAATTTTTCGCTACAAAGAAACACAATTTGGGCATTTGCATTGTGTTTGTCTTGCTAATGAGTGATGAAAAATTGTTTTTAACTCCACTGCTTTCATCTCATCTATGATATCTTTTGCATTCCTCCAGTTCTTAATTATTAGAGAATCATCATGTATATGAAAACCCCGACATTCTTCAACTAAACTTATCTCATCAGCTAGTTTGCGAGCGGTGTAAATTAACAAACAGAACATTGTAATCACGTCGATAAATATTGTTTTTCTTGCTGAAGCTGAAGAGGTATAATTTGAACACTTCGGGGCGTGATTCCGCAATTTCGGTTTCCTGGAAGCATGTGATAATGGCACATTTGAAATTGAATCTACCTTATGTTTCAAGCTCGTTTGCTTATTCAGTTAATCTATTAGTTGAAATTGCATGATACTAATGTGATTGATGTGCCTCAAGTGTGCTCATTAGTGTAAATCATTCGTGATCTCTTCTAATTCGATTTTCTCAACTGTTTCTGAAAAAAAATTGTATACAGAGTGGTGCTCACAAAAAATGGTTGATCGCAAATCGTACCCACAGTACCAGAAGTGGTTAAATCTATCTAATTTGTTTGTTATTAAGCAGTAGTTTTACCAAACAAAGAGTATCAATGTAGTAATCACGAAGAAATGCTATTTTCAGATCTGTGAAAGGCATTTGATTTCTTCAACAAACCCATTAAATAAAACAAATTAATAAAAAATCTAGTGCGAATAGTTTTTTTTATCGCGATACGTGCCAACCTCTTCGTTGCTGTTGATTATCCGATAATTGAAACACGCCAGCGTCTCGATATCGAATCTGTTGAACGATCCGAACATCAGACTAAACCTCATTTTTACAAATCAATTTTTGCGCGCCGGTTAATAAAATCAAGGAAAAAAATTAGAAAATTGACACGAAAATTCGGGTTTTTTTAGATACTCCAGCTAAACGGAATTGTCAAAACAAACACTACCAGATGCTGCCGATTGTGCGATTATCGGAAACGAGGTTCGGTGTTTGGAGTGTGCGATCGGATTTTTGTTGCTACGTGAAATAAGGCTAACTACTCAGAAAAAAATCTATATTTAGGAACGTTTATACTGTTCCTAGTTGCTAAGTGTTTGAATAGGTTACGTTGCTAGAAGTAATTTACATAACTTTGTTGTAAAATGGCAGGTTAAAACAGTTGGATTATTCCAATTAATTAAGGCTATATTTAGCAGATGATAATTAGGTTTTCTGGAAAAAATCTACAGTTTTTGATTTAAACAATTGAAACCGTTGCTTTGAAATCCCCGGAAATTAACGTTAACTTTTCATAATTTTCAGAAAAACAGCTGTGCACTCTACTCTGAACTGATTTTCTAATTCTGCATTCAGTTGGGAAGAAAAAAACATTTTTCCGTTTTTCTTCTGGAATGCAAATTTTTTGTTTTCAAAAATCAAATCGTTTGTGGAAATTCACGATACATTTAACATTCGATACTTTCCAGAGGAAAAGCAGTGCGCGCCGATGACTTTTCTGCAAATAAAAATTATTTTCTATTTCTGCATTTAGTTTTTGACAAAAAAGATCTTTTGTGCTTTTTTTGCGGGAATGCGCAGCATTTGATGAGAAAAAAAAACAGAAGCCGTTGTATTGTCCGACAAAAATACTGCAGTGTTTAACATTTGATACTTTATCCAAAAAAGAGCACGCATAGTTTTTCTGCAAAAGCAAATTATTTTTTAGTTCGAAATTCAGTTGGGAACAGAAAATGTCTTTTAACTTTTCTTGCTGAAATGTACAGTTTTTTATGTAAAAAATAAGAACCGTCGAATTGTTCGAGATAATTAACGTTTCTTGTTAACATTTGATACTTTCCAAAAAAAAGCAGTAAAACTAATAGTTTTCGGCAAACATTTCTAATTCTGCATTCAGTTTTGGACAAAAACGGTATGTAGTGTTTTTTTTTACTCGAAGGCATACTTTTTGATGGAAAAAATTAATATCGTTGTATTGTAATGTAAAATTACTGTAATGTTTATCATTTGATACTTTACCGAAAAAATAGAACAGTGCAACGTTTTTTCTGCAAACAAAAATTATTTTCTAATTCTACATTCAATTGGGATCAAGAAAGATCTTTTGACGTTTCTTGCTGGAATGCACTGTTTTTGAATATAAAAATAAGAAGCGTTGGATTGTTCGAGGAAATCAGCGCTATATTTTTAGCATTTAATAATTTCCGCAATAAGGACGATGCACGCCAATGGTTTCCTTGCAAGCAAAAATTCAATTTTTAATGTGTGACAGTGTATTGTTTTATTAATTAAATCTTTGGAAATTTCGTATTTTTGTGACTTTAAATATAAAAACTAAAGAAACGGAAAAGATCTTTTGATAATTGAGCAGCGAACTTCTCATGCACTGAGCCAGGAGAACTGTAAAAAATCTATAGCTTCAATTTAAAAAACTCTATATTAAAAAAAATAAATTTACGTCTATTTTGAGTTATTAAAATATTCTCTTAAACACGAATATATTTAACCTATTTTCGACCTTTAAACAAGACAAATTTTCACTGTTTTGAGCATTATTGAGAAGAATGCTTGAACTGAATTTTTAATTGAATTTCAATCTGTATGTTCGAGCTCGTTGTTTGTGATTTTACACTGTTCCCGATCCTTTGAGTTGGATGTGAGCGACCTCGGCTCGTGCCGATTAACTTACGCAGATTTTTCGCATTGGATTTCCTACTATAAATCAAAAACGGTTTTTGGGGCCGAGAACAACGATGATTGATCGAAAAAGCTGTTCAACATCATCGATGATAGATGATGACTACATAATTAGGCGATGGAATAAACGGCCATCATTTTTTTACGTTAACACCCAAAAAGACATTTCGCTTATAAACACCAGTTTTGTCTAAACACTGGAACAAGGAAGTAGTGGTTCTAACACCTTATTTGAAACATTTATTAGGATTTAAGATTTAGTCATGTGCGATGTTTATGTTTGACGTCGGATGCAGAAGTTTTACATTCCGTTGCTTATGTTAGATGAAACGATCCAAATTACACGAATAAGACAATGGGGTTTTAGGAAATATTGCTAGTTAAAGCGAAAGTAGATTGGCTTTTTAAGAGCAAGCGCCGCTTTAAGAGACTTCAGTAAATTCGATTTGAGCAGAATCTGGCACCATATCAAAAGCATTCGAATTCAACCAGACAAAACAACTTTACCCGAAAATAAATCAGAAATTATGATTTATATAGTGTTTTCAAGGTTGGCTCAATGATTTTTGAGTGTTGCAACTTCACTAGCGGCCTGCAGAGAAATAAATTTGAATTTGCAATCGGAGCTTTACACTCAAACCACACAAAATCGATGGCAAACGGGTCCAGTTTCACTTTTTTGTATGTTTCAAAGCGTTGTTATTGAAAAGCTTAATGAGATTGCAGTGTTTTAAAGGATTAGACTAAGTTGTTGGGTTTGAATACTATTTCGGGTATTAGCGTGATTTTCTTATTGGTCCTCCCACGAGACCTCAGGGGCGTTGAATTTAACTACTCAAATCTTTTCTGCAAAATCTCCCACTTTTAGCGAATCGAGGCTGGTTTTAAAGTAGTTCTTTTGCCCAACCAATTAGTACGTAAACAATCCGCCTATAACTCCGGCTAGGGAACTGCTAATTTGAAAAATGGCCTCATATGTAGGAATGCTGCATAAAATTGTGCTCCCATATCCAAAGGTTCTGCGGTTTCTGCCAGATTTGAAATTTTAATAAAAATTATGCAAATTCCCAGGTATGCAGCTATCATTTTCGCATTAGAAGCAACGAAAATTGACGTGCTATCTGCGGGCAATTTAAATGCAAAAGAGCACTGGATCAACCTTGCCCCTAGCTGTGAAATGACGTGTTGTTCGAAACGCTGAATCTCAATTCATCTGATTAACAATTCGGTTGGAAGTCCGCAGCTCGAAAGGTTTATAATACCCACACTTAAGATCGGCATTTAATTTGCTATTGCAAATATTATGAAAATTATATAAAAACCAAACAAGATCGCCCATTATGGAATGACTGGCTGGGAAAATTAATACCTGAAAATCGAACGTGGCACTTCCTTTTGGACATGGCCGGTGTTTCACACGCTCAAGAACCCGGTAATTAAAATATGGCCAATAAAACAATATACAATTAATTATGCAAGCGCCATATTAAATCACTTGATGCATGTTTTGTATGCAACCTTTTGTTCAGCATTAATACATCATTTATAAGGTGTTTTATCTAGAAGAAAATTGCTGGTGAGCGTCACATTATTCAATTCACAACATGCCTACTACTGTCGATTTAATTGTTT
Organism: Dendroctonus ponderosae; assembly: GCF_020466585.1. Taxonomy (NCBI): domain Eukaryota; kingdom Metazoa; phylum Arthropoda; class Insecta; order Coleoptera; family Curculionidae; genus Dendroctonus; species Dendroctonus ponderosae. Next base: position 4,179,133 of record NW_026018611.1, read on the forward strand.
GCACGAGCTTTGCAATAGGGTAATGGGAATAGTTGGATTTTTTCGGTAAAGATGCTGCTAAATATGCAAATTTTAATTGGAACCCACTTGAATAGAATATGGCTTAGAAGCCAGTGAAGATATTTATTTGCTTTTGAATGAAAATGGGCTTAAAGACGCATCTTTTCGAGAAGCTCGATGAATAATGTTTTCGACAATTTTTGCAAATAATTCGCAAATGCGACTGAATTAGAAGGAAAAGAGGGAATATTTTTCAAAATCGTCAAACTCGCCAAAAATAAAAATTGAATTTTTTGGTCATTTTATGAAATAAGAAATAAGTGCCTCAAAAGTACATATATGAAATTCGTAATTTTTTTAATCTATCTGCAGTGTTCGATGGATTAATGATGTGTTTTCGAACGGAACTAATATTTCAATATTTTCTTCGTCGCATTGTGGTATTTCAGCCGCGAGAAATGCGGTTTTAGAAACAAGAACGCAATTTTCAACAAGCAAAAACTGTCCATTTTGAACAAGAGCAATTTGAAAACTATATTATCTGTTAAAGTAATTTTATTTTCTGAAAATGGCAGACAGTTTGACCTTCTTTTAGGTCTTTATTAGCGCCTGATAAGAACATGAATCAAGGCTCCAAAGGTGTGTTAATGCCAAAAAAACCTTCCTAACTGTCTACCGTTCAATTTATTGTGCCCTTAGCAGGTGTGGTGTCCAAAGGGCACAGCAAATAAATAAAATTCAAATTGATTTTGCTACTCGCTTTGTTTCAAAGATGCGAATTTTTACAGAAAAGGGGCCAGTTGAGGATAAACATCAATTCTGAGGCGTCTGGGCTGATTTTCATGAAGCTTTCAGAATGTTAGGGCCAACTGTATTTTTCAAAGCAAAACTTAATATTTTTCAAAATTTAGATTAGATAGATTTAAATCAGCAAGGCAAAAAGAGAGAAATTTATAAAATTTATAAACCTTCAGTCGCTTGTCGGAAAACTAAACTCAGGTCAAGCTAAAAGATTTATAGATTAGAGATCATTCTTAGCGGCTGTTGCACGCTGGCGCCTCATCCTCCATTTTCTACCCATTAATTCCCAAAAAGTTCACTACACTTTTACAAACTACCGCACGTGCCATAAGGGCCCCAATGATTCGATATTTCCCATCTAAGAACGTGATTTACAGGGCACAAAGAATTATCGACCGATTTCGTCCACTGTCGGTAGCAAACTGAATATTCATAAATCATTTCGAAAAAAAAATTTCGAAAAATCGAAGTACAGAATAAACATGATTATTTAATAATTTGCTTGTTCGCCCTCTCGATGATTTGCTCTTCCTTAGTAGTTCGATTGTAAACTAAAACTAAAATTAATAACCGAATTAATTATTGTTTTTTCTAAAAATATTGACTAAACAAAAAATCCGCGAAGAAATCAGTTTGCAATGAAACTGTTGTTCAATTTCTGAGCAATGATAGAAACCAACGAAGTTTCAACTAATTAAAAATCTTTAAAAGTTCTGACTTTTAGAGGAAGAGATAAATAAAAAATAAAATAGTCAAAGTTGAAAGAAAAAAAATAGTTTAAATGCAGTCGCAAACTCGCTTCCAAAACAGACAATATGAACTTTTCCTGCACAATTAATAAATAAAATCTCAAAACATTACAGTGGAGATGTGTAGAAACTGTCCACGAATGAATCTTCCAGACCTGAGCCTGAATAACCTCTATAAGAAAATAATTTCACCAATTGTTACGTAGTATGTCAAAGACGTGCATCTGATTTTTTTAAACTGACATTCAACCCAGCTACAATCAGACTAAACCTCCTCTTTATTTTCATCTGAAAATACCATTATTGTTTCGAATGATTTATAGTTTCCGTTTGCCACTCTTTGATGATCTCTAATGCCACTCTAATCTCTTTTGTACTTGACTGTTCCATTGTTTATAAATAGTAAGAAGCCGGAGCGAAACTTTAATAGCCTTTTCTTTGTAAAACAACATTTACATCTGTAACTAATGTACAGTATTTATGGTCTTAATGTCGAAACTAAACGATCGATATCACACGAACTAATTTTTCATCGGATAAATATGCAAATATATTCGAGTCGATCCTAATAACGATTGGATCTTGGGAATAGGCGCTCGCTAATAGGTCGTATGTCTTCCAAAGAAGATTATTGATATTGTTGAAACGTATCGTGAGACAAGTGGCTGAAGCTGGAACCCATTTGAGATTTGATGCGAAAAATGTGCATTTTGGAAACCCAATTTGGCGAGCCTCCAAAACGAGATCGAATATCGTAGCGTAAAACTGAAGGCGCCAAATTATGTAACATGGAATAAGTGGACGCGAGTAGAAAACAAAATTACGTTGGTTTAGATGTAAACGAGCGTTTCATAGCAATTACGCTGCACAGAAAATCACGTTTTGCAAATTAAACATTTCGCTCAGTGAAAACAGGTGTAATTTTACGGGTTTAGCGTAGAAGCTAAATTTTTGCTGTTTATTAAAACTGTTTTCAGGTTTTTTAAGACCAACCCACTGAGCACTTAGGATTAGTAATCTTCCTCGCATCGATATCAGACAGCAAAGTCGTCTGGCATCAAAACCTCTTTGTCCTTTTACCTACGCCATATTTCTCATATCTTTGGGCATTAAGCAGATAGCAAAATATTAGTCAATATGAATAATATTTGGAAAAAATGCCGCTTGCACACCCCTATGATAAATCAGGGCCCATTACTCATTGGCGCAATTTTTGCAGCCTCGAACTGCTGCATAAGCGGCATTTTTGTCGTGTTTCCATTCCCAGCCTATGGCCGTAAATTCAAATCTATACAGACCACTCGTCTTCCTACGCATTCTGAAATAGAAGCCCGCAAGATTGCATTCTTCAGCTAGTCAGATTTAATGTCTTAAGTAAAGGATTAAGTCTGATAAGTGTTCACATTGCCATTAGGGAGCTTTGGAAGGATGCAAAAGAGCTTGATGAAGAACGCATTAGTTAGCGCTTTTTTATTTTTCTCTAGGTTGAATTTTCCTGGACGATGGAGTTGAAAAGTGCTGGTTCTTTGAGCTCGAATCGATTGAAAGCTCAGGGCAGCTTCAAGGAATTTTCTAACAAACTTTATGGAATGTTTAATTCGGTCCAAGACGATTTCACGCATAAATCACATAATTTCTCAGCACCTTTAAACCTAAACATAAATTACGAAAGGATTTTTGGATGTTTGGCAATGGATCTCGTTTAGATTTCTGTAGGAATTCAATTCAACCCACCTGTTTTTTCACTTTTTATGTGGTATTTTTATCTTTTGTTTACAATCCTAAATGATCCGACGTTACATTATTCCGATATCTCAATAGACACTTCCAATAACATCTAAAGCCAAATGAATCACCGAATGTGATTGATTTCAAACATTTTTTTACTGTGATGTTATTAGTGTATTTAATTATTTCAACGTAAGATTTTTCTATAGCAAACAATAAAACAATAAAACGAATCAATATGGATGGATGTTCATTAAAGTCTACAGCATATGCGATTTGAGGCATTCGCCACATCGATTTTTTTTCTACATCCTCATTGTTAAATAAAGTTATTAAACATTGTTCTGCGTTTTTTAACCTTGACTGATCAGCGGAGCAGGTCTGAGCTATCGGCTTGTAGTTCTTGTAATGAGCATTAAAAGTCCGCTTGTAATTACGTTTTCGATGGTAATTCGTTTGTAAGGTTGGGTACAATAGGTAGTTAGCAACTAATTATGTTGTCAGGTTATTTTATTGTCCGCATTTTTATAGTAAGTTTATTTGTCTTCATAGGCTAGGACGATCGCTTTGTCATACACAGTGCGAACTATTTGTGGATATTTATTCATTTTAATCAGCACTGGCTTCAAATAAGTTTTAAAAGAGACTCACACTAGACAAACTAGGGATTAAATCTGAAATGAGATTCAACCAGTTCAAAAACTTGAGTTTCTTCAAATAATAGTGAATGTATTTATAGAACCTGCATTGTCTATTTTCACTGCTATTATAAACTCAACTATGTAAAGATGAAGTATTATATTTTTTCATCAAAAAATCTCTGATTGTTTCAGAATTCATTGAAGATTCTCATCTGGATGATCTTGGAGTTCAAGAGGCAGTTTTTGTAAAACCGCTGAAAATCAACCCTGATGATGAAACTGTTCAATATGATCAAAGTAAGTTCAATAAGTATTTAGTGAAGACCCAATTTAATATCCACAATTATACGGCACCCAATACATTGTGACCGTTGCTTCACTTAGCGCCAATATTAATCCACTTTGCTGACTTGAAACGTATGGAAAATGTAGAGCGTTTTACTATTTATCTCATAGAGCACATACATTTTATGAATAATTGCTGGAAGTTCTATTTTAGGTTTCGCATTCGGACAAATCGCGCTCTTTATTTATACTTTATCAATTCTTGAACAAATGCTCTGTTTTCCATTTCCATTTAAATCGCTACAAAATAAATCGATCACTTCGCCTTCAGCCATCACTTCGTCTTCATCTTCGTCTTCAAAATGTTTTTACCACGCCGCTTATAGCAGACAAAGTCCGAAGTGTTCTAAAAATCATCCATGATCCCCATTTTTCTCTGAAGTGTTCACATTTAAAGACGAATGAAAAATGAAATTGTTTATTATACAATACAATTTAAAAATGTACACAATGCATCTGAATGGGGCCAATGTGCTCCTAATTAAGTATATAAAAGTTGAATTCTTAATAAATTATTATAAATAAAGACTTAAAAATGAAGTCATCGGGCAATCGTTGCAATTCGATGCTATTTAAATGATACTTTAGAAGGAATAATATAAACGATGGAAATGTTACCGAATGATACCGAATTTATATTTTCGAACCATGCATTTGATTTAAAAAATAAAATATTTTTGAAATGAATTTCTAATTTTACAGAACATAAGAATGATTTATACATCCAGGCACGAAACCAAGATTCATATTTTTGCAAATATCTCAACTTTCCAAAATAAAAACTTCTTAAAGGTATTTTTTAAAGAGCTTTCTGCAATTCCTCGAAATACCAAGTTTTCCTTCACTGGTTTTTTTGTTCTTCCATGGAATAAAATTATTTACAAATGTTTTAACTTGCAGCTAAATATTGCATTTGCCTCAAATATATTTTATATAAGTATTATAATATCTCATTGATATTGATATTTAAATAAATTGGCTTATATAAATTATAAAATGTGAAATATAAATTGGCTTATATTTCACATTATCTGCGGTTTGCTCTCCGAATTATCAAACGAAAAAGTGTGTTATGGAAGCAAATTGAATCAAATAAATCTGATTCGAAATATTTGTTTTTTTTTGCAGATTCAACAGTAGTGAAACACCATAGTGGACATTTCAGGCATAAATCGGCGGAAATTTGGGATCCTCATCCGAAATATCAGATCGAAGCTTTTGGCAAAACATTGATGTTGGAGTTGGAGCACGATGATAAATTTGTAGCTCCCGGACTACATGTAAGTGTCTGTTTCGCTTTTTTTTTCAATTGACTTGTTTGCGCAGTTTTGCATAGCACGAAAATGAGCGCAATTTAAAATTGACAATAAAATTAAAGAAAAAAATTGAGTAAACATGAGATCAGCAAGTGAAACAATGAGACATAAAATTGTGTTTGCTCTTCTTGCAGATTGTGACACATGGACAGGACATTGCCCATAGACGGCCTCATGACCCGAAAGTTTCGGGTTGCTTCTATACCGGGAAACTGCAAAACGACTCCAACTCTGCTATCTCCGTGAATCTTTGCCACGGCATGGTAAATTGAAATTATTCATAATTTTTGCTGCACTGGTTCGACATAATTTGTCCAATTTTTGCACATAATCATGTTGCCCGTTATATTGTTCCGCGAAAAACTGTGTAACGGAACCCGAAAATTCGATTATCATGCAATTTGCCTGCACTTCCCCGAAAATTTTGCTACTAAAATGCCAATTAGCATTTTGCATTTTGTTGCTGAGCTCAGACGTTCGGAAGGACGTTCAAATCGTATGACTTACTGGGCTGATATTCGTGATATGTTCTCATATTACCCATGTTTTACACTATTTACATAGCGATTGCCATTGGGAAAACGAGATAGCTGAATGTAGCTGATGATTTATTTCCGGAAATGTTCAACAAGAAAATTTCAGTGATTTTTTTGGAACCGATCAGCGTGCAAAGCAGCAAATCAGGCTGACAAAATTGACCGATCATAAGAACCGTCTTACATGCGTCTCGCTAATGTTGCTAATTAGCCATCGATTTTCGTATTAATTGTCGCGAGTAACTCAATCATTCTGATGCGAAGACATGCCGGCAGCATGTTTTATCCTTAAAAGGAAGTTTTCCGATTTACCTGAAACCTTGAAAAGTCGTTGTTTTTTCGTGCAGACGATCCGGTCGGCCTACCGGGTGGCATCCAGTTTAATTTTTTTGCAAAATCTTATTTCATCTGACGTCAGTGAAGCGATCAATTACATTGTTCATTATTCCGTACCGAGCAAAGTTCTATAGAGGAGTTTGAGAAAAATGTATTGAAACATTTACAGTTTAGCTTGGTTTTTTACTTTTCGTGTGTTCGTTAATATACACACGGCCTGGTTCTGGAGCAAATGGAAATTAAAATTTCCATTAGATTGTACTTGTGTTACTTTGCACTTTTGGCCACCGAAATCACCGGATGTCACTCCGTTGGATTTTTGTCTAGTGCGGAAGTTAAGTGGATTGAAGCAGGAGGTGATGTTTGCGAAAAATGTTCATCAATTGTTGCTGTTTGTTTATATTCAGTTTTATTTTGCTTGGTTGGTTTGGAAATAGTTTTCTCGCTAGTTTTTCAGTTAAAATTAATCAAAGTATCTTGGAAGCAAATAAAAATCTTGCCCGAAACTATGAGCTTGTTTGACTTATTTCGACCCATATCCATAAAATATTCGCATTTCTCTTTGAATCGCCCTGTATGCTTAGGACTTATTACTGAAAACAGTTTTAGAAGCAACTTCCACTTTGAAGCAGCATTTGCAATTCACTTTTTCGTTAATTTTTTATTGATTTCTGATAAAATTTGCCACTGCGAAATTGAAACAAACCAAGCAAAAAATATATTAAATCTCAAACGAGCACAATTGAAAAATAAAGTTGATTGATTACTTGGAGAGGCTCATTAGAAAGGTTTCACAATTCTTCACTTGCGTACCGAGGTTGATAACAGCAGCGAAAGTTAAAAATGTACTGATTAAACCGCTGTGAGGCAAACCTAAGCTTAATTGGAAAAAAGATTCAAGCGCGCTTAATTAACTTATCCGAAAGTTCTTATTAATTCTGCTGGAAAAGCCTGTTTAGAAAACGAAAGAAAATCGGAGAAGAAACATAAATGTACCCATGTTTTTATTATCTAGAGACTATTTTTTACACTTAGAAACGAGTATGTTATAAATAAATGCCACTCTTTCATAAATTCTGCTGACTGCAGTCCGATTGCTGGATTGCTTTTGCTATTGTCATAATATTAAATATGGTTAACAATCAAGAAACATTTTTATTTTTTAATATCCTAATATCGTTTGTCGATTGTTACTACCGAATTTAGAAGCAAAAAGTTTGGCAAAAAATGTATAAAGAAACTTTTATTTTGGTTATAATTGCGCCACCATTTTGCAAAAGAAACCACTAAAGTTGTTTCAATTTGAGCTGGTGAAACCAAATTTATAACATTTTCGACTTTTCACCTTGTTCTTTGCAGTTACCCACGCCTTACAAACTTTCGGGCTCACCAGTTTCTACTCAATGGAAATGATCCAGTTTTAAGGATCATTCAAGTCAGGTATTTTCAACTGTTCAAAATTGCCGATTTTTAAAAACTTCTGTACCTACACCCATTCTGTACCTACACTGTGCCATTTTTGATTTTGGGGCAAAAATCCAGGATTAAAACTTTAAAAAATCGTAACTTTAATCACTTGAAAATTTGTTTCAAAAGGATCAGTTTCATTTTCTTACGTGACTTAAAGCGGTTCAAAAGTTAACAAAAACTTAAAAAATTATCGTTTTGGCAAGGATTTTGAATAATTTCCATGCGTTTTGGTGTGGAATTTTATTTGCGATCCTTGAATTCCATCATGTGAGTTAGAAAAGCTGCAATCTACAAAAATCTACAAAAAAATGTGGCAAAAAGTTGCTCAAAAACTCAAAAAAATGCCTCAAATGATTGAAAACTACACATTTCTTTCAATATCTCGGAAACTGTTGATTTGCCTTTTTTGGGAAACTTGGGAAAATAAACAGGCTGCTCCAGATCGGTTTTTTGGCAAAAATCGCCCATTTGAACACGCGCTGATTTCTCATAATAACGGAAATTTTAAGCAGCAACATTTCATCATAATTAGCCGATTGCTTCGATCTAGATTTTTGTGTATTTTGGCAAGACAAAGTGTGTGAGTTGTAGATCAAGTGAGTGAGTGATGATCCGTAACAATTTCGCAAGGTTGCATTTATTCTAATCGTTCAACGTTATGCAGTGCATCAACGTGCATTTTTAGCACCACTGGCGAAAACATGTTGAAATGTTTGGCGGATTTCCTTTGATATTTTACCGATTGCCGGCCAGTATCGGCATTTTGAATCAGAATAAAGGAATCAAAGAGGTCAAGCCAGCCACCAGTGGTGTAGATCTAATACTAAACTGCAACATGATTGAATATCGTCCGACAAGTTTTAAACAAATACTTAATCTGTTGTGTAAATTATTTGATATTATTGATCTTTTGTACGATCTGGCACTCAATAATTCGATTTGTAATCCATTCAAGTGGAAGTGGTTTGAAGCGAACCCGCTTAAATCAATACGATTGTATGAAAGAACAACATCGAGTAGACGATCATTGAGATTATTTTGATTAGTTAAGTATCTACGATCGCCATCTAAATTAAATTTAACGCCAAAGATACCGATGAATTGTACTGGGCGGTACTCAATAAAGTTTATGCGTGACGAATTACATATGAGAATGTCCGATTTGAAATGGGAGGGAAATTGATTTTTGAATTAAATAGATCGATTTCGACCAGACAAGATCGATGCTTGAATCAATCGTGTCAAGCCTGGCCTGGGTTTACAGTCGAAATTTTGTTTATTGTTTCTCCACTAAAGTCAAACGAGAAATTTTATCACATAACAGTATTTAATCGTCGTTAAACGAGCCATTAACAACTAATCGGATTAAGGTGGTTATGCAGTTTTTACGCTTCCTTATAGTCGATTTTCTACTAACAATCCCAATAAACTCGATGTGCAATCGTAGCCACACTATTACATAATGTTTTTGTAGAAATCGAATTTACAAGCTCATTGTTCTTAATTAAAATGCCCCATTTGCATCCAAAAAACGGGACAGTTTAGTCAAAAAACCCGCCAATTTTAATCACTCTGTATGAATGGAACTAGAAAATGCAATGTCTACGACACTGTTTACAGATAAAGTCGAAAAAAGTATTTTGCAGCTGCCATTAACGAATAAAGACATTCAATATTTGCCCCATTTTTTCTAAAGCAAATGTTGTCTTTCGTCTGCAGACAAGTTAACATTTCAATTGAAAAATCCTGATTATTATCGAAAGTAAACATTCGGTTTGATTACTCACAATGTATTGAATCTGTTATCTGAAACAATCATTGTCTTCTCTCTATTAACATTTTTATACAGGGTGTTACTAATTTGCCAATTTTCAGTTTCTTCCGCGGGATCCCAGAGTTGAATTTCAATTAAAAAACACTCTGTACATGGTTTGCAGATGTTTAAGCACAATTAGCTTCGAAAATATTTTCCTTTTTAGTCCCAGCCCTTTTTTCAAAACTGTCCCTTTTAGTGGAAGTTTTATTTATTGGCCTTTGGCTGTGCCAATGGGAGCTTTATTCTGGCCTGTTTGTTCTCTGCTTTCTAAAGTTTGTGGAGATTTTTCCCTCGAATTTGAGCCGAATAGAAAAAACCGATTGCTAGCGAAGTTCCGATGAATCTTAATTTAAAAAAAAGAAAAAATAATCGACCAAACATCGTCATGACTCACTGAGTTGGAAATTTTAACAGCTCGTGAAAAAATCGATTAAAAAAAATCGTTATTCCGGGCGCCATGTTTATTTTTTCAAATGACTGACGTATTGCGCAACATTCCCTAGTTTAAATATTTGTGGCTCGTTTACGTTAAATAGGTAAAAAGTTTCCACATTGTGGCGATTGATTTTTTGATTGGATTGGAGGATCGTAGACTGATGGGCAATTAATTTTCTCACAACTATTCGTCACTTTTCCGACTAATTGAAACGCGAAAATCCCGTGTTTATTCGGATTATTATTTTATTATTATTATTTTTATTTTGCCTCAAAGTATCTAGTTTTTATAATTGGACATAAAAAGGAAAAAATACGACTCGAATTCTCAGCGTCATATTGTAAAGAAACTAGACTGGGGCGTCAGTAAAGTTGCAGCGCAGAAAACTTTATTTTTCTAATGAAACACTATATTTTATTTTATTTTTTAATTTTTATATAAAGTTCTATTACTCATCAACTAACATTGGATAGTTCCTCTGTTTTAACGCTTCAACTGTGAAAATTTTCGTGTTTATGGGGTTAATCTGGGGCCAGAGATAGGAAATGATCGTTACAAAGCCAAATTTGCCCTAATTTTGGAACTGGATTAATTCTGATTGCTTCAAGCGATTTCTAATCTTTTTGAAGCGTTGTTTAGCCCCATTTGTTTTCTGTTAGTCAATGCTTTGATAGAAATTAAGCCTACCAAACAAACTTTCTACAGGGTGGCAAATGAAAAAATGCAATATTTCGGAAAGTTTGGCATGCTCCAAGTTGAACAAAAAACGTTTTTTGGATCTCAACCCTAAAATTTCAAAGATAAACCAAATAGCCCGAAACGGTTTTTGACTTTTTAGTTCATTTCTTATTTACTTGTTACAGGGTGGTCTCAAAAAGTCAACGTTTTTGGTCTTGCACCGATGATTTTCAGCTCTTGGGTAGATTTTCACGAACTTTAGCTCATGTTGAAGCTAAAACTTCATAGACAATGTACGGAACAAAATCGATATACAGGGTTGTATTAAAAACGACGCAAATCAGAATTTCCCCGGAAATCTGTGAGTATGGCAGATTTCACTAAAATGACATAACAAAAACACTTTCAAATATTTCGATAATTCATTCACCCGCTATATGGTTGTTTTTATGAAGTTTACTGTTAAGTTTTAGCTTCAACACCAACCCTCGATTTTGGAAATGGGTTCAAGAAAAAGCAATGTACCACTGCAAAAATAAAAAGTTAATTTTTTCGAGACCACTCTGTACTTTTTCACGATATGAGGACTTTAACAATACCGGTTAACTGCAAACTTATCTTGCGACATTTTTGGGACACCCTGTATGTACAACCGCACCCTACACAACGAAACTTCCATCGGCATGATGAAACGACAACAAAAGCTGTAGAGAAACTTCAAAGCTTAACAGACCAATGAAACACAAGGTTTCAACCACTAACAGTTTGTAATAAAAATTGTTCATATTTTTTTATTTTGACTTTAAATCCGTCTGGTAGTTTTTTTAAAATCCCTCTACCAACAACACTCCTTCTAACCAGATCGCCTAAACTGTCGCCCACCAGTCTAGCTGGGAAACAAACAGTTCATTCAATCACCTTAAAATTAATCTTGGCCAATGAATAATTCGTACTTTTACTTTTCATTATCCTGTATGATTTATTATGCGTTCGGAATATTATTAAATGCCACTTCAGAGAGATAAATGTAGTTTTAAGGTTTCAAAGTCTTGAATGGAGTGCTGAATCGAATCTATTCATTGAATGGATGTGGCGGTTACTTTAATGAGGCACGTATTTTGCATTTTCATATTAGAGTGTACTATTTTGTAGCCATTTTTTTGTCTTTTGAGATGCTCGACAATCTTGGTGAAAAATGTTGTATAAAAGCCGTTTTTGGTTGACTTTTTCGTCGATTTTTCCGGTCAAAATAACAACGCATTTAATGAAATGGCAGAAAATATTTGAAAAATATCACCAAGTGGGCAAACTAGCTAAATTTAATTGATCTTTTGAACATTTCAATGTTGAAAAACTCAGACAATTGTGCCATTTAAAATTCCAGCAGATCACTTTCACCAAAGCTCTTCAGGTGTTCAGAAAGTAACAAAAAAACGGTTAAGCACACTATTTTTTTCCACATTAACCAGTAGCTACCTTAAACGTATTTTTCGAAAAATTCATTTGCTCTGTGCAAAAATGTGCCATGTTTGTGGCAATGGAGTTATATTTGCAGTATCATGAGAAACCCACAATATTCTATATAAAAGCAATGACGAAAATCATCAGAAATTTTTATATTGAAATCATTAACGAAAGTGAAACGAACAAAGCAACAACTGAAAAAATCACCCAATTCATGTGAAACCAAACAAAGAAATCTATTTATAAGCCATCGAATTACGCCAAGCTGCTGCATTTAGGAAGTCCTAAAAAAATTGAGTTAAACCGTAATAGCGCAGTGTTTATAGGTCATAGTGTACAATCGCGCGATACAATTTTTTACCAAACTGGACCATATGCCCCAATAAATAGGTCAGTAGGAGCAACATCACACATTAATAAATCCTCGTGTTTATTTTATCTAATATTTATGTTGCCAAAATGTTGATAATAAACTTCGTCGACATGGCGAAGTGAATAAACGAGCGGCCAACTTGGGGAAATTCGACTAATGGAGACCTTCAATCAAGTAGAAAAAAACGCTTAATGGCTTCGCACTTTACAAGCTTCATTGACCATATATGTTCGAAGCTACTGATAAGTCAATTGACATGCTTGTTTTGCTTTTATATACTTAATTGTCTTGTTTGTTTTGTAATGTATTACTATTTTGCAATTGAATATTTGCATTAATTTTCTTCTGTTGTAGGTGCCAAAGGAAGCACCGCGGTTCGATTATTGAATGCGTTTTTTTGTTAATTGGCTCTAGACTTTTTTAAATGAAACTGAAGCTCAATGTTGACTGGAAACTATGCGAAATTCGCAAATTTCTATTAACTTCACACACTTCACTTGATGATGGCATTTTCTAAAATCGGCTCGAAGTTACAGTTGCAAACTAGAAAAACTTATGGGAATGAAACCCATGTAGTTGAACGCAAAGTTCAATTGACTTGACTTTATTTTTCTCTTTATATCAACACACGTTTAAAGTAAAAAACTGTATGATTTTTTATAACATAATTAATTAAATATTACATGGCTGAGTCCTCTTGGTTCCAAAAAAAAATCGTATTAAAAACACATAATCTTCTTAAAACGTTCTACGCTACCGGATTTTAACATCATTACAGAAACGTGCGGAGGTAACACGATAGTTTGGTAATCTATCATCATTAAGTCAGTATCTAATATCAATTTTTTCCAAAAAAGAACCCACACAATCGCCTTATTTTTGCATGATAAATGGCAGTCGATGCAGCGACAGCAGTCACTAATTGCGCTAAAAATCCATTTACAAATTGGTTTTTTTTAAGGCCGACCATTCGTGGGATGACCAAAAATTCGATTTTCATATTTTAATAAATTTCGGAAACTTTATCTGTTCTAAGGTGCCCCACGCAAACCGATCGATAATTTGCCGTCAATTTCACGATAATTAATTAATTTTTCCGAGAATTAATTGCCGCTGGAATGTTGACGCGTCCTTGCATCGGTTAAACATGTAGTGTAATCAATTGGTAATTTGAAGAAGAAGGATTTAAAATTAGAATTTTTGCCTTAAAATAGATCCCGAAGTTCCGGCAGTAATAAACGGCAACAAGATCGAAATGAGACTAAATAGACAGTTATAAATACGTGCAACCACCAGACAACTTGTTGAAAAATAATTCCGCATACTTACACACGCAACTCGGACCTGTCCTGATTGTTATTGTACTATGCATTTAAGCCAAAAATTTATTTATTGTGTCCGACCGTTTGGAGCGACCTTAACATGGGTGAATTTGACAAAATGCAAAAGAAATAGTTTTTTCGTTTGTAGAACACCCAAGCAAACCAGGTTGCTTTCAGTCAAAATCAACATTGAGGCAAAGCTTATTTAATTTTTTAAGTTTTTGATCGGTAACAGGTGTTATTAGGATTCACTGAGTGCATTAATCTCGGCCCAGCGATCTGACTGATGTGGATACGAAAAAAAATTAACGGCCGTTTGAAGTCTGGCGATTTGGTTTATAAGTTTATAAATTAAAAGATCAACTGGCACAACTGGGATTTGGATTTGCAGACCAGATGGCGAATTTTTATGGCGGCCTTGAATTTCTTGGCCATCATTGCCAATATTTTTTCGTTGCCCTGTTGCCTGGCTCTGGATAGCTACGCTATTTTTAGTCCAGATGTGATTGCCATTATCCAGCCAAGGAATTCTATGCCCCACTGGCCAAGATATAGATATGGGTGGCATGTCCAGTTGGAATCGCATTTGCCATGCTCTTTTCCACCAGGCCGGAGGCCTTAACTGGTACAAGAGCTTGTGATTTTCCTGTTCAACCTTCACAAATTCGGTAAACCGCTTTTTTCCATCTCGTAGATACAGAAATGACATTGTACGTGACAACTTTCTGAATGATAAGCTTGTACAAGGAATACCAATGAACTCGTCAATATGCGATTTCGTTGAAATCCGTTTTTGGCCAAAGAGGTTGCCACATATGGTGCAGAACAAAAAACTGAAAGGTGTGCTTTGTTATCTCATTGCATTTCGAGTGAAAGTGGTCATTGTGTGGCTTTTTTCGAGAGAAAAATTTGCTGCTTTTTCACGTTCTTATTAATGACGATAATTGTTGCGAAACAATCAGTGAAGGAGCCTGTGTGTGTGTGTGGCAAGACTAAGCCACTTCACTCATTATGTTTATTTTATTGCACATCTACTTCAAACCCCATAAACGTCGTAAATGCAGCTCATTGTCTTTCAATCTGGAAGCTTTTGCATGGTTTTAAAAAAAAGTTATAATGAAAAAAATGTTTTAACCAAAGGGAACACTATGTGATCGTCAAAGAGAACCAGTCAAAGCACTTGACCTTATAAAAATTAAAAGTTATGAGCTATTTTATATTTTATAGCAGCGCTAGTTTTATGATGTACGCAACTGAAAGTTTACATTAAATTGCGCGAATAATCAGTGTGCCAGTGAAGTTGGAAAAAATACGCATCCACATCCATGTTAATGCTGGGCTTTTAACGGGAAATTCTGCTTACTTTATCTGACCTATAAACCTGCCTAAAGCCGAATAATTCCCGATAAGTCCAGCTGTGTTTGGAACATTTCAATGGTAAACGCTCATATATCATTAACCTCGTCCATGTTTCGTAGTGATTCACACAAGATCAACATACTGGTCTGGTTCTAATTTTAGAGTAGACCTGGATCTGGATAGTTATCGGAAATTTATTTATTCGTCAAACACGCGTAGCACTTAGTTGGAAATTTCAGACAATTTCCTTTGAAATCTGTTCAAAGCCAGGTTTCCATGCACTAGACGGTCATCCGGCTATCCAGATTTTACTCCCAGCGATTACGAAAAATTTGCAAATTTATCGCATCGTTTAAATTGCACTGTGAATATTTTCTCAGTCGATGATCAGATTTGAATGGTTTTTTAATCGACTCATAGCTCTATTCTTGCCCAAAATTCAAGTAATAAAATAATGAAAAACTGAAATAAACATATTCTTCCGGATGTTGAAATTCTGTCATGTTTTCTTACGCTTTCTTATGGCTCTGTTATACTTTCATGTCTTTTGAATAGTGTTTAAACGTCTGTTCATCCAGAGTCATTCGAGAATATTTATTTTTTACGACTTTTTTTATTTACGACAAAAGTTTCGGGTAAAAAGGCTGTGCGAACAGCTCTGTTTATTTTGTCATTCTCTGTGCTTCGTCAATTACTAACTTAATAACTTAACTTAATATAACTTAATATTTGAGTTTACTGAGCGTTGGATTAGTGATTTTCAAGTTTTCATGATATGAATAAGGTACGGTCAAAAGATTCCCAAACTTTTGGATTTAGGATATGCGTTAAATTTCTGTACAATGTGGAAACTACCAGGTTTCCAAATTAGCTCAAAAGTTCAAAGTTGATGGTAGAGCTTACATAAAGCAACGGTAATTTTTACACCTAAAAAGACAACAGTTTATTTATATTTTTTCACTCTTTCTGGGGCCGTTTTTGTATGAAAAACACTTTTAAATTTTGGAGCTGTGCACGCACATACATAGTTATTTAAATATAGTCGATTTCTTGCAATTGACGTGTTGTTTGTATTTTTTATATTTTCCATAATTTTCCAAAATGTACTTTAATTATATTTAACATTTATATATTTTCGTGCAGGAATATTAACAGAAACCTTAAAAAGAAATTTTTAAATAATAAAATATAGAACAATGATGGAAATGATGCTTCTTCTTGGCAAAAGCAATATTTTACCTTAACTAGTTGTTTCTCTCTGCAATCTCACAAATTCCGCATCAAGTGTTTGCAAAATTACTAAATTTTTCAATGAAGTCAACAAATTTATGTCGAAAATGGGCCGAGCCTTGGAACAGAACGAAACACGGTTCTTGTGGCTGCAAAATCGGTGATGTTCTTGAAGTCCTAAACTTCCAATCCATTTTGATCCATTTTAAGCGGTTATTGAGCCATTAAAACTTGCATCGACTAAATTCTCTTTATTGTCACATCATACATTCAAATGCTTTGAGCTCAAAAACCATAGAAGTAAAAAGTAGATTAATGAGGACAAAATCAAAAGGCAACGATTTTTCTACTCTATTAATTGAAGAAAGAACGTAAATGGATAAAAATCCTGTGCAAGAAAGAGAATAATTTAACACTCATTGAGAAATACGAATGGAGTTCCTGCCCTCAGTGGACTTTTTACCTATCCATTTCTCCCTTCTTTACCCTGTATAATTTACGATAAAATTATCTTTATTCGTAACTCTTTCACTTCTTTTGTCCGTATTTTCTTTTATTTCCACCGATGAAAGTGGACTTAATTAATAAATCTGCGACAGGGATTGATAGGATGCATTAACTTTAGCAATTAACAAACGAAAACCATTTTCAAAATAAAAATGTCGATTTCCTACAACAATCAAGATACGATCGGGACGAGGAAAAAACCTGAACTAATCAATAGACATAATTGAGTTATCATACTGGTTTAAGCGGCGTTGTAAATTGCCATCAGATAAAAGGTTATCAAGATCGAAGTTATGATATTCGTGATTGAAGATTTAACGATTTTGCTATTTTTTTCCTACGTCGCAAGCTCATCTGAAGAAAGAGAAGTTAATTTCTGATGAGCATGTCAATAGCTCAATTATAGTGCTGCGTTTCTTGCCGACTAAAAAACAACTAAAATCTTCTGGGATTTTTCCAGCGGACGAAATTGTCGACAAGAGTTTGCGGTTTGAAGAACTCTAAACTTTTCATTTTTTTGGAACATTTAAAAATCTCTGGGATTTTCCAATTGAGTTTGGAGTTTCAATGCTTATTTTTGGAAAATCAATAAAATTAAGGACAAGAAATGTTGGGGCTTGAATAAAAGGTGAAACCTGCAAAACTTTAAAACACTTCCAGGATCAAATCAGTATTGCAAATAATTGCCCGGGTATTTATCTGGACATGCATGTGCCTGCCCTGGGGGAATGATAAATTGCAACCAAACTCTTCCAATATATGCAGGCTGGCAACATGCAACCAAAATCCTGCCCTGCTTTGGGCAAACAGCCGATTTATTTGCTAATATATTGTTTTCGTGGCAAAGAGATATGAATCAAAGCAGGAACTCTGAATCAATAAAAAAAATCTACAAACTTACCATGTATTCTCAAAGCAAGGCTACTTTATTTCGAGGAAGAGTAAAAAGGAAGGCTTAGCCTGCAGATAGAAAGCAAAAATGTTATCAGATCGAAACTTGTATTGGCCAATGTTACACGTTGAAACTACCTGTTAAAGTATGCAGCTTAATTACAAAAGGCAGATATTAACAGCGTTTTTTTTTTCTTCTTTTGTTTAATTATTTCAGACTGGTTACATCAGATCCTCTACGGCCAACTATTACATCGAACCCGCGGAGAATTTCACCAGCGGAACTTTGGGTACCATTCTACATAGAATCAAGATTCTGCCGCACGCTTTGGAAGATAGCAACGACATACTGGCATTCGAAGGATCGCTTGAAGCGCAAGTTAAGACTGAAAATGGTAAGTTGGCATGCTAGAAATCAAATTTAATGGCTGGAGGATAATCGACAATGGCTAGAAGAAGGCGTTCTTGGCTTTCCAATAATCCGTGATCAAATCAATGCATTCCATGCAGCCGGTTTTATATACAGCGAGTTTCACCAGTGGTCAACTATAAAACTTCAATCTAGTTGGCCAGTTTTTGAAGCGAAGTAGGTACTTTGATTTGTACTATTGATAACTTCGAAATGGTTCAAATTTGGTTGATGATGAATTTAGAAGGCAATTGCTACTGTGCTTTTAGCCAACCCTAATAAATTGCCCAAAGCTTCACACTAAAGGTGAAAAATCATGAAATTAATGAAAAATTCAGACAAAAGTAAAATAATTTGCCAATGCCACAAGCACAGTTACACATGAGTACCACTGGTACAAACCTCTTCATTCAAAATGAACTTTAAACTTGGTTCGAGCGCCGTGCAGTCTAGTCAGGTTCTTCGGCTCCATTCCGACCAGTCAAGGTACTTCACGTTGTAATGCGATTAGTATCGATAGACACACGTTTTTCCAATGGAAAAAATTGCATGAAACCGTCAGGATGGTGCGAGCTTTTGAGTGGCATTTCACTCAAGAATAGATTGATTGGCATGGTGTTGAAGATTGGGTACCATCCCAGTTTTACCTTTAATTCAATTAATTAATTTGAAATATCCGGAATTTTAATTTGAAATATCCGGAATTTTAAGCAGACATCAATTTCAATATTATCAAAAGCAAATTTAAGCTCACTGTCGTTAGCTGGAATTTTTTGAAACTCCCTGTATGTTTCAAGAGCATCAATCATCAAGGTTTGGAGCAATTTTGCACCAGGCTAAAATGTATCAAATCATTATTTAAATGAGGCGTTAATAACGTTTTTTCATTAATTTTTTTACACTATTGCTGTTGCATATGTATGCATGATTTCATCCATTTCCCATACCTGCAATGTTTTTTGGTAATTTTCTATACTTGTTTGTTGGTTATTTTTCATTCTCCCTTCCAGCTTTTAGTAATAATGTTATATATTATGACAATATATTTAGCTTTATTTTTTCGAGAGTTTGGAGGATTTTTGCACCAGGATTTATTTTAAAATGTATGAAATATTTATTGAATTGATACACTAAAACCGTTTTTTTGTCATTATTTTTTCGCTGTTTTCAATTGCAGATTGAAGCACGATTTTGTCCATTTCCCATACTTGTTTGTTAGTTATTTTTTATTCTTCCTTCCAGCTTTTAGTCATAATAGTATATGCGTCTGATACAATTTTATTTAACTTTTTTGCAACTGTTTGTTGTTTTTTACTATTTTAATCATTGACAATAACAAATCTCAATCTATTCAAAGATTATGCGAACCAAAAGAAAAATATATTTGTCACAGTTTTACCATGCAACTAATTGTAGAAAGCGACTTTGCCTGGTTGTGCTACGACTAAAACATGTCTTCAAGTGTGTTAATTGTGTTGTTTGTCAACAATTCTCTTAATGCAATTTTTCAATTTTATTATGCTATTGAATGCCTATTTTACGTGTGTAATCAGTGTGTAAAGGTGACTGCAAATACACCTGTTAAGCAGAGACATACAAGAGAAGTAAAAAGTGCAAACGAGGTTTATAGAAAAGACTACGCTTTGGAAGAGAGAATGCAATTGAAACTAGAATGATAATTGGGCCAACAGTCAAGAGAGGCACTGAGATAAATAAAAACGGGAAATAAGCTGAAAATAATTATAGAAATGAAAACATGAATTACCGAAACATCTACGGACACAAGTATTTAAAAAAACTGCAAGAAAATATGGAAAGTCCGAAAGTGAAAAATTAGAAAATACTGCTCATATAGTTATAGTATAGTTACATAGAGAAAAATTCAATTGAAATATTGAAATTTGTGAAAAAAGCCAATAATCTAACGCAGTAGACAAATCTATAGAGTAAACAGGAAAATAAACGACAAGAAGCAGACAGTAATGTGAACATAGAAAATCAAAAGACGACAATGCACAAAATTGGAAGAATGTATTCAGTTGAATAGAGTTTGAACAGTCACCAACTGTAAAACAGTTGCTGGTTGCATTTTTTTAGAAACCGTTTCGCAGTAGGAAAACTCAAAGGAAAAAGAAGCGAAACAAAAAACTCGAAAGTAGCATTTTCTAGAACTAGAAGAAGACAATAAAAAAACCTTAGACGGAAATTTGAAATATCCCTCGATTTCTCAGTTGATGTTGATAAATTAAACGGAAAAATGGTGTATTGCAATGCATTTATTTAAATCTAACCGAATTAGCATGAAACCTTCATGGTTCGTCTTAGTAGAAATGAAATCTCCTTTCTCCAGTCCACCAAATGGCGTTCTTGCACAAGCCAATTTTCCTACTTGCATGTTCATAAATTCTGTTGTATGATAATACATTGAATGGATTATCACACTCATCTGCCCACATGTATTAGTTGAACACCTGTATTTAGTTAGTGTAGGTAATGAATATGTCTTCATAATGTACTTTAAGCAACCAAATTAAATTATTTCAAATTACCATTGATATACTGATTGAAAATTTGAGATTGAGCAAGTCCCAATAAGGTGTTGACATTTTCCTTTACAGATTAACACCCTTATTTCCAGCCATTGTTTAGGTAGTCAGTTTTTATTTGCATTCAACATTAACACACCTGGATGATCAATGCGTGATTATGTAGCTCTTGAATGCATAAGTTATCAATTCACCGTCAATTTTTATGAGTTTTTTAATTGCTAGGCTCGGCCATTGAGTAAATGAGATGTGCTGTTTTCATGACCCAGAAACGGCTGTTTATTCTCAGAAGGAACATGCGAACGGAAAACGTTTATTATGGCAAGAAAATTTATGGGAAAATTCTGTGTCTGATGCCTTCAGTAAAATCGACTATCAGTGAAAATGATGGAAGGCATAATCGGTTTGGGTTCAAGCGAAGAGATGCTTCAGCTAGTCGATAAAACCTCGATTGTTATTTTCATGGTTAGCTAGAGATTTGCCCTACAATTTTACCTCATAAATTTCTGGTTTAGAAACATCTTCGTTTATGGATGTTTGCTTCGTATTGTGCCTCCTACGAGATGGCAGAATGAAAATATTAATGTAAGGGTCGGTTTCTTGAGCTGAGAAATAATGCTGTTTTTATAGTAGGTATACAATATTGAGGATTTAGTCGTGCATTATTAAGGATGAGTCGCTTTTTTCACAAATAATCYATTCGAATCYARTGAATTTCGAAGATGTGACAATCCTTTTAGACACGACGCTGGTGGAAGCACAATAAAATGCTAATCAAARTGTTKAGGAAGTTTTGTTGCATTGAAACCACAACAAACACATTCGAGTCCAAATAATGTGCGAGTTGTGTCGGGTTTTTTGGRTCGACACTGTCTGAAAGTTCTCTTCAGATTTCGTCTCGACATKAATTCCTGGACATTTTTCGATCACGATTGACATCCTCAATTCAGTKGCGTGTCTAGGAWTTTTTAAATCTAGTTTTGTGGTATTTTTGGCAAAACTGTTTCGGAGGGAATTTTAAAATCGGAATAGGATCCTTCAGACGATATTGGGYATTTAACCWGAGCAGTTCTTTTTATGAGAACCTTTTTTTAAAARAAAAKAAATTTAAATTCGACMAAATTCCAAAGGTCTGAATCGGATACATTTTTGACCACATTTTTTTTTGTCAGTCTGGACAAAATACCGAAAAAGTAGCTTTATTTAAAAAATCAATCAATTWTGGAATCCCCAAAACTTTTTACAAGTTTCTGTGCTTGGGATAAAAAAATTGCTTATACAGCGTGTCTGTAAAATGTCTGTACGAAATCCTGCCTCAGATTCCTGAGGTGGAAACATGATGGTTCTGATTTATCTCAGCCAATAGGGGACAACAGACAACAAAAAAAAATATTTTTTTGTAATTCTACTGTTTGCGCAAAATCTCGTGTCAGGGAAGTTTTGAGGGCGCAACATTTCGCCACATCAACATTTTCTACGCACATTGAACAGGGCGCTGCCACAGATATGCGAATCCTACTTAAACTGGCATATTTTTTTATCGCCCAGTATAACAATCATTTACAAGTAGATTTGCGATTGCTTACCCGTTTTGTGAAGAAACGTCCTCTTGAAGAAAGTCTCTAGAAGCATTGATTCTCGAGATATTTGAAGTTTAAGGTTCACCGCACCTCTAGTGAAGTAATTCTTCGTACAGTATAGAATGCAATTTTAACTAATAAATAGTGCATTTAATCATGAGCTTTAAAAACAGATGTAATAAAGCAAGTAAAAACTAAACTATTATTTAAAAAATGAAGTTAAAAAACGATTGATTGCATATGAAATTGATACACATTTTGTCGGCTTTTCTCTGCAGCTTTTTGGAATATTCAGAACTACCCTGGTTGATTTACAGATATCTGGATATCTGAGGGCTTACCATAAGTATCTTTTAGAATTTAATTGGATAAAAATCCAACAAAGCTCTTAAAAAATCAATTAACATTATAAATAAAATGTTTAAATAATGCAACTGACACGCCTGTTTAAAAATGTGGCCCCACATGTCCGCTGCCGTTTCTACTCAATTAATCCGTTCGATACATTCATCGATAATTTCATTGGTTTATTTCACAAAATTTCGGTGACAGATGAATTCACAATAATTAACAATCTTTCACAACATGTCTCTGTTTAATGTGTGTATTATATGCAGGCAACAGTGCCGTATCAAACGTTTGTTTCTTCTGTTCATTCAATGCGTGAAATTATTGCTGTTTGTCGGCATCTGCTGATACAGTTTTTTGCTTCTAAAATATTTTGAACAATTTGATTTGCAGTTTCAAACTTAGATTTTCCTCTTGCGCCAATGCCAGAAATGCGAAAAAATGAAAAGAAGCGCGGTTTTTCATAGTTTTATCAGGAAGCAAAGCGATTTGAGAGCAAGAGTGTTTGCTTGGATGTTACTACCCGAAAGCAATTTTCATCCGCCCGTTGAATAAATCGGCAATTTTTGTTTGATTTGACTGATTCGTTTAAGATGTAATTTGGATTAAATAATTTGATCCGTACCTGTTTGAGGACACAAGGTGAACAGGTGAGTAACTCGTAAAGGTCGCGCTAGTTGAGAAAAAAAGTGCGGGAATTAAAGAAACCGTACAATGGCATTTAGGAAATAGTCTCGCTTGTTATCTGGCCGCCGCAGGCTGAACACCTGGTATAATAAATTCGTTCGGCTCGCACAAGATTCACCATCATAAGTTTCCACCGGCCGACTAAATTGGAATTCTAGATTGCCTATTTGTAGTTGTTAAATTGCTATAAAGTCTTATTAGTCTTGTTTACATTTGTTTTATTGAGCAGAAGAGATCGGAGATCGGAGTCACAATCACATCGGATCGGAGCTACAATTTACCTGCCCATTGACCTATTTTTGCGTTTTTATGGGGTCTATTAAATAAATGCCTGATCTCATTAACAGTGGTGATGCTTAAGCCACATCTCTGTGAAGAAACGCCGGATTTTACGGTTTTTCCTTATTAGATTGAGCTTTTAAACAGTACAAGGAATATGTATTTAAATGACAAAAAGTGTGCACCTTGTTCATTAGAGGTCGTTTATTTCAGTTGCCGACAAGATCGATAAATAATTTACTAAAAATTGCGCACTATTTGAATCACATTATGAGCTGACATATACAGGGCCTCATCAATACCTACGACGTATCTTCATTGAGTCTAAACAGTGGGGCAAACAATAAAAGTAGTTTTTAACTTTGCAATCTTAAATGGCACATCAACATTTTCTCCATAATTTCTGAATTCTGCATTACATTTCCAATCAGTTTTTTTTTTTTCGTGGTAGAAATTTTAATTTTCTCGAGGAAAGTAACCCGCGCAGAGGGTATTCGGAAAATTAATTTCTTAGAAACAGTAGGAGGTAGCAACCTGTTTTTTACGTCGGTTTTCAGAGAAAGAAATGTGTTTTATTTTCGTTACTTCATGGCATAGTTTCTTCGCTTCATAGCAAAATTTTCAACAAATTATTAAATTTACAATTTTTTGGCTCAATTAAAGCAGCTTTGAAGTATACAAAACAAAGCCAATTTCTTTCTCTGAACGGTCAAGAAAAAAGCAGTTTTTTGCATCATTTTTGCAATTACATTTATATACAGTTAAGAACCATATTTTCAAAATTAGAAGCTTGAACTTCCTTCTACATCTTGTGAAATGTACACACAGCTGCTTGGTACTGTTTGGAACGTTCAGTTTTAAGGCGATAAACGTGTCGGAAATGAGAAACGAAAAACGAGAAAAGAGTGGATTTTGAAAATTGGTCAAAATTCGAATTCACTTAAATACTCCAGTTTCTTCTATTACTTATACATTTTTCTAGCCGCTGCTTATTCTCTTTGGGAATGATAAACGCTGTATAATCTGCTCAGATTTTTGAAAATTTAAAATAAAAATAAATTTTTTGGGTTTTGTTTGGGAGTTAGAATTTTCAGACGTCAAACCTTTCCAATTGAGGAAAATCGATTTTCTGGCCGGAATTGTAAAATGTGCAAAATTCAATCTTGTGTCGGCTTATAAAGAACATTCTGAAGATACAAAGGCTGAAGAGTTTTCTATAACTTGTAAAACTTTCAAGCAGCTACTTGATCTTGTTTGGAAGTTAGGCTTTTGAGACAATAAACATTTCGTAAATGAAAAAATTAAATTTTCAGGGTAAATTTTGAAAATTTGCAATACTTTTAGCTGGCGTTGATTAAAACTGAATGTTTTCCAGTGTAAATCCTGATGATTTTTCTATAATCTACGATATTTTCAAAGCACTGTTTGGTCTCGTTCGGAAGTTGGAATGTTTAGTTATCAAACATGACCAATGGAAAAAATCGATTTTCTGGCCAGAATTTGAAAGTTTGCCAACAAATCAATCTGGTGTAGTTTTAGATAGAAGTTTAGAGGCGAAAAATAGTGAGTCTTCTATAACTTAAAAAAAAATTAAAAAGGTAAAAATTTCAAGCAACTGCTTGGTCCAGTTTACATGTTAGACTTTTTAAAGAACAAATGTGTCCAAATGGTAAGTCGTTATAATCAGATTTTGAAAATTTGCCAAAAATCCACCTGGCGTTATTTTACAATGAAATTCCCAGAATTCAGAGACTCATCTCTCTTCTATATTGCACAAAAATTTGCAGATAACGGCTGGGTCCCGTTTGGAAGTTATTTATGCGCAAAAAAATTTGCGAAAAAT
The DNA here is from genome assembly GCF_020466585.1 of Dendroctonus ponderosae. Taxonomy (NCBI): domain Eukaryota; kingdom Metazoa; phylum Arthropoda; class Insecta; order Coleoptera; family Curculionidae; genus Dendroctonus; species Dendroctonus ponderosae. The sequence goes on from NW_026018611.1 coordinate 4,204,823, forward strand.
TTGCGGGAATTTGCGAAATTTTCAAGAAATTCGAGCTGATGTTGGTTTCGAATGGAGTTTCAGGGATTTGAAGAGAGGTTGCTTCTATAATCTGTAAAATTTCCGAAAAGGTCTTGGGAACCATTTCGAAGTAAAAAATCATTAAGTCATCATCAGTCATTAAGCGTGCCATATGGAAAAAAATATTTTCTGGCCATAATTGCGAAAATTCAATCTGGCGTCGGTTTATAAAAAAACATTTTGAAGATGTAAATACTGAAGAGTTTTCTATAACGTGTAAAATTTTCGAGCAGCTACTTTGTACCGTTTGGACGTTGGAATTTTGAAACGGGAAATCTGTCGAATTGGAAAATCGTCTATAATCTAGTCAGATTTTGAAAATTGACCAAAAATAAACCTGAGTTTGTTTGAGAATAGAATTTTCACAATTCGGAGACTGACTTTATTCTAAATCGTGTGAAATTTTGTAGGCAACTTCTTGGTCCCGTTTGGAACGTGCGCTATTGGTACGACAAACGTATCGCATATGCGAAACATGGTAGAGGAACGGGGTTCAGGGTAGATTTTGAAAATTTGCATAAATTTGAGATTGTATCGGTTTAGAATCAAATTTTGCTGTTTGGAAAACTGTAGTTTCTTCTATAATACATTAAATTTTCTGGCAGATGTTTTGCGCCGTTTGGAAGATACAAGTTTCTAACATTCAGCGGAAAAAGTCGATTTTTTGGTCATAATTGTAAACTTCGCAAAAATCAATCTGGCGTCGGTTTACAATGAAATTTTGAAAACTTGAAGAAAGAACTTTCTTCTATAAAGAGTGAAATTTTCAGCAAATTTTTTCGTGTCGGTTGGAAGTTTAAATTTTGAGACGACAATCGTGCCAAATAATAAACCGTCTATAATCTGTTCAGATTTCGGACAAACATTTTTGCGCATAAATTGGAATTTTCTAAGGAGTCGGCTATCTTAACAGTTCCATCGAAAAAATCCTTTTCCGTTTGGTAATTGTCCTCTCAATAAACTGAGATCAAAATCGACTGGCTCAACAGTCGATAAATCCGATTGGTGTAGAAGTTGCCTCTAAAAGGAACCGCCCGATTAAAACGCATTGACTGCGTCTCAAACAATTGCCCACAAATATACGGGTTGGCATGTTAACAGGTCATTAAGATTCAACTTACGGAATGTACCCGTTTCTGCCCTGAACAAGTAGTCATGCTTTGGTACTTTGTTGCAATTGTTTATGACACTGCGGTTCCGTTTTTCGCTTCGGGTTTCACTTCGCAATCCCAAAATTGCCACCCAGGTGCATCATTTCCATACCGAATTTCGTTGCAGATTCTTCAAAGATTGTTGATGATGATTTTCCCGCCGAGATCGTTGAGCGACATCACGTCATTCGGAAGCGATTCGTCTCCTTTGACGATGAAGTCCTATACGATCCCAAACTGCACGAAGATATTCCGCAGGAGTATTTGCGAAGGTCGAGGAACACGGACTGGAGCAGTGGATATACGAAACGGAGTAATGAGTACTTTATAAAAGTGCTGGTGGTTGCCGATAGCACCATGTTGGAGTACCATAAGAGTCATGAGGAACTCACCAAGTACATACTGATATTAATGTCTCACGTAAGTTCACTGAAACCAGCTTTTGATTAATTTGTTTGCTTTGTAGGTGCTAGCAAGTTGTTCTGATTTAATTTTCTGGTGATAAGCGTGATTGTTATAGCAGTTTTTTTCCAGGTGTCTCTTTTATTCAAGGAAGCTTCCATTGGAAATGCCATTAATGTTAGTGTGGTTCATATCGAGATACTGGGTAGCCCGATGCATGAGTTTTCAAATTCTCTTTCGCAAGGTAAATAGTGTTTTTACAAATTTTTATTTGGTTTTTTGGGTGGTTTTCTTCGTTTTAATGCGAGTCTAGATGGTTTCATTTTTCCAAAAAACCCACAAATTTTCCTGCTTTATAAACGGGGCGAAGCGCAGTTAGGTTGCATCATTTTAGCTGCATATTTTACAAACGAAAATAAAGCAAAAAGTAAAAAAAAATGATGTTTTAGGTAGAAGAACATGATATATCATTTCAAAGGAAATTGTCCTAGAAATTTGAGTGTTATACAGGGTGTTCCTATTAAAGAAATAAATTTAGAATCGTTTTAATTTGTCAGCAGCAGCTCACTAATTTCAAGACACCCTGTATGATTTAAACGAAATTTTGTGTACGTGAGGTTCAAGCACAGGATTTTCTTAGCCCAGAGCCAAAATTTGAAAAATTCATGGCGCGGGATCGCGTTATCATACGATATTTCAGGGAGTTGTGTTTTGATGAAAATATTTTATTATAATTTAATATTTTGGAAACCGCTTTAGATATGTAGATGAATCATGAAGCAAATATAATATATAAGGCCAAAAAAAGCGTGTGGCCAACCCAATATACAGGGTGTTTCATTTAAAATATCGAAGTTTTTGTACATCATCTTCTGCATAAACGCCTAGTACGTCATCGACCGTAAATCACCCTGTATAGATATAATAAGGGGGAACAAACAATTAATTTAAAAAATTTTAAATTATTTTGAATCAAAAAACAATTATAGATGATATTAACAGGTATAAGAAGAAACGCTCTAAGAAGAATTGAAGAATTGGCATCGGTATCAAACAAATGTATTCAAATGATTGATTTCTTCTGATCACTATTGTCAAATTTGTTTTCGAAATCTTCGAGAAGCATTTGTGTTTGAGGCAATTCTTAGAAAAAAAAACTGCCTAGAAAACTAAAGTACAGTAAATAGTGATTAATTGAAAAAAAATGAGTTAAAAAATCTGAAATTAAAGCGTTCAATTTGTTTTATCACTTGAACAATAAAAATTAAAGTTTTTTAAAGTTCTTTGTAGCCAGAAACTAGCCAAACAAATCTTACTCTATTGAAAGTTAATTAAAAAATAAGAATTTTTTGTTTTACTTACTTTTTCTAATCCACTTTGTAGAGAATTTAATGTTTATGTATAATACTTCTGTTTCAATTTGTACAAAGTTTCATTCCCGTAAATTATTGGTTCCTTGACAAATTGGGAACAACTAAATAATTTATTTTTCAATATTCTCTCTTTTGATTTTTGTGAATGAAAAATTGCAAATTGCAATTTCTTCCAGACATGCTGCGTCGTTTTTGCGAATGGAAACAGCGATTTATTTTGAATAACGCCCACGACGTAGCTCTTCTTTTAACAAGGTTTGTCGGTGAAAAATCAAAAAAAAACTTTGGTTCAAAAAATGCCATTTTTTTCCCAGACGAACAATTTGCAAAAATCAAACATCCTGCGCCACTCTGGGGGTCGCTGAAGTCGACTCCATGTGTAGGCCTTCAGGATGCACCATCGTTAGAGACAAAGGTTTATCCACATCTTATACAATCGCACACGAATTCGGACATACATTGAGGTATATTTTTTGGATTCTTTAGCAGCACTTTTGTAATATGGCAGCCTGTTTTCAGTATGGTGCATGATGACGACAATAAGTGCACGCATCATAACTCCCGAACTCCCCACAGCAATAATATTATGAGCAGAACGACCAAGAATGATTCGAAGCCTTTTATGTGGTCTCCCTGTTCCAGACAATACGCTACTGATTTTTTGGAGTAAGTCGCCAATTATTTTCAGATAAAAAAATGTTTATTTGTTGTTGTTTGTTTCTGCCATTTGTATGTGGGCTTATATCACCTTTGGAAGAACGTGAAATTGAGAAAGTTGGATCAATGTTTTGCAAAAGAACTCCACGGTTCTTTCGAACTTAAAGATTGTGCTGAAAGGTATTCGGTTTTTGAGTCGAACCGAACTGGTCTTTCACAGTTGGTAGGAGGAAATTGGCAGGAAATCGCATGTGAAAGTTTTGGGCGCAAAATGTACGGTTTAAAAGACTAAACGGGCGCTTAGATAAACCTGCTCGAGTGCTGTAAAACGAAATGATGGTAAAAAGTGCCTATTTTGAGCGGTTTTTAAGCAGTTGCAGTCTATTTTGTTCTTATTACACTTTAGAACTACTTGTTTTTTTGCATAATAGTTGCCGATTCAATAAATTCTAGCTGATATTGATCTACTTATTTTTTTCCAGAATAGCTCGTATAAATTGTAGTGTAATTCATTGTCAGTTGACTCGACAATAGTTAGCCGCAATTATCGTAGCTATTTATTTCTGCTAATTATTCTAAATGCACGGCGACGCTTTAGCAATGAGTGCAACCTTATTCTTTTTTCAGCAACCAAAGGCATTTTTCTGACAGTGAGCAGATAAAATTTATGAACTCACTAATTGCTGCCTTGTATCGCACAAGGAAAATCTAGGTTAGCACCATCTTAGGATTTCGATTGGAATTAGAGAATTCCGGAAATTTCTCAGATGGTATGCGTTCGTTGTTCTCGATACTGATTTTCTATTTGTTTTTTTTTTGCTGTATTATGGCAACTTAAATGGGTTTTTCCTTTTACAGCTCCCCAAGATCAAAGTGCTTGCTGTATCCTCCATCGAACAATGAGATTCTTGCCAACTATACGCAAATGTTGCCTGGAGATACTTTTGAGGTGGACCGACAATGCGAGCTGGAATTCGGCCCTGGACACACGCGATGCACGATGGCTCTAGATGTGAGCATTTCCATGACTTTCTTATAGGCAAGGTTGGGGTTAATTTGCCAAATTTATTTCAGCCTCCCTGTGTACATCTGTGGTGCAAAAATTTGAATGGAGGGTGCATCAGTCAGTTTTCTCCGTGGGCTGAAGGGACTAAGTGTGGACATCGCAGGTAAACTTATTCTATGTTAGATGCTGATAGGATGTTTTATTTCCCGTGAAGAAGCTGATGAAAAGTCTTCGTTTTTTACAGCTGGTGTTACAAAAGAGAATGCATTGCGGAAGATCGAAGACAGTTTACTCCCATTGATGGCGGTTGGGGTTATTGGCAACCGTAAGTTTCCCACTGTTCTTTCAGTAGAGAAATACTAATAAATCATTAATGTATGTGAAGCCTTAAACGTTCGGAAATCATCAATTTTATGGTGTAGGTATCAAATTAAGTGCACACATTTTTTAATGAAGATATAAAGTTAAGAACGGTGGCAGACGAAAACCCAAAGATAAGTTGCCATAATTAAAGAACAAATTATAAAAGTATAGACGAGTGTTGGCAGCAATTGGAACTTTAATTGCCGAATATCTTGCCTAAAAAAAGGGTAGTTTTTCAGGCTTTTATGGTGCAAACTATAACAGAAAAAAGGAAAATGCAGGCAACGCGCGTTCAAAGAGAAACGGTTGCAAATTGACAAAGTTCATCTTAAATGGTCCACAATGTAAAATATTTTCCTCAATTGCAGCTGGGGTGAATGCAGCAGAACGTGTGGGGGTGGAATAAAAAAATCTGTAAGATACTGCGACTCACCGACTCCTGAAAATGGGGGAAATTACTGCACAGGAAAAAGCGTTCAATATAAATCCTGCAACACAAACGATTGCGAAGAAACTGCAAGGGACTTTAGGTAAAATCAGCACTATCATTTTTTTCAAAAATACTCATTCATTCAACCTCTAGAAAATTGAACAAAGCAACTGATGTAAGCCTTGTGATGCGTTTAAAAACAATCTCTTTGTTGTTATGTCAATTTCAGGGAGATCCAGTGCGCCCAATATAATGGCATCACGAAAGGTCTGCCCAATTTAACGCAAGACGTTCAGTGGATACCCAAGTATGGATTAGGTAAGAAATTAGCGGGTAAAAGTGGAAAATTCATGATGGGTGAAAACCGCAATTTTAGGGTCTCCGGGACGCGTGGAAGACTACTGCCGGCTCTACTGTAAGCCGCATCATTCGGCCGCTTATTACGCTCTTAAAGACAAAGTTCTGGATGGCACCAAGTGCGGCAAATCTGGATTCGATATTTGCGTCAATGGAATGTGTAGGCCGGGGGGGTGTGATAATTATCTGGACTCAAAGAGTCAATTCGGTGAGTGTTTTCTTCATTCGCCAAGCTGGATTTGGTCAGTTGGAATGGTTTCTGGAATTTTGCTCAGTTAAACAAACATGTTGAATCTTACATTTAGGAATGTTTTCCGGGCTTTGAAGCCGTGGTCTATAGGAATTCTTCCTCACGTTTCGTCCACAACTGCGGTGGACATTATCAAAGGCAGATGCCAACAGATGAGGCAGTGGGCGAAGTGATCTCCCATGCTTTCCGACTAAGACTGAATCAATTGCTGGATTCCCCGTCGTATTTATGCAGCCCAGCCGTGTGTGCTCATGCGTGGGGGATGGGTGGGGGTTCCAACGCTTCGGCGCACACGCTGTTTGCCGCAAAACGCGCTTCCAATCTGGATTGAGTGCCGTAATTTCTTCTTTTCTGTTAAGATTGTTTTGGTGTTTAAATATTTCGATGGCCTCTCTGGTGAGTCTCTGGTAGTATCTTTCAGATTGGTGCAGAATGTCTGCTGATTTTTCGGTTTGTCCCAATCTGCAACTTCGTTTATGCTTCGTTTTGTGGTGCCGATGTATGCTCTTCCACAGCTGCACGGAACTCTGTAGACTCCTGGTGCT